>NC_067398.1:116657553-116975553 GCF_016432865.1 Antechinus flavipes | reverse complement strand
ATAGAATTTTTCAACATGTGTCCTTTAGAATTTTCTTAGATCACTGTGTTGCTGAGAATAGCTCATTCATATTTGATCATTCTATATTGTTGTTATCATATATGATGGTTTCCTAATTCTTTTCTTGCATCAGTTCATGTAAGTCTTTCTAAGTTTTTCTAATTTCATTCTGCTCATCATTTCTTATGGTGCAGTAGTATTCCATCATAATCATATACTACAACTTGTTTAGCCATTCCAGAATTGATGGACATGCCCTCATTTTTCAATTCTTTGCCACTACAAAAAAGAGCTGTTATAGATATTTTTTGGGGGGAGCTAGGTGACACAGTGGATAGAACTCCCTAAGTCAGGAGGACCTGAGTTCAAATCTGAGCTCAGACATTTCATACCTCCTACCTGTGTGACCATGGGCAAGTCACTTAACCCCAATTGCCTCAGCAAAACAAACAAACAAAAAACCAAACATTTTTGCATATATATGGTGTTTAATTTCTTTGGGATAAAAACCTAGTACTAGTATTGCTAGGTCAAAGGGTATACACAATTTGATAGCCCTTTGGACATAGTTCCAAGTTGTTTTCTAGGATGGTCAGATCAGTTTTACAACTCCACCAATAATTAGTTATACCAATTTTCTCATATCTTCTCCAACATTTATCTTTTTTTTTCTTCTGTCACATTAATCAATCTGTTAGGTGTGAGGTGTTATCTCAGAGTTATTTTAATTTGCATTTCTTTAATCAATAGTGATTTAGAGAATTTTTTATGTGTGATTATAGCTTTGATTTCTTCATCTGGAAATTGTCTATTTATGTCCTTTGACCAGTTGACAATTTGGCAATGACCTGTACTCTTATAACTATGACTCAGTTCTCTATGTATTTAAGAAAAAAGGCCTTTATCAGAGAAACTTTCAAAAAATCCACCTCCTCCTAGTTTCCTTTTTTCCTTCTAATCTTAGCTGTATTTGTTTTTTTTATTAAACTTTTAAATTTAATGTAATCAAAATTATCCATCTTACATCCCATAATTCTCTCTGTTTCTTGCTTGGTCACAAATTCTTCCATTATCCATAGATCTGACAGACAAAATTTTTTATGCTCCTCTAAATTGCAAAATTTGCAATTTTATCTCTAAATCATGTACTCATTTTGATTTTATCTTCGTATATAGTGTGAGATGTTGGTCTATACTTAATTTCTGTATGTGATCTTTATGATATATCGATATAATCTCCTTGTTAGTATTTTATTAAAATTTTTTGCACCAATATTAATTAGGGGAATTGGTCCACTGTTTTCTTTCTGTTTCTTTATCTGTGTCATAAATGGAATTTGGCAGGAATCCTTCCTTCTTTGCCTATTTTTCAAAATAGTTTTTATATTATTGAAATTAATTGTTTTTTAAATATCTATCTTTTGATAGAATTAACTTGTGAATCCATCTAGACCTCAGGATTTTTTCTTAGGGAGCTCACTGATGGCATGTTCTATTTCTTTCCCAAGATAGTTTATTTAAATATTCCATTTTCTTTTTCTCTGACTCTGGACAATTTATATGTTTGTAAATATTCATCTGTTTCACTTAAATTGTCATTTTTTCCCTTTTCATTTTTGATAATGGTAATTTGGTTTTCTTTTAAATAAGAATCAAAATAACCAATGGTTTATCTATTTTATTATTTTTCCATAAAACCAACTCTTAGTTTTCTTTATTAGTTCAATGGTTTTCTTATTTGAATTTTTATTAATCCTTCCTTTGATTTTTAGAATTTCAAATTTAGTGTTTAATTTGTCCTTTTTCTAGTTATTATCATGTCCAATCATGATCTGCTCCTTTCCTGTTTTGTTGACGTGTTTAGAGATATAAAATTTCTCTTAACTACTATTGCTTTGGTGGCATCCCATAGCCACCAATGTCTCATTGTTGTCACTCTCTTTGATGAAATTTGTTGATTGTTTCCATGATTTATTCTTTGGTTCACTCATTATTTAGGATTAGATTATTAAGTTTCCAAATAGTTTTTAAATTATGTTCACATAAACCTTTATTGAATGAAATTTTTAATGTTATGATCTGAAAAATAACCACTTGATATTTCTGCTTTTTTGCTTTTTATTGTGAGGTTTTTATTTCCCAATACATTTTTATTTTATATACCATTCAATTTTCTTATATCATATCTAACTTTTAAATAATTCTATTCATCT
This sequence comes from Antechinus flavipes, assembly GCF_016432865.1. Taxonomy (NCBI): domain Eukaryota; kingdom Metazoa; phylum Chordata; class Mammalia; order Dasyuromorphia; family Dasyuridae; genus Antechinus; species Antechinus flavipes. The sequence goes on along the minus strand of NC_067398.1, from coordinate 116,973,340 downwards.
CCTTGACTTTTTTCTTGTTAGTTCCGAGAGGTGAAAGTTGAAGTTGCCTACTAATATAATTGTACTATATTTCCTCCAATAATTCATTTAACTTTTCTTTAAGAATTTAGGTGCTATTCCATTTGGTGCATTTATGTTTAATATTTATATTATTTCATTGCATATGGTATCTTTTTAGCATTTAGTACATTTTTAGCAAAATATAATTTCCTGTCTTATCTCTTATAATAAAATCTCTTTTTTGCTTTTACTTTGTATGAAATCATGATTTCATATATCATTTCAAATCTACTCCTGCTTTTTTAATACCCTCAGTTGAAGGACAATGAATTGTAATTCCAGCTCCTTAGTTTTATTCTGTGTGTATTTCTCTGTTTTAAGTGTGTTTCTTGTAAATAACATATTATTGGATTTTGGTTTTTGACTATCCACTTCTGCTTTATAGGTGAGCTTATCCCATTCACATCCACAGTTAAAATGGCTAACTGTATATTTTCCTTCATTCTATTTTCCCACTGTTTATGATCCTCTCTTTTTACACTGTCCATTTTCAAAATCTCTTTTATTTCCAAACCACTGCCTTTCTTAATCTACCTTCCATTTATCATTCCTCTCCTTACTTTTCTCCCCTTCCCTTCCTATTTCTTTGTAGGGTAAAATAGATTTCTATACCCATGTGAGTGTGTACACTATTCCTTCTTTGAGCTAATTTTGATAAGAGTAGGGTTCAGACATTTACTGCCAACCCTCATTTTCCTCTCAGTGAAAAAGCTCTTCCTTTCATGTTTCTTTTATGTAAGATAATTTTCTTCATTTTTTTTTTCTGTGTTCTCCCTTCTCCCAGTGCATTCCTCCTTCTCACTCCTTAATTTTATTTTTTTAAAAATCATCCCACCATAGTCAACTCTCTCATTTTGACCTTCCTTGTCATTATAATAACTAATTATGATTAGGTTCTTTTTTTGTTGTTTACTCATTTTTCCAGCCTATTTTTTCTCTTTTAACTTTATGTTAAAGTTGGAGTAGAAGGGGCATGGTCACAAGCTTCCTTTTTTTGTGCTGCTGTTTTCAGAGCTAGTTCTGGGATAGGGTAAGTTTTCAGTGCTTCCCAGGTTGCATGATTTAAGGAGAGGAGACGTCACTGTTCTCTTGGCTCGGTCTTTATCCAGAAGAGATATTCTTCTCTCATAGTTGCAAGTGGTATCATTCTTCTTTTTTATTTTAAATTTCTGATCTTTAATGACCAAGAACAATTTTTATATAATGTACTTAACACTCTAGTGGGAGAGGTAAATAAACAATACTAACCATTTAAATATATGGATAAATTAAAGGTATAAATAAATAATATAATATATTAAGCAATGAGAATTAGAATGAATTCTATTCCTAGCTTCAATTCAAGACCACAATACATTTTCCTTTAACAATAGTGATCTTTAAAGGTTGTTATGATTTAGAATTCTTCATTCACACTTGCATATTGACAGATGTAGGATTACATTTTAAAGTCTGGTCCCTTCTCCTAAATAATCTCCATTAGCTACATCTATCAAGGTCAACATCCAAATGTGTTGAATTAAGACATCCTGTGAGGACTAACATTCTGTTTAGTAATTTATTTTTAAATTGTAACAAAAGAACTTTTAATGGGCTTCTATCAGGTGATATAAGTCAGGGCTTCTTAAACTTTTTTCCACTTATGACTCCTTTTTGCTGAGAATTTTTTATGTGACTTGGTCTTGAATTTGAGCTGAGATATTTCTGGCAATATTTGTACATACACAGTACTAAATGTGCATATTGTGTGTTCAGAATCAAGGCTGCAGTGAAGATGTATGATGCAAAATGGGCAAGAGCTGTCGGAAACACCTTGAATTCATTATGCATTTGATTTTGAATTAATTTTTGGTTGTTGCATTCAGAAATCTTTTACTGTTGCCAAATTTTCCATGACTCCCCACATTCAGTTATAGGATCTCATATGGGATTGCAGCCCACAATTTAAGAAACTTTGGTAGAAGTGATCATTTTCAGTGAACATATACCATTATACCACTAGAAAAGGGAAATATTCTTTCAGTTTGAATGGACAAGTAGGAGACTCTGAAAATATTATTCACATTCTAGTGGTAAAAAATAATCTTAATAGAATGACTAAGTTTCTTTTTCTTTTTTATTTTTTAATAAAGTTTTTTATTTTCAAAACATATGCACAGATAAATTGACAACACTGATCCTTGCATAGCCATGTGTTTCAGATTTTCTCCTTCTTCCCCTCACTCCCCCCCTCCACATGGCAAGCAATTCAATATATGTTAAACATGTTAAAATATGTTAAATGCAATATGTATAAACATTTATACAATTCTCTTGCTGCTGCACAAGAGAAATCAGATTAAAAAAAAGAAAATAAATGATTAAGAAAGCAAAATGCAAGCAAACAATAACAAAAAGTGAGAATATTATGTTGTGATCCACATTCAATTCCTATAATCCTCTCTGGGTGTAGATGGCTCTCTTCATCACAAGATCATTGGAACTGGCATCAATCATGTCATTGTTGGAAAGAATGACTAAGTTTCTTTGTAGATTACTATGTCACATTAAAGTACAAAAATCCATAAATAGCAGACAGCTAATGAACATTACTTACTGGAAATTTTATCTTATAAATTTGTTTGTTTTTTATTTTTTTAAATTGAAGCCTTTTATTTTCAAAACATATGCAAGAATAATTTTTCAGCACTGACCCTTGCAAAACCTTGTTTTTCAATTCCCACCCCCCCACTTTCCTTTTTCTTCCTCTTCTAGATGGCAAGTAATCCAATATATATTAAACATGGCAAAAATATAAATGTAAATTGAATATAGGCACACATATTTATACAATTATATTGCTGCACTATTCAGGCAAACAACAAAAGAAGTGGAAGTGCTATATTGTGATCCACACAGCTCTCACAGTCCTCTCTCTGGGTGTAGATAGATCTCCTTATCAAAAAATTATTGGAACTGGCCTGAATCATGTCATTGTTGAGAAGAGCCATGTCCATCAGAATTGATCATCATATAATCTTTTTTGCCCAAGTACAATGATCTCTTGGTTCTGCTCATTTCACTTAGTATAAGTTCTTACTGGAAATTCTTAAAATTATTAACTCTATACTAGTCTTTTCTCAAATTAAATTTCAAAATGTTTTGTCTCCCATTTAGTACAAGTCACTATATTTCTTTAACAAAATAAAAAAGTCATAGCTAATGCAAGCAGACAAATCAATTCAACTACTGGATTGAAAAACTACTTTGATTTGTTCTTCAGAAGTATTTCTTTTTTCTAAACCAATATTTGGCTCAAATAACAGTTTGGAAAATTTTTACAATTGCAGTCTAATAGCTTCATGACAAAAAACTTCATAAAAACCAAATTATGTAGTAATGGACATGTATTAGGTGATTCTCTGCATTCTACATATCTGACAGAAATTATACTGTTAACATTCTAAGTAGAATGCATGTATAGTTTGAAATGGTTCTTAACTGTTCATTTAAAAAAAAAAGCTATTTACATGATTCTATCAAAAAAACACAAAACATGGGACTATAAGTAACTATTAATTGTGTTTAGGCTGGGACAATACAGTAATCCTCAAGACTATAGCATACACTCCTCACTGCTGATTATATTAGACTGAGTTTGGATTTTTCTTTGAATCATATTTTGAATGATTTTCTTCAACATCTTCCTCTTCCTTATCATCAGTCTTTCACCTTCTTCATCATAATTATCACCATCATCTTCAATAGCTTCTCCTGTGAAATATAATATTAATCTTGGGACCATACTCTCATGTAAAAAGTGACCAATTTCAAAGTCTGCTAAAAAGATAGCTTCCATATCCTCATCCAGATCTCCCCTTTCAGGAACTTTAGGAAGAGAAAATAAATTGAAGAAGGAATCATTAGAATCTGTTTTCATCATAGTTTGAATAGTCTCACATCTTTTGTGCTTCTGTTTCTTCTTAATAATTTTAAAGTGTAATTTTCTCCTTTTTAAAATCTATTTGAATCTATTTGACACCCTGTTAAACTTATAATTTATAGTCCATCAAAGAAGAAGGAATAAGGATCATTTGGCTTTGACTGTTTATAATATGTTTTCATCAGTATCTCATTTGTGAAATATTCATTGGGTTCAAGATAAAATTCTAATGTAAAGCTCATAGGTTGACCAGCATCTGAAAACTTCACTTTCAAGTCCTTCAGAATAGATTCATCATGTTCCTGAATATGAGCAAGTCAACATTTTTAAAAAGTCAGCCAAAATTCAGTAATTCCATCAGGGTCTTCTTTTTCTTCATCTTTTTTCTCCTCTTCAAACTTAGCTTTATTTTTCATTTCTGAAATCTCTTCATTATCATCTGATTTTCATTCATATTTTTCCTCTGCAGGTCCATAAATTGAGTTAATGATTTTATTTCTCTTATCAAAAAGCTGCTGGTAAAGAACAGCATACTTTCTTTTAAGAGCATGAACTTCCTCATGTAGCTTAGCTTCTGCCACATTTTATTTGAAGGTTTTTGAAGGCATTCACACATCTCTTTAATTACTTTTGGCAAGCTTTCAATGTATCCAGTTGATGCTCTCATTAAATCATATAGTCTTTGTTGAAGAAATTAAAAAATTTGAGGATTTTACATCATAACATTCAACTGATGAGCTTGCTCTTTGTAGCTCCACTATTTTTTCCTGCTTTTATTTCTTCAACATTTTCCATATCTCATTTGTCAAGTTCAATTTCTTTGCTGTCAGTGTCTGCCATGTTGTAAGATCTCTGAATATTTGAGTCCATGGCTGCTACAGAGAACAAGTGGGAGGGGCTATGCGGGCTGTGACTCAGAGTGGTAATATCACACCTCTTGGTCCTAAAATTGTAACCAGTGTTCTGGTCTCTAGCAACCACAAGAGCTTTTCTGCTTTCTGCTTTGAAACTGAGACCAGATCCCTACTCCCTTAAAAGCAATCATGAGCACCCTGGAACTTTGAGTAGGAGTTCTGCTCCCCTTCAGTTACAAGCACCAGTGCTCTTTTCCACTCCGGATCTGAGACCCCTAGACCTGGGGCTTGAAACCACTTCCAATAAAGGATCTCTTGCAATTCCTTTCTGACTAGTTATAAGACCCTCTTACCATCTGTGGGCTGAGAGCTCCTGAAGCTGCTGCTTCCATTGCTGCCAGGGTCTGCTGCTGGCTCCTTGGTGCAGTCCATGCTGCACTGTGCTTCAGGACAATAACTACTCTGGTGAGACGGAGCTTTCCTGTGGACCTCCTAAGTTGTTTTGGTCTGGAAAATTATTTCACCCTGACCTTTTGTTGGCTCTGCCACACCAGAATTCAGTTTGAGGTTAATTTTTAAATTGTTTGGAATAGAATTTGGGAGAGCTTAGGCCAGTTCCTGCCTCTATTCTGACATCTAGGCTCTGTCCCAGAGCCAATGGAATTTATTAAGTTGGGAGGTAACATGGTTAGATTCAAACTTTAGGAACATCACTTTGACTGAATGTACTCCATGTAAGTCAAAGACCCAAAGAAAAGTATCATATATGCAAAAATACTCACAGTGACATTTTTCATAGTAACAAAAGCCTGAAAGCAAGATGGGTATACATCAGTTGAGAAAGTAGGAGAATATGAGAAATTCAGAGGAAATTTAGGAATTTGGAAGAGTTGAATGAAATGATATAAGACAAAGAAATAAGAACTAAGGGAACAATATATTCTGAAGTCCACAAAATATAGATGAAAACAGTACAGTATGTCTGAATTGAAATTAATCACAAGTAATAGTTTCGAAAAATAGAAAATGTAACATTTATCCTTTGTTTCTGATAAGGAAGTAGAGCATTGTAGAATGTTGCATATATCATCAGAAGCATTTGTTTTGTCAGTTGATTTTTGCTTAATTGAGTTTCTTTGTTAGAAGAGTGATGAAGGAAGCATATTGGAAATGATTGTCATTTTAAAAAATCCCTCCAAAAAGCAGTTTTTCAAAATACTTGTACAAATTAGACTAGGGCAGGAGGCAGATGAGGACTAGATATGTAGTTTGGGGTATCATCTGCATAAAAGTGATATTTGAATCCACTGGAGAAGATGAGATCACTGAGAGGAAAGAGAAAGCCTAAGTCAAAGCTTTTAAGGAGACACTCAAGAGATAGATAATGGTTTAGCAAAGGAGATTGGGAAAGATTGATAAATTGTGTAGATAGAGAATCCTGAGAGAACACTGTCATGGATATCAAGGGAGAGTCTGGAAGGTAGGAGCAATTAGCAATGTTAAAAGCTGCAAAAAGGTCAAGGAGCTTGAGGATTAAGCAAAGACCATTGGATGGATAAATTAAGAAATCATTGGTTCATTTGCAGAGAACAGTTTCAACTGAATGGCAAGGTGAGAAGTTAGATCACAAAAGAGTGAAAAGGTGAGGAAACAGAGACAATAAGCATAGATGGCTTTTTCTAGGAATATGTGAAAGGTAGTAAAGAACCAGGATGATTGCTTGAAGAGATGACAGAGTCAAGTGAAAGGTTTTTAAGAAAGGTGGCTAAAATGAGAAAAATGCAAATTAAAATATATTTTACCTTACACCTCTCAGATTGGAAAAAATGAGAAAGATGAAAATAGAAAATGTTGGAGGAACAGTAAATGACAGAAGCACTAATGTACTCTTGGTAGAATTATGAATTGACATGACCATTTTGGAAACAATTTGGAATTGTACTAAAAGAGTAGCTTAATTCTTCAAAATCTTTGACCCAGAAATATTACTACTACTAATCTAATAATGACAATAGCTAACATTTATATAGTGCTTTAGGGCTTGCAAAGTACATTACAAATATTTCTCATTTGTTCCTCCCAACAACTCTGAGAGATAGGTGCTCTTGTTATCCTACTTTCACAGATAAAGTAACAAAGACAGATAGAGGTTAAGTGGCTTGTCTAGATCATATAGCTAATAAATGACTGAGACTATATTTGAATTCTGGTCTTGTCTTCCTGATTCCAGGTGGAGTGCTCTTTTCACTTTGATGTCACCCAGCTGTATGTGTGTGTGTGTATATGTGTGTGTGTGTGTGTGTGTGTGTAAATGCACACATAATGTACATGTGTATATACACACATGTGTATTTGTGCACACACATATACATATATGCATGATTGTGTATAAGCAAGAAAAAAGGAAGAAAAGTGAATGTTTATTGATGAGGGACTAAAGTTTTAATATATGAATACAATGAAATTTTATTACACTGTAAGAAACAATGCATATGGAGAACTCAGGGAAACTTTGTAAGACTTGTAGGAACTTAATGCAGATTTAAATAAGCAGGCCAGGAGAATAATTTATAATTACCATAATAATGTAAAGAGAAATAATGTTAAAAGATTTCCGGATTCTTCTTAATGCATTAACTACAACTTAGAAGACTAATGATGAAGCATGTCTCCTACTTATTAGTGAAGAAATGATGGATTGTAGGTGCTGAATGAGGCAAACACTGTCAGATAGGGCCAGCATGTTGCATTATTTTACTTAATTGCTTTTAAAAAAAAAATAAAGATGGATCTTTTGTTGGGGTGGGAAGTAATTAGGGAGTGATAGCAATGTTTAAAAATAGTATCAATAATTTTTTTTAACAGAAAGAAAGAGGAATTGTGAATATTTATCATTGACAATAGGGAAGAAGCTAGAGGATAAAAAAAATCTGAATATTAGAGAAAAGAGGGTGTTAGCTGGGGCAAACTTTCAGAGGAAGGAAGAGAAGATTCTAGATTAAGGGCACAAATTGAGGAGATAACCTTGGCAAGAGATTAGAGAAAGGACTAATGAAAGGTGGGGTGGATGAAAAAGAAGAGTTTCAAAGTATGAAATAGGGAAGACAAGAAAGCAGATGGTTTAGATTTTCTCAGAAAAGTAGGAAGTAAGGATATCTTTGGGGGGATGGATGTTGTCTCTTCCTGTGTCATCAAAAACTAGTGGCAAGGCAAAGGCCAGACTGATTGGCTATGACCTATGCAGTGGATAATCTTGTCACTTTTGTTGTCTGACTTTGCTTTAGCCATCTTCTTGGCCATTGGAACAAATTGTTCACGTCTGCCCATACTGTTGGAGGAAAGTCTTCACATGTGTGAGGTAGACATTTCTCAAACTCATCAGTGGGGTTGGTTACCTTCAACCTGGTTTAGATTGTTGGTCCAGTCTACCAGGATATGGTTGTTGGGCGTGCTACAGCTTCTTGAAGCCACAGATGAGAGTTGAGAGATGAATAGATGCTACAGGTGGATAAGCAGCCCTGGAAAGGGCTTGGCAAACCCTTCTACAGGAGGTGCTAATCCTCCCTGAACCCTCATATATAATATGCTGTTTCTCATGCTATAAAGAAGGAGTTACAAATCTTAAAGGGTTTTAGAAATGTAAAATCTTACCATCACACAATCTTATTTTTTCCTCACCTTGATGTTGCTTTTCTTCTTAAGCATCAGTGAATCATTCAATATGTAAGTTAGAAAGACTTACAAGAACTGATGCTAAATGAAATGAGCAGAACCAGATCATTGTACACAGCAATAACAAAATTATACAAAGGTCAATTCTGATGGCCATGGCTATTTTCAACAATGAGATGATTGAGGCCAGTTCTAAGGATCTTGGGATGAAGAAAGCCATCTATACCCAGAGAGAAAACCATGAGAACTGAATGTAGATCATAACATAGCATTTTCACTCTTTTTGTTGTTGCTTGCTTACATTTTATTTTTTCTTATTTTTTTCTTTTTGATCTGTTTTTTTCTTGTGCAGCACAATAATTGTATAAATATATATACATATATTGGATTTAACATATATTTTTAAACATATTTAATATATATTGGATTATTTGCCATCCAGGAGAGGGGATGGAGGGAAGGGAAGGAAATTTAGAATGCAAGGTTTTGCAAGGGTCTGCGTTAAAAAATTATCCATGCACATGTTTTGAAAATTAAAAAAAGGAAAATCCTTTGTTAGCACTGGGAAAGATGGAGATAGAGTAGGGAGGAATTTAAGACAAAGAGAATAATCAGGAGTCTATTGTAATATTGTTGTTTGTTCTTCATTCTTGAAGAGGGCTAATGATATCATAAAGATGATGTCTTGGGGAGAGATGAGAACCTCAATTAAATTGGTGGCTGTATGAGCAGAAAGCAGAGGCTGACTGTGAGAGATGCTGTGAAGGTAGAAGATTTGTCTAAGATTTGGTAATTAATAGGTGTAATATGAAGAATTAGAAATTGAGGAGAAAGCTAAGTTTAGAAACCAAGAAGTCTGGAAGAATGGTGTGCCTTCAACAAAAATTAGCAAGTTTGGAAAAGAAGTAGATTGTAGAAGAGGAGATGAGGTGAGATGATAATAAGTTCTGTTTTAGACATGTGATTTTGATGAGAGACTTTTTATGTCTCTGGTTCATCCAGCTTGAAAATTCCAATAGGCAATTCATGGTATATAGCTGATGTTCAGCAGACAGACTGGAGCCAGGTATATAGATCTGGGAATCATCTGCATATAGATGATTATTAAATCTATGGTGGCTGATGAGGTCTCCAAACACAAATGTAGAGAACAGAAAAGGACCTAGAACATAGCATTCAGGATGACTCAAAATTAAGGAGCATAAGATGAGTGAAAGTCCAAATGATTCATTTGGACCCCACTCTATTCCAATCAGTATTAATCAGTTTAATATTTTTACTTATTATTTTATAATTCAAAATTCAAAAAATTATAATAATTTATTAAATCATATAGGGATGTTTAAATAAGATGGTAAGCTTATATATGTTTAGTATATAGTAGGCTTTTATAATTGACCTATACATTATATTATATTAACATTATATTAATGTTTACTATTTGCTTACCAGTTATGAAGCTCACTTGTGCAACCACAAGAATGCTGACAAAGCTATCAAATGTCCATGTCCAAACCCAGGGAGGATGCCTTGATTTTTTTAAAAGTCCCCCAACTTATTTTTATATCTCTGGACTTTTTTCTCTTGTCCAACACAAGCAGGTGACTATCTTGTGACCATTAAGTCAGTGGAGATGCTCCACGCTTCACCCAACTTGTGTTTCCCTGCTGATACATCATTTTTGGCCCACAAGAACAAACTATCATTGGACGAGATTCTGCATTTTACCATGCCTCTTTTGCATATTGGGATATCATACCTTATGATGGGGGATTAGGGACATCTCAGATCATAAGGAAGATCTGAGGACCACGACCATTTAATAAAGTGCCATTGGCTCAGACCTCTGCCTCAGTGGTTTTCCTTCCAGATTGGGCAATTATAATCCCCACAGCTAAAACAGCAAAGGAGACTGAGAAGGAGAAGTTAGACAAATAGGAGAATCATTAGAGAGTTGTATCATGGATACCCAAAGAAGAGAAAGTATGAAGGATGAGAGGATGGCCAGCCACATCAAATGACACACATAGGTCAAGAAGAGTGAGGACTGAGAAAAGAACATTAGATTCAACAACAAAAAGATTGTTGATAATTTTGGAGTGAGTAGATAAGATGAGGCAAAAGCCAAATTGCAAAAGGTTGAGCTTTGAGTGAATATAGATAGATTTTTCAAGAAGTTTTGCTGAGAAATGGAGAAAAGAGTATAAAAGTTTAAGGAGATAATAGGATCTAGTGAAATCTTTTGAAAAATGAGCAGGCTTGGGCATGTTTGAAGGCAAATAGGTAAATAATCAGTGGAAGGGAAAAGGTTGAAGATTAGAGAGAGAGGTGAAGGATGGTTGAGGTTGCAATTTGATCAAGAAGATAGAAGGTGATGGGATCAAGGGCACATCTAGAAGGACTGGATTTGGCAAGGATAAGAGATTGCCTCATTGTCAGGGAATATTGAGAAAAACCTTTACTTTTAGCCCTAATATATTTCAGTGGGACCAGAAAATTTTTCCCTCTTACCTAAACTAGTACCTAGAGGAGTCTGGATATCCCAGGTGTTATAAAAGAACTGATGGCAGCAAAGACTGAAGGGAAAGTTATCATAGCAGAACTTTGGGAGGGTCCTTAGGTAGAAAACTGTCACTGAAAGGACTCTGGGTTCAGCTGTGAATGCAGTTTCCTTTTGTTTCCCACTTGCAATATTTCTTTATGTCATGTTCCCCTTAGGTTCTAGGCTCCAAAACTCCCTTCCTACTTACATCTTGAGCATAAAGATGGAAAGGTGTTAGGAAGGAGTCATAATTTAAGCATCAAATCTGGATATCAGAACCATTGGCCAGCCAGATGTTAATAAATCAAACTCAGCTTTGTCACTAAACCTTTTTGTGTATTTCCCACAGGGAAAAAACCCATAGCAGCTAGAAACAGAAGGGTCCTTGAAGGACATGAAGTCTTTAAATTACAAATGAAATAAGACTTAGAAAGGTCAAGTGGCTTGCTGAATCATGAAGTCATAAGTGACAGGATTTTGGCTTTTGGGGGGGAGTGGGGGTGAGGCAGTTGGGGTTAAGTGACTTACCCAGAGTCACACAGCTAATAAGTGTTGAGTGTGAAGGAACTCAGATTCTCCTTACTCCAAGGCCAGTGCTCTATCCACTGTTCCATTTAGCTGCTTCAAGGATCTTGGCTTTTGAATACAAGCCGGAGTCCTTATCTTCCCATAATGAAGTATTATAGCCTAAAAACTCACAAGTTAGCATGGTGAGAAGGAGATAGCTATAGTGTTTTTGAAAACCAGAGGATCTGAGTTCAATTCCTGACCTTATCACTAACCACTTGTGTGACTTTTAGTATAATTGTTTCACCTCTCTGTGTTTCAGTTCCTTCTTCTACAAAATGAGGGGCCAGGTGGGGTTGAACTTGACCTCTGACGTGGTCTCTAGCTTCACACAGTGCTGGCTGTGGGGAGGTGAGAAAAGTCAATTGACTAAAAGGGGGAATGAGGGGGCAGAGATAAGTACAGGTGACTGAAAGACACAACACAACCAAAGAGACCTGTGTGAAGCTGTGCCAAGCGGAAGTTGTGACTAAGATGAGTACCTGTAGCCTGCTTAGAGCTTAGATCCGGAAACTCCTCTCAGTGTCGATTTTTCACTTTAAACAGCTGACTGAGCATGTTGTGATTGGATGACTCACTGTGGAGGAGGATACAGGAAAAGATGGAGGAGCCAAGTTTTGATTCAAGATCTTAAAAGAGAATATCCCTGAATCCTTTGCTTGATGGCAGAAGGACTAATTAGAGCTGAATGTGGAGGAAAATTTATGGGTTTGGGCAGGGGAAGGAGGGTGCAGGGTGTGTGTGTGTGTGTGTGTGTGTGTGTGTGTGTGTGTAAAATGAGCAAGTTTTGTTATGCCATTGAGACAATCTGGGGAGATGATTTCTCTCCCCAATGTCACTTCATTAGTTGGGGACACCCCCAAATTTCTCAAGCTTCCAATAATAGTTTGCATTGGTAGCCTTATGTGTGAAGGATAAGGCTTTTTAAGACTGCTGTTCCTGAATGATTCTGAATGCTGTTCTTTGTGCCCTGTAAGGCTCAGTGTTTGCTTATATACCTGCTTGCCTTTGTTACCCAAGCTGGAATTAAGTTGCCGAAGCTGCCAATGGAGATAATTGTGATTATATCTATTTTTTTTCATTCTGGGGGCAGGGCACTCAGGAACACCAATCCTGGGAATAAAAAAAATAAAATAAAAACAAACCAGGGCTATAGAGGCTGAGTGGAGCTCACTGGAATGGAGAAGATGATATAGATGAAGAGACAGGATAGTTAAGAAATAGCAGGTTGGGGCAGCTAGGGGCGTAGTGGATAGAGCACCAGCCCTGAAGTTAGAAGGACCTGAGTTCAAATCTTATTTCAGACACTTAACACTTCCTAGCTGTGTGATCCTGGGCAAGTCATTTAATCCCCAGTTGCCTCAGCAAAAAAAAACAAAAAAAAAAAAACAAAAAAAAAACCGGCAGGTCAAGTTCCAATTCCAATTCAGGGAACATTAAGAGTAACTTTGTGAGCCAAAGTCTCGAAAAGTTATTCCTAGTGTTCTCCAACGTAACCGTTTGTTACTTTTACTCCTCTGCTTGCTCAAAGCAACTAAAAGTATTTATCCACAGATACATTTCAGAGAGTCAGTGAACTCTGGATGGGGGAAAAACACTTTATATCTATATCTTCTCAAACGGAACTAAAAATTTAACAGTTCCTTCAATTTTGAATATGGGTAGCATATAGAAGTATTTGCAATACTTGTAATTGTTACAATAGAAGTCACAGATCTTTTTTCTGTCATATTACATTGGTTGCATATTACAGAATATCATTTACATTCATTATTAATTCAAAATTACTGAAAACAATTACTATATTTTACATGGTCACAACCTATGAATGATATTCAATATGTTTAGTTTCCTTTTTAATCCTATTTATTTTATTTTATGCATTTGGTAATATCATTCTGAGAAGAGGTTTCACCAGACTGCCAAAGGGGTCCAGTTTACTAAGAATTTTTGCCTTAAGCCCTCTTTGTAGTGGCCAGAAACTGGAAACTGATTGGATGCCCATCAATTGGAGAATGGCTGAATAAATTGTGGTATATGAATGTTATGGAATATTAGTGTTCTGTAAGAAATGACCAGCGGGAGGATTTCAGAAAAGCCTGGAGAGACTTACATGAACTGAGTGAAATGAGCAGGACCAGAAGATCATTATATACTTCAACAACAATACTATATGATGATCAATTCTGATGGACGTGGCCATCTTCAACAACGAGATGAACCAAATCAGTTCCAATAGAGCAGTAATGAACTGAACCAGATACACCCAGCGAACGAACTCTGGGAGATGACTATGAACAGCTACATAGAATTCCCAATCCCACTATTTTTGTCCACCTGCATTTTTGATTTCCTTCACAGGCTAATTGTACACTATTTTAAAGTCTGACTCTTTTTATACAGCAAAATAACTGTTTGGACATGTGTATGTGTATATATATATATTATTTAACTTATACTTTAACATATTTAACATGTATTGGTCAACCTGTCATCTGGGGGAAGGGGGGGGGAAGGAGGGAACAAAAGGATTTGCAATTGTTAATGCTGAAAAATTACCCATGCATATAACTTGTAAATAAAAAAGTTATAATTAAAAAAAAAGAATTCTTGCTTTAACAACATTTGTTTCAGAGATATGAGAAGCAAAGCATAGAAGAAAAAGAGATAAGGACCTAAACTCCTATAGGGTTTAGAGAGCCAAGCAGTAGAGACTTTGACTGGAACCACTGTGATGGCTGCATAGAAGAGAGCCAGGGCTCTGAGGAAAAAAGAAAGGAGTCACAATTGGGGCTCAAGTGATGATGGAATAGGACAGAATGGGGGAAGCAGCCAGATAGGCAGTCTTGATAAGGCAAAAGTCAAGTATTTAAATAAAGGCACAAGGTATATCCCTAGAATTACCTATCTAGGAATATGGATTAAAAGGTGGTATGAAACCGAGAGAGAACAGGTAAGATACAGTGCCTTTAGTTTAGTGGAGTGTAATTGTCAGGATATGTATCTAAACAGAGCTAGGGCAGGCAGGCTGTCGAGGTCCAAGTGACAGGAAATCAGCGGAGTTTGAGGGACAGGTGATCTCTTTCTTATTTCCTGTGTGTGCATGGATATGTTACTTCCCCTCTCTAAGCGTGTCTTCCCCTCTTATAAATGGGAGAGGATCATGCTTATCCCATCTTCTCACAAAGTTGTTGGGAGGAAAATGCTTTGTAAATTGTAAGATGACAGAGAAATAGGATCATTATTGTCGTTCTTCTCTCTGGGTCTCAGATTACTTAACAGTAAAATGAGGGGAGGCAGCTAGATGGTTCAGTGGATGGAACTAGGTGGCATAATACATAGAGCTCTGGGTTTGGAATCAGGAAGACACATTTTTATGAGTTCAAATCCAACCTTATACATATATTAGCTTTGAGACTCTGGGCAAGTCACTTAACTATGTTTGCCTTAGTTTCCTAATTCATTAAATGAGCTAAAGAAGGAAATGATCAAACATTTTAGTATCCTTGCCAAGAAACACTCTTCTTCCCCCACCCCCCAATGGAGTCATAAAGAGTCTGACACAACTGAAAAATGACTGGACATACTGAAAATGAGAGGGTTGGATGAAATGGTTTCCAGGTTCTCTTTCTTTTCTTTTGCTGAGGCAATTGGGGTCAAGTGACTTGCCCAGGGTAACACAGCTAGGAAATGATAAGTGTCTAAGGCCAGATTTTGAACCCAGGTCCTCCTGACTTCAGGGCTGGTTCTCTATCCACTGCACCATCTAGCTGCCCCTTCTCTTTTTATTTTTATTTTTAAATAACTTTTTATTGATAGAACCCATGCCAGGGTAATTTTTTTACAACATTATCCCTTGCACTCGCTTCTGTTCCGATTTTTCCCTTCCCTCCCTCCACCCTCTCCCCTAGATGGCAAGCAGTCCTATATATGTTAAATATGTTGCAGTATATCCTAGATATGATATATGTGTGCAGAACTGAACAGTTCTCTTGTTGCACAGGGAGAATTGGATTCAGAAGGTAAAAATAACCCGGGAAGAAAAACAAAAATGCAAATAGTTCATATTCATTTCCCAGTGTTCTTTCTTTGGGTGTAGCGGCTTCTGTCCATCATTTATCAATTGAAACTGAGTTAGGTCTCTTTGTCAAAGAAGTCCACTTCCATCAGAATACATCCTCATACAGTATCGTTGTTGACGTATATAATGATCTCCTGGTTCTGCTTATTTCACTTAGCATCAGTTCATGTAAGTCTCTCCAAGCCTCTCTGTATTCATCCTGCTGGTCATTTCTTACAGAACAATAATATTCCATAACATTCATATACCACAATTTACCCAGCCATTCTCCAATTGATGGGCATCCATTCATTTTCCAGTTTCTAGCCACTACAAACAGGGCTGCTACAAACATTTTGGCACATACAGGTCCCTTTCCCTTCTTTAGTATTTCTTTGTGCCCCTTCTCTTTCATTTCTGATATTCTATTCTTGAGAGATTTGAGGTGGCAAAGGCATTTCTCGGAAGCAAGGATGGGACTCAATGCTTTCTAAGATCCATTAAGCAAGGCATAACAGAATGAGAGCTGGAGCCCTGGAGTCAGAGGGCATGGATTTAAAGCCAGGCTCTATTGCTTACTTATCTGTGAAACCTTAGGCACTTAAAACTTTCTGACCACCAAGTTCCTTATCTCTAAAATAAGAAAGTTGTACTAGTTTTTTTTAAATTATTATTCATTTGAGAGACTTTATTTAGTTCAACTCCCTCATTTTACAAATGAGTAAGGGAAGCTAAATGGAATGTCCACAGTTATGCTGATACTAAAATCAGAGGCAGGATTTTAAATCCATAGTTCTAAGTCCTATGGTCCCAGAGTGGATGTTTCTTCCCCCAAACCCAGCTCTAAATCCTACAAATGTAAGAGATAGATAACTTCTTTCACAGAAAGGATTACTGCCAAATGCATTTGAGCAGTTCTAGCATATAGGGCAGCTACGTCCTATCCTCTTCATGAGTTCAAATTGGGCTTCAGCCACTTACTGTGTGACTCTGGGCAAGTCACTTAACCCTGTTTGTGTAGTTTCCTTATCTGTAAAATGAGATGGGGTGTAGAGGGAGAAGTATACTTGAAACAAGGGGTTACCTCAGTAGAATTGATGAGATGATGGTTCTTTAGTATTCCTATACTTGGTACTTAGTATAGTGATGTAATGGTTCTCTAGTTCACACATAATCAGTATGCTGTAACGATGTAATTACAATGAGGCCTTTCTTAAAGACTAAGAAGGACTGGAAGAGAGACATTCTATTTTTGACCAGCCTCATGATAGCTCTCATGCCTCCTGCACTAAGATCAAAGCTGGTCCCAGAAGAGTAGCCTGAACATTACAATGGAGAAGGACATGGCACTATAGTATCTCTCTCAGGAAAACCCCAATGGTGTCACAGAGTTGGACACAACTGAAAAACAACTGAATAACAGCAATCTCGCATAAAGGGTGATTATAGGAAGACTTCATTTCCCAGAATGCAAAGCCAAAAAATGACACTGGGAAAGATTGGGGTGGCAAAGAGCTGGCTCTTCAGAGAATCTGAGGGATCTTCCTTTGTGTATATAGGCCAGTGCCTGAGGGTTTTTGAGCTTAGGTGAGATCAGAAGTTGTGACTTGGATGGCTATGTAGTGGGAGGACATATGGTGCTGAAGGACCAAGACAGAATACCAATGGGTTCTTTGAAGAAGCTCCAACTCCAACCAAATTGCTGGGACTTCCCTATTGATGCTGTGAGCTTTTTCCTTGTTGTTGGACTCTGATGTGTGTCTCATTTATGCCCTATCCACAGTATTCACTGAATGCTTTGGCTACTAGCAGGAGGGCTGCATTGAGTAGCCTCAAATGAGCCAAATTCATATTTCCTAGAGAGGAGACTCTGAATAGGGGAATGAGCCAGGATGCTATTATTGCTAAGAGGTTGTATCTCTGAGTCCGTCCTCAATTGACCCACAGACACTGAGACACTAACAGATTGAAGGCAGTCAGTATGTGTGCTGTCATCATGGGAATGTTGGTTCCTTCCCACTGAGGCAGTTTCTTCAAAGCTTGACAATGGCCACACTCCAGCCCCATCCCTTAGGAAACCCAGTAGGAGACTCACTCTGTTTTTTTTTTTTTTTAACCCTTTATTTTATAGCAATTGTCATTAATATAGAAGTAAATAACACATTTAAAAACCTCCTTCTTATAGGGGCAAAGGATTCAAAGTATTTACAAACACTTGGGTAGGGTAGAGGAAGACAGGACGATGAGGTCTTCAGAGAGAGGAATGCGACTGGTGGGAAGTGGTAGTATTTCTGTAGATGAATTCTGGTCTCCCATTCCAGGCTTGGTGCAGGGAGAGCATACATACATTCCCCTCAAAAAACTCAAAGCCAGGGAGGAAGTCACGGGGATCCTCCACTGAGCATAGTGTTAGATGACAAACTGAGGGTATTGATGGAAGTGAGGAAGGCCGAGGCTCTGGGAATCCTGGGAGAGACAAACTGGAGGCTTCTCCCAACTTGGATTCACCAGCCCAGAGAATATAAAGGAGAAGGGCTAGAGGTTGGAGGTGGTGGTGGCCACGGGGCTAAACAGGACTTTGAAGCCCAGGTATTCCTGAGCTCAGAGCTGGGGCCTCCCTCCTGGCCTAGCCAATGGGAGAAAACCCCAGCATCCAACCTCCTTTCTTGAAGACCTTTCCCATCCACCCCACCTAGGATCTGTTTTCTAGTTCGGCTTTTAGATTCCCAATTGCTTTGGGTTGTAGGGACTGGCCAGGAGGATTTCGCCAGTGGTTCGGCACGAGGCCCCCTTTTCTTCTTGGAACTCTCCCACACTGCACCCTGGGAAACCACAAGGTTCTTCCCCCCAACCTCCCACTCCACCCTAGTGTACAACTACCGGGTGAAAAATTGAGAAGCACCAGTTCACAGGGAGATTTCGCTGTAGGAAGAAAGAGGTTTGATTTACCCTTCCGTCCCTGATCAGTCCAAAGAAAGGAGGTGGGCATAGTCTGGGGGTGTTTGACAGACTGAAAACAGGAAGACAGACTAGGCAGAATAGGTGGATACTCCTGCCCAGCCTGGGAAACACACACTGCACCTTCACAAGAGGAAGAATCACTAGGGGGATTTTTTTGTTGTTGTTTTGCAGTTTTCATATCTATCATCATCATCATTATTATTTTTTGCTATATATGTGTATTTTTGTTTCTTTGACAGTGACATAAACTGAGGTAAACATCTGTGACCAAAATCTCTCTTATGGGGCAAAGAGTCCCAACCTGACAGCCAGAGAAGGCAGTGAGGCTTGGTGTGAAGAACCCTGGACTGACCATGAATCACAAGACCATGGTTCTAGTCCCGGCTCTATCACAAACTTGCTGTGTGACCTCGGTGAGGTCGCTGCCCCTCTCTGGACCTCAGCGTCCTCATCGGTAAAACGAAGGGTTTGGACTAGAATGGTACATATAACTAGTCCCCTTTCCATTCTAACATCTATAATTCTACGACGAGAGAAAAACCTCAACAGGATCTTTTTTTTTTTTTTTTTGTTTTTGTTTTTTTAAAAGAGAGTTCGAGAAGTTTGTCTACGGCAGAGTCTCGCTTCAACATTATTGCACGAGAGCTCAGGACTTTGAGGAGGCCTAAGGCAAAAGGAAGAGTCCAAGTTGAAGAGTTCAGGATTGGGCACCGGTGGTGTCAGGGCCTCAGCAATTGCTTTGGGCCTGGCTACAGGCCTGGGGCTTGCCCCGATGGGACAAGTGAGGCTGACTGCCCAAGGGAAGGGAATGGAAGCAGGGATCTCCACTGAGATGGGTCTAGGGAAGGAGAGGGGCATTTGCTACTTCCCTAGCACATCTCCAGAGGGCACCAACGCCTGCTGGAGAGGGGCAGGCCCCTCGAGGGGACACTTGGAATCTTGGCTGGGCTAGGGATGGTGCCCTTCCACGCCCTCTCCGTCCCTCCCTCCCTCCCTCCCTCTCCAACTTAAAGCCCGAGCAAAGACTCTGCCCTGGAAATGTCCAGGGTCCTTTGCCCCTCTTTGAAGAGAATGGAAAGAGGCGGAGGCCAGTGTAGGGTCAGCTTGGTTTGTAAACTGTGCCTAGGTCTGGGGTGAGGAGTCAATAGCCCTTTTGTGTGATCTGTGGGGAGGGGATGGGGGGGTTGTCACTTGTTGTAGGATGGGTGTGTGTGGCACTCCACTCCCAGGAGCCACCTGGGGGCCCATCCCACTCAAGGGCATTAGGTGGGGTCAGACAGGTTGGGTGCTGCTCCCCAAACCCTAGCCCCCCCTTCCCTCACCTGAGTGTTGGATTCAGAGGGGCTCAAGCCCTGATGGAAAGAGTGGGGGGCTGCCAGTGCCTACCCTTTTCTGGATTGATGGGAATGAGGGACCCCCGATCCTGAGGGTGAGGTGTTGACCGGGTCATCTGGGCTTGTAAGGGGTCCCTGGAGCCTCCTCTCTCAGTGGAGACTGTTGGGGGATGGGGAGGAACAAGGGGCCTTGTCTGGGAGGGAGGGGCTGGAGGATGAGGAGCTATCTGGGTCTGGTGCCCCTAGGTTCCCTGGCCCCACCAGATATGAGGTTATTGCTGAGAGTCCCCTGAAGAGCCAGGGGTGGTGGAGAGCTTGGGAAAGAGGGGTTCCCAGTGGGGGTGGGCCCCCATTCTCATTTCCTTGGTCTTCCCCTAGATTGTCAGGAAGCTGCCTACTTCTAGTGTATTTCCATTGCACCACGAGGCCCTCACCCAAGGATTCTTGCCTGGTTCCCTGAGGGCTTTGGTGGAGACTGGTGTGACCTATGAGTCTTGTTCCCCTCTTTTAATGGGGCCAGTGGAAGAGACTCGCCTTGGGGTGAGGCAGGGAATTCACACCTTCATTCACCCACTCACTGTCCCTTACACAGCTCCCGCCCCCACCCAAGAATTTCCCAGTATATGCAAGCAGGTTCTTGGCACGGAGTACATGCTTGTTGCCTGACTGACCTAGGGTACTGCAGCTGCTAAGTCAGTTACTGACCCAAAGTTACTGAGCAATTTCTGGCACAAAGACCCCGTAAGTGAGGGAAAGGGTCCAGGAATTCCCCATCGGGTCTGCTTCTGCCAACCCTTGGCCCTCTTACCATCCAGGGCTGGAAGCTGAGCTAGGAACCGAATCCCCACTTTGTAGCTAACTGAATATGGAGCTTGGGCAGACAACTGCCTCCTCCAGTTTTAGCCTCTTCTGTAAAATGAAGACCTTTAATTATTCTTCCATTCTGGCAAGGCCAAGGCCTTTGCCCCATTACAGGGTAGCGGTGGCCCTTGCCACACAAAATTCTGGATTTTCCTGGGGCAGAACAGGAGACTAGGCAGGCTTTGGGAGTGGAACCCATGGCTGCCTGGTTTGAGCCAGACTCTTATCTCTGTCCCAATGTCCCCATGCTGTCCTGCACAATCTCTGGCTCTCGGCTTCCTGGCCACCCCCTCCCTCTGAGTGCCAAAGAACTTTTCATCCCTGCCCAGGACAGGAAAATTCTACCAGGGAGTCGTGTTTTCTGCCCCCAGCCACCTGTCTTGTTAGGTCACTGCCCCCAGGCCACTGAGATTGGGGATCGGTTGTTTATTGGGCCTCTGACAGAGTTTCTCCTAAGAAGACCATTCTTTATTGATATGTCCTAAGAGTCCTCCTTATCCTTGATTAGGCTGGAAGCAATAGAAAGGAAAAGGTAAGTATTTCTTCCCCCAGTCCAATGTAGGGGGTTGCCTTCCTGCTCTAACTCAAAGGAGAGTCAGAATGAAGGCCTAATGACCCAGGCTTAAGAATTTAGATGACTTTGGACTAGATATATCCTCACCCTGCTCTCTTGCCTTTCCTTGCATTGAGGCACTATCCCTTGGTACCACAATTCAAGGGCATCAGTCCCACTCTCTAACTGCTGTCCCTGGCAGATGGGAGAGATGGCCTTCCTGGAAATGACAGGACAGACCAGCCAGTCTGCCATAGTTCTGTCAGGTGTGACAAGCCCCCTTTCCATTAGGGGACCCATTATCTCTCTTGGGGAAATAAAGTTTTTAGCCTAAGCTCTGGCACTGACTCGCTGTGTAACTTTGGGCTTCCCCTCTCTGGGCCTCAGTTCTCATCTGTAAAATCAGAGGTCCCTAAATCTATGATCCTGTGACTAAATGAACTCTTAAGATCACTTCTAGCTCTGACATTCTATGTTCTACGTCTGGGACACACACGCACATACACACACACACATACTCACGTACACACACTACACATTTGCTACATTTTTCAGGTAGCTGGGTCAGTTCATCCCTATGTCCTTCTTTCTTTTCTCCTGGTCCCAGTCTTCTCCTTGACTGTCCTGGGGGCTGCCCTGCTCACAGTTCTGGAGCACGCAGGGCTGGGACAGAGGTTGGAGCGACCGTAGTTGTTCCCCTTTCCCCATTCTTTTTGGCCCAGAACCTTGGATCTCCCTGCTGACTTCACCAGTGAGAGTTTTCTCTGATTCTGGGGCCTCTCCCAAGACTTGGGGATCAACAGTCCCTTCTCTCTTCCTGCCCTCCAAGAAAAACCTGACCCTATTTCTTTCCCAAAGGCAAAGAGAAGGGAAAGGCAAAAACTAAGGGCCTGAGGAGAGGGTGGGGCTCAAGAAAAAGGAGGCAGAGTCTGGGCTAAGACATGGGGAGGGCAGGTAAAAGGCCAGGTATAGGGACAGAGTGGCTAGGATAGGCTGAAATACTTAAGATAGTCCAGTGAAATTGGTAAGATGGGGAGAAGGAATAGGGGGTGGGTGAGAAATGGGTGGAGAAAGTAGATGGGAGACAGCCCTGCCCCCTTAGCTGGGTTGGAGATGATGTCCCTAAGAGCCACCCTATGTCCCACAGGATCCTACCTTCAAACCTGGAGTCTGCTCTGGCAGTCTGTCCCTCTTGATGCAGATCCTGGGCTCTAGGCTCTGGGCACCTCACTAGCTTAGTCCCTCATCACCTGTCAGGGGAACGGGCACAGCCCTATCTCCTTCCTGGCCCCCTAGACAGATTTTTGGTTCATGTCTCACCCTAAGTCCCTGTGGAACAGCTCTAGCCCAGCCCTGCTCTTCCACTGCACAGAATTCCTCCTCGAGAGGAGGGATAGTGCCTGGAGCCTGGGGGGCCGAGGGGCCCACCGTCTCCCAATCATCTGAATGGGGCATTCTTCTATCTCTGTCCCGACTGATCCTTGTAGAGCTACTCAGGCTAGTACTACGATATTACTATTGTCTAACCGTGTTTCTTTTTTGCTTTGGGAACAGTGACTCCTGGTTCCTTTAGCAGGCAAAGGAAGGGCCTCTCCCCACCCTGAGTCCCCCGTCCCCTTACGTCCCCCTCACCCACTGGGGAGGGGGAGTTCTTGCTAGCCTTGTGATGCAAGCACTGGGGTGAGGAGTCCTCCCTAGGAGTTGCCACAGAGGAGCCCTTGAGGGGGGACTGGCGTCGGGCAGGGGGGCAGCTCAGACGCAGATCTCTATTGCTGTGGCCAGGACCAGCTGCCCCTTGCTCTTGTCCTGCCGCCCATCCGTCCTGCTGGCCGGCCCTGGGGAGGTGAGGCCAGATTCAGGAGGGGTGGGAGGGGAGGGCCTGGTCCCACCGCTCTCAGTCAGCACCGTCCTCTTGAGGGGTGCTGGGGCCTCCTGGCGGTGCGGCCCGGCGGGCAGCCGGTCCCCGGCGGGCTTGCGGGCGCGGCAAGAGGGCCGGCGACGGAGCTCCGAGGTGAGCTCGTGCTTGAGGAAGCGGAAAACCTCCTTGGCGGGTCCCCGTCTCTCAGGGTCCAGGGCCAGCAGGCGCTGGAACATCCGCAGGGCCGGCTCGGTGAATCGCCGCCACTGGGAGGGCAGCCCCGGCAGCCTGCCCTTCTGCCACCGCACGAACTCCTCGAAGAAGGCGTCCGTGCCCGAGGCGGCTTCCCAGGGGAAGTTGCCCGTGAGGACGCAGAAGATGAGCACGCCGAAGGCCCAGACGTCGACGCCGGTGTCCACGGCGAAGCCCTCGGCCCTGCCCGCCTGGCACACCTCGGGGGCCGTGTAGGGGATGGTGCCGCTGACCCGCTTCACGCGGCAGCCCACCCTGCGGGTCATGCCGAAGTCGGCCAGCTTCACCCGGCGGCAGTCGCGGTCGAAGAGCAGCACGTTCTCGGGCTTGACGTCGCGGTGCACCAGGTGCCGCCCGTGCATGTAGTCCAGGGCCAGGCCCAGCTGCTGCACACAGCGCTTCACCGTGTCCTCGGGGAGCCCCACCTGCGGCAGAGGACAAGGGTCAGAGGGCCCGCCCGACGGCTCCCGGGGCCTTCCCCAGCCCCCTCACTCTACACCCCTCTCCCTGGGGCCTTCCCCGGCCCCCCTCACTCCACACACCCCTTCCCGGGGCCTTCCCCAGCCCCCTTACTCCACACCCCCTCCCTGGGGCCTTCCCCGGCCCCCCTCACTCCACACACCCCTTCCTGGGGCCTTCCCCAGCCCCCTCACTCCACACACCCCCTCCCCGGGGCCTTCCCCGGCCCCCTCGGCCTGCACATCCCGCCCTGGGCCTGCTCCGGCCCCCCTCACTCCACACATCCCACCCTGGGCCTGCTCCGACCCCCTCACTCCACACACCCCACCCTGCGCCTGCTCCGACCCCTTCACTCCCCCCCCCCCCGGGGCCTTCCCCAGCCCCCTCAGCCTGCACACCCTACCCTGGGCCTGCTCTGGCCCCCTCACTCCACACATCCCACCCTGGGCCTGCTCCGACCTCCCCATTCCACACTCCCCTCCCCGGGGCCTTCCCCAGCCCCCTCACTCCACACATCCCACCCTGGGCCTGCTCCGACCTCCCCATTCCACACTCCCCTCCCTGGGGCCTTCCCCGACCTCCTCACTCCACACTCCCCTCCCCGGGGCCTTCCCCGGCCCCCTCGGCCTGCACATCCCGCCCTGGGCCTGTTCCGACCCCCTCACTCCACACCCCCCCTCCCCGAGGCCTTCCCCGGCCCCCTCGGCCCACACATCCTACCCTGGGCCCGCCCTGGGCCTGCTCCGACCCCCTCACTCCACACCCCCTCCCCCCGGGGCCTTCCCCAGCCCCCTCGGCCTGCACATCCCACCCTGCACCTGTTTCGACCCCCTCACTCCACATACCCCTCTCCGGGGTCCTCCCTCGGCCCCCTCGGCCCGCACCTCCCTGCCCCATTAGCCCCTTCAGCTCGCATCCTTTCTGTGTTTGTGCCTCCAACCCTCAGAGCCCTCCTTGCACCTCCTGGAGCGTGGGAAGAATGGAGTGACATCCTCAGGGGCTTTAACAGGGGGTCACACAGCCCGGCCCTTTCACTTAACAGCTGAGTGACTCTCTGGGCCAAATCTCTCCATGAGGGTTCAGAGACCCAGGTTCTGGTCCCATTTCCACCTCTGCTTCCCTTGGATCTTCACTCTCTTAAACTCCCTTAGACCTTCATTTCCCTTTTGCAAATAGGGATAAAAATATCTATTTTACAGGAGAGTGTGGGGGCAGAGAGAAGGGATGTGAAAGTGCTTTGGAAAGAAGAAAGGGCCGCGGAGATGTGAAGGATTGTGCTGCTGTCGTCACTACTGGAGGCAGCAAGGTAACGGAAAAACTTGGGACTTGGAGCCAAGAGTCTAGGGCATGTGCTAGCAAGTCATTGAACCTTGGAGTTTCAGCTTCCTTCTTAGTAAAAGGACAGTAGTGTACCAGATGTTCCAAGATCTCTTTCTAGAATTAACCCTTTAGGAGTCTATGATTCTGTCTCCTTCCCTGAGTCCTCTGTCTGCTCCTCCCATACTAAGATGGTCCCTCTGCCTAGGTAGATTTGGGGGTAGGCTTGGATGGAGGCAGGAGGATGGATGCACTGACCTTACCATATCCTACTGATGACAGTTCTGAATTGGAATCTAGCTCTGCCCCTTTCCTTGACTACAGGTTGGAGGAATCTTTGTCCCTTTGTCTTTTTTTTTAATTCAAGCCTTTCTAATTCCCTCCTTTTCCTGCTGGACCTTTTAAACCAGTTTCTTCTGCTCTATGCTTGGCTTGGTTCAGCTGTGGAGGACAGAAGGATTTCCTGTCCTAGTTTCTCTTGTTTGGCTATCCTTATGGATTTAAGACCTCGTCTATAACACAATCACTAGCTGTATAATCTTGGGCAATCACTTAACCTTTCAGTCTTGGTTTCCTCACTTGCAAAATGGAGAGAATAATCACATATACCTCTTAGGGTTCTTGTAAGGATCAAATGACATAACATCCATGAAGTACTTTGCAAACCTTAAAGCACTGTATAAATGCTATTGTTATAATTATTGCTCAGGGTCCCATAGGTCATCTGATGGGTTAAGACTCTGGGGAGGAGTCCTACAGATATTGGCTCCCCTATGAAGTAGAGCTCACAAAGAAATGAGGCATCCTTCCATTTTCTTTCCCCTTTCCCCAGGGTCAGATTCCAAGTAAGTTCCCAAACCCTACGTCCCCAGACTCTCCTTATGTAGGTTGGGAAGAAAGGTGGGGAAAATGAAAAGAACAGGCTGGACCGATGTGTCCCCCTAGATGTTGTCTCCAGAGGAAAGAAGTTGCAAGGTGGGTCATGGGGGATACCTGGGGAGGGATGATGTCAAAGAGGTCCCCACCGGGCGCGTACTCCTGCGCGAAGACATAGCAGTCCTCAGTCTCAAACACCACATCAAAGACCTTGATGATGAAAGGGCTGGAGGAGAGTGTATTGGTAATGCTGACCTCTCGAAGGAAATTCTTCAATTTTGTCTTGCTTTTATTCACGAACTTTAGTGCCATCTTGGTCCCTGTAAGTGAGATAATACTGTGAGCTGTCCTATTTCCTTCATCTTCCTCTGGCTTCCCATCCTTCAGATGCCTTTGTTGGAGACAATTCTCCCTCTTGACGGACACATGCAGACTATATAAGTAGGTTATAACCCATCCCAAAATATGTCCCCCCATACCTGTGTGCATCCTGGCACATATGTACCATATGCCAGTTTAGGAACATAGGCTGCCTATCTCTCTGAGTGCAGACATGTATAATCTACATCCCAGGGCACAAAATGTGCCCTAATGCCCCTGCGGACATTCAAACACAAAGGATCCATCCATCCAGGGATTCAGGCCGTGCTGGAACCCACCTGTGCTCTTGTGGGACACCAGGTCCACTTTGCCGTAGGTGCCTTTGCCCAGCTCCCGGATGAGGTCATAGTGCTTGCTGACATCTGTGCCTGAGAGGGTGCGGATGGTGAGGGCCTGCATGTCCTCCGTGAGGAGGGGCACACCACTGCCACTGCAGCAGGCCAGGGCACGGGGGGGCTCCTGCTCCGGGCAGCCGCCACTCATCTTCTCCCTGCATGGAGGGGAGAGAGATCAAACAGGTTGGAGGAAGGTGGCTGAAGGCGCAGCTGTTGATAAGCGGAGGCTCAATGTGCTCATAGCTCTCATTGAAGAAAGATGACCATGGGAAGTAAGCGGATAAAGATCAATAAAACCAAATACCTATTTCCTCCAGAAGCTCAGAGAAACAGTGGCGAAGACACTGGATTTAGAGTACTAAAGCCTGGGTTCAAATTCTGCCTGTTAAGTTAGTTATTTAAATCACTAGTCACTCTGACCCTCAATTTCTTCATTTGTAAAGGGAAGGGATTGGACTAGACGGCCTCTGAGGTCTTTTCCAGCTCTAAATCTATGATCTATGGCTCTGAAAATCCATGACCCCATCCTTATTCTTTCCTAGCTATACCACATGCGTTGGGGAGAGAGTAGTAGACAGCATGTGCTGATCCTAATAAAGAACTATTCTGTTCTGTTCTTTCAGTCAAGTTTAACTCTTCATGACCCCATTTGGGGTTTTCTTGGCAGATACTGAATTGGTTTGCCACTTTCTTCTCCATAGCATTTTACAGATGAGTAAACCGAGGCAGGCAGGATTAAGTGCCTTGTCCAGGCTCACACGGCTAGTCAATGTCTGAAGCCAGGTCTGAACTCAGGAATATGAGTTTGGGGGACATCACATACGGCTAATTTTGTTTGTGACTTCGGCAATACCCCTAGCCCCAAAGGACCAACTGCGGGACGGAGACAGCAGGATCAGTCATCCATCAGTCATCCATCCAGGCTGCGGGACTAGGAATCAAGCAAGTCTCCCTTGAGTGGGCTCAGCCCTCAACACAAATTTGAGCCTAAAGTGAGAGTAGCATCCTGGTGAGTCTTGAAACAGCTCTTTTGCTACTATCCTGGGGAAGGATGAGGACCTTAACACAAAGAAGCCACTAGGGGGCAATAAGCGTCTTTCCTTTTTTTACGGGGGAGAGACAGAGACACAGAGACAGAGAAAGAGACACACAGAAAAGACAGACAGAGAGAAAAAGAGAAGAGACAGACAGACACACACACACATGCACTCACAGAGCACGCAAAGGCTTTTGTTCTTGTTGCTTCTTGGTCCTTTGGGGGAACTGGCAGAGGTTTACGCTTTTACTCAGGGATAAGGGGGACAGTTTGTTGTAGGAGTGAACGATTAGACAACCCCTTAATTACTCTGTACTGGGATTCATGCAGGGATGTTCTAGTAAATGTTAAACAACTAGTTCTCTGGGGGGAAAAGGTACTCATGATACATTTTTAAGTTTAATTAACATCATTAACATTACACAACAAGATAATAAATCAAACCTCGATTAATAAATAGTATTTGCCAGTTTCTGGGGTATAAATTCACGTGATAGAAATTTAAGGCTGGGCTTGTGCTGATTCCAGTTGACTTCAGCATTCCTGAGTACACACTTTCTTGAAGGGAGAAGGGCTTAGTTGACTATAGATTAGAGATCTACTCTCATCTTGGACCATCTCATTGTTTCATTGCTAGATCAATGGAAAGGAAACAAATCTGCCCACTTCTGAATCAAAGAACGAATATCCAACTGTCTAGCTTGCCATCCATAAAGGGTGGTCTGCTGGTGGCTATTTTCATAGAGGGTTCCGTTCATGGGTAGAGTCCAGATACTTGGATATTCCCTGAGAGAGAGTATAGTACAGACTTCCCTGAATCTTCATTTATTTTTCTATAGAGACAGGAAATAAAGCTAGATAGTCTGAGTTCTTTTCTGACTCTATTGTTTGACTTGATTTTGAATCCCAGATCCATCACTTTTATTGACTTTGTAACTTTATCCTTCTAAGCCTCAGTTTCCTCATCTATAAAATGGAGATACTAATACTTGTAGCATTGCCCCACACAGCTGTCTATAAAACACTTTATAAAATGTGAAGAGCTACAGAAAGAGAAATTAAGATTATTTTAATTCCTGTCAAATACTATTGGGAATGAGGCCAGCGACTTCTTACAATGGTATGTCTGGTACCCAGGGAAATGGGACTGAGAATTTTAGGCTGGTGACAAAAGCTTCATCACACTCAGATTTGTTTCTGGCTCTTGGTATGTGTAGACTGTGGCCTGGGTTCTGTCCCTAATGAAGCATCATTGTTCCTCAGACCCCTGGAGGACCAACCATTGCTTCCAGACTCTGGACCCCCTTTCCACTGCCCCCAGAGCAGAAGCAGTCTTTGAGCCATGCTGTGAGTTACAAGCTCTCAGCCTCCTACTCAATGGCCTCCCTCTATCCGTCCCACAAAAGGGCCTCATAAGGCAGGCACCAACCCTGCAGGGTCTCTTTGTCTGGGGTCTCTTTGTTTGGTCTCAGAGAACAGCGAGTCAGACCCTATCAGAAAAGCCAGGCCTCCTCCTCCTCCTCCTCCCCCTCTGTGTCCAGCACAGGAATGGCAACAACAGCATTCTGTCCTTTATACAGAAAGCAGCCCAGGCTTTCAGGTGGGAGACCAGAGCCAGAAAAAGAATCACAGCATTTATAACCAGAAGGTCCCTTAGAAATCACCTAGCCAACTCTTCTATTTTCCAGATGAACAGATTAAGGCCCCGAACGGGAAAAAATTTGCCCAAAACCATAGCATTAGAGATGGGATTTGAACCCAAGTTTTTTGCCCTAAAATTGAATCGACCATTCTAATATTCCATTTAACCAAGGCCCAGTTCCGGCCTGCTTTCTAAACTTCATACAGAATTGTCATTCCCTAGGACCCTTCCCTTCTCTACCACCCACTCACCCACTCAGAACAAAGGGCACAACTGTCTAGAAAATAGACAGTCCTATTCTTATTGTAACTGGGGAGAAAGGGCACCTGGGAAGGAAATACATTTTAACAGGTTTGTAAAATTTTGACTACCAGAGGTTTTTGCTGAAGACATTCAAGTTTTAAAAACCACCACCACCTCCTCCTTGCATCCTGTCTCCTTTGCCTTGTGCTTTGAACCTCTTGAAGCTCCTCAGAGACAGTGAAGTAGTACACACAGAGTAGGGAATTTGGGGGATGCTAGCTAGCCCGTGGTTTGAGAAATGCTGATCTAATTTCAATTCCTAAATGCTTTATCAGTTTCTGCAACTTTCAGAACACTTTCAGCGATGGGGAACTCACTACTTTGTATAAGTAATTGTGACCTACTTACTTGTTAAAGCACTCTGCAGACTTTAAATCACGCTTCCTCTCCTCTTCTAATCTAATTTCCTTTGAGGACAATGAAAGGATCATGAGATCTAGAGCTGGAAGCTACTTTACGGATCATTTGGTCTAAACTCCCTCATTTTACAGGTGGAAAGCAAGATCTGGGAGATAATTTTTTAAAATAGGATTACAGATTTCGACCTGGAATTTAGATCTCAGAAATCATCTAGTCTAATATCCTTCTTGTAATTGTATATGTATTCCAACTATCTATCCCTTCCATCCCCCTACTCCTCCCATTATAAAGAAGTGGCTTAAGTACAGAGGTCATTTTCCCAAGGCCACCACAGGTATAATGATAAAGAAAAAATGTGACCAGAGCCTCCAAATCCTGTACCAGAATCCACTGGTCTCTGCTCCCTCTGCTTTCTTCACCCTTTAACCATTTGGCTGTCTTGAGTAGAGTTTTGCCTACTCAGACGCATAGAAATGAATATGAAGAGAGGTCTCCACAGAGGCAATAGATGCAAAACTCTCCTGCTAATCGTTAAGTTTGATGCTGCTGCTCTGAGCTCAACAGTCCCACAAACCTGGTTAGGGAGAGCTGACAGAAGACTTGTTTATCCTAGTGAGTATGCGCCTATGTTTACAATGTAGATTCCCTCCTGACCTACTTTCAGGAATCTGGGCAGACCCCCCCATTTCCGAGAACTCTCAGGAGCTGGTGCTCCCCGGGCTGACGTGGCTGTACAACCCATGAGCCTCTGCGTGTGTGCATGCATGGGTGTGCACACGTGTGGAGAGAGGGATGGGGGAGCACCACCTGTCCTTGCAGAGAGACAGAGGGTGAACCAGACTTTGCTCTTCCTTTGAGTCTATTTTGGTTTCTTCCTTCAGTTCTGTTTTGCACCAATGCCCCGCACAGCCTCCTGGCTACAAGATTATGATTGCTTGTTTGCCTTTTCTCCTCTATAGAGTCGCAGACATGATAACCTCACGGAGTCCAGAGACATCATCCTCCTATTGGCTTATCTCAATGCCAGCCTCTCATGTCCCATCCAGTCCTTGGACCCAGCCCCTGTCCAGAGCTACTGCTACAGTATTAGGTACCAGTTTTTATGGGGTACTCTCCTATGTACTTAGGAATTTGGTTCTTTTGTTCCCATCATTTCTCCTCTGGAGATTTAAATGGGAACAAATGCATGCATTATATTCAGCAAAACTCTGGATGAATTAGCAAAGATGACAAAAGATGGAAATTGTCAATGTTGAAGTAGCTGCGGAGAGACAGGCTCACTGATAGACTGGAGGTGGAGCTTTGAACTGGTTCAACCATTCTGGAAACAATTTGGAATTATGCTGAAGGACTGACGAAAATATCCACAAATTTTGGCCCAGAGATCTCACTGATAGGCATATATCAAAATACTGATGGAAACTTCCCTCCCTTTTTTTTGTAGCAAAGAAATGAAAACAAATAGCCATTGATGGGTAAATAGTTAAATGATGGTACATGAATTTAATGGAATATTGCTGCACTGGAAGAAATGATAACTATGAAGAATTTAGGAAAGTATGGGGGTAAAATCTACAAAGTGAAGTAAGCAAAGTCAGAGAAACAATATACATATCAATGATTACATCAATATAAATGGAAAGAATAAAAAAAAGAGAAACTGAATGCTGTATCATTATAATAACTAAATTTGGTCCCATAGAAGAGTTGAGAAAATGCATCTCCTTTATGGTATTGCAGAGGTGGGGAACTATGAATGTGAAATACTGCATATACAGTTAGCCATTGTCAATGTACTGATTAGTTCTTTTGAATTGATTTTTTTTTTCTTTTTAAATTTTTGCTACAAAGGATGGCTCTTTGGGTAGAGGAAGTAGAAGTGGTACATTCAAAATATGTAGCATTTATACAGCAAGGTTTACAAAGCATTTTACACAAGCAAACATCATCTCATTGGATCCTTATAACAACTCACACAACATTGGAAATGAGTGACATGTTAAATGAAAGATATAAATAAAAATAGGATAAAATATTTTATTTTAAAATGCTGCTTGACTTGTGGGGAGCAGATGAACCCATACATGTGAAGTCAAGCAAACAATCTTAGAGCTGGAAGGGAGTTCAGAGCTATCCAATTCAGGTCTAATATGAAGTAGAGCTCCCTCTACAACACACCTGACAAGTGATGACCCAGCCTTTGCTTGGAGATTGCTAGTGAAGTGGGGCTCGTTTCTTCCCAAAGCAGCACATCTGTTTTTGGATAGCTCTAATTGTTCCTTATATCAAGCCTAAAATCTTTCTCTTTGCACCTGCTACTTATTACTTCTATTATTTCTCTCTGCGGCCAAACAGAACAAATCTAATCCCTCTTCCATATGGCAGGCTGTCAAACACTTGAATCCCACTATCCTGTTCTCCTAAAACTTTTCTTCTCCAGGCTAAGCAAATCCTTCCCATAGAGTAAGATTTGGGGGGCTTTAGTTATCTATCTCTGGATTCTCTCCAGTTTACTAATATCATTTCCAAAATGAGGTGCCCAGAACACAAAATTATATTGACCACATGTGTGGTCTTGACAGGAAGAGCACAAAGGGATGATTTTTTGCCTAGGTCAGAAATCTATGCTCTATTTCCTACAATCTACGATCTAGCTTTTTGGGCTGCCTTAGCACAATACCGATTCAGTTTGTTAAAAACCCTAGTTCTTTCTCAGGTGAACTGCCATTTAACTATGTCTCCATTACCTTATACTTGAGGAGTTTATTTTTTAAAAAACAGATTTTTAATGATTGGCTCATATCTTCTATGGTCCCCATGTTCCTTCTCCTTCCTCCTAGAATACTCTCCAAATAAAGAATTAAAAAAAAAACAAAAAACAAACTATAGCAAAACTAATCAACATATTTCCAAAGTCTGATATTATGAGAAATATTCCACATCTGTGGATCCTAACTTTTGCAAAGAGTAGAAGAAGGGGAAGGTATGAAAAATGGATTTTTTGGACCCAGGGGCTTTAACTTATTAACATTATTACATTTCACCTCATGTAGACTGGATTCAATGTTTTAGATTGTTCGGATCTCTTTGGATTTTGTTATGGAATGTGTTAACTATCCTTCCTTGTTTGGTGTTATCTACAAAGTTGATAAGCATGCTTTTTATGCCTTTATCTATGTCATTGAAATAGCCCAAGGTCAAGTTTAGAATTCTGAGAAGCTTTTCTAGGAAGGTGAAAAAGCCTTTCAAGTGGACATCAAACCCATTAAATAATTAATCTTTGGGTCCAGACATTCAACCAAGCCAGATGATAATTGTATCATTATCTCTTATTCTTCAGCTTTTCCCCAAGACATAAATAGCTGTTTTTCTTTTAAAGTGTTATCATAAGAATTGGCTTTATTGTTTTTCCAAAATTCAAAATAAATATAAACTTTATAGGTACATGGACTTTAGATTTATATTACCTAATGTGTTACTATTATTATTTATTCTGAAGAAAAATTCAAATGAGAATCATGGTGATGTAGTAATGATTATGTATCTGTTTTTGAACAGTACTGAATAAATTAAAAATTATCTATTGCTCAGCTTTCTATATTTTTTACAAGAATAGTGTGAGAGATTATAAAATTCTTTACAGAAATCTAGCTAAGTTACGATTAAAATAACATTTTGAGTTTTCCATCCAATAATTCTGTTCAAAAAGGAAATACATTTTAGTCTAGAATTACTTGTTCTTGATGAAGCAACATTGGCTTTCTGTGGTTCCTTTTCTAGATTTCCACTAACCATCCTTTTAATGACAGGTTCAATAATTTTGTATCAAGAATCAAAGTCAAGTTCCCTGGCCTATAATCAGCAGGATCTACTCTCTTCCCTTTTTCAAACTGTGGCATAGCACTTGCCCTACTGCATTCCCCTGGAAACCTCTTTTCTTTTCTGAGATCTTTCAAAAATCACCAACAGTGGCTCAACAATGGCATTTGCCAGTTCTTGGTACTCTGGAAAACAGTTCATCTGGGCCTGCTGATTTGAACTCATCATGGACAGATCAGCTGTAAAATGTAGAAAATTTATGAAATAATGAAGAGTGAAATGAGCAGAACCAAGAGAACAACTTATTTACTAACAGTGATATTGTTTGAAGAATAATTGGGAATGATTAAGTTATTCTGAGTGTTATAAATACTCAAATCAACTACAAAGGATGATGCTACCCATGACCAGAGAAAGAACTGATAAAGAGAAGTGTATATAATATGGTTTTACATATAAACACACAATATATTCACACACCTGTACATATATATATATACACAATATATATGTGCATGCACACACACATCTGTGTCAAATGGTGGCCATCTCTAGTGTAGTGAGGGAGACAGTTCAGAACTTAAAATGCAACAAAACATTAATTAAATTTAAAAAAAAATTTAAATGGCAAAAATAATAGCATATACCTCCCAGGCTGTTGTGAGAAATAAATGAGATATTTGTAAACTGCTTAGCACAGTACCTGGCCCATAGTAAGTGCTTGATAGATGCTTGTTTCCCTTGTTCCTTTTTATTATCTTTCAATTCACGATTAGCCATTTTAACTTTATCTTTTCTAGTCCCAAGAGCATTGTCTTCATCAGAGAAAACAGACATAAAATAAAAGATGGCTCTGTTCCACCTTCTTTCTCTTGCCCATGATTTTTTTTTCCCTACTCATCCTTACTGGCTATCCTATTTATTCTTTGGTCCTCTTCTTTTTCCCAATTAAGCTAAACAAATCAAAAAACAAGCAAAATCATCCAAAAGATACAAACCCTTCTATTTATTCTCCATAATCTGCCTCCATCTTCTGTATATGTCTTTTAAAAATCTAAGTTAATTAATGAATTCTTTTTGTATTCACATAGATAACTCTCACTTTTCTTCTTCATCAGAATTGCTTTTCTTTGTGTCATCAGAATTTCATTAAGAGCTTCTTATACTTATTGGGCTGACTTCCCTGAAAATTTTTAGTCCATGGGCTCTTCTTTCTCTGAACAGTAGGCCAAGCTTTCTTTTCCTTTTCTATTACAGAGTCTAAGATGGAATGGTCCCTTCCCACTAAGGTTCCCATCTTTTTACCTCACTACAATTTCCACTTTGATGAGAATCAGAACAAGAATATCAAGTTCCAAGCTAGTACATTATTATCTGCTCTGTTATTGGTAGAGAGAAAGAGACCTCTAACTTTCCCTTCTGTCCTCTAGAAGAGTCAGAGGTTCTCAACAAATTTGCCAAGGACTTTGGAACTTAACATTCAAAGCCATCTGGCATATATCATGGTTAAAACCTAGGGTATTTATCTTCTGTCACTTTTCCTCTTATGATTGATTTCTGCTCCTTTTCAGATCATAAAGGAAGATGGCAGGTTAAGAAAATGCCTTAATCTAACTAAAATGAATCTGTCACATCAATATAATTTTGTAGGAGCTCTTACTTGGACTAACTATTCTGAAAAATGATCTGGAATTATGTGAACAAACTGACTAATATGTTTAAACTCAGAATCAAATCTTGACTCATGATTTCATTACTGGACAAATACCCCAATGAAGTAAAAGTCAGCAATAAAGGTCTAAAATATAATAATATTCACAGAGGCCTTTTATTTCATAAAGTACTGGAAATAAAATGAGTGTCCACGAACTGGGAAATTGACAGACTGTGATACATGAATATAATTGGAGATTGATGTCCAGTAAATAATGATGAATGGGAATTTAGAGAAACATAGAAAAATTTCTGTGAACTGATGTATAGTAAAGCAAACAGTATCAGAAAAATACACACAATGATGATAATAATGTAAATTAAAACCACACCACAAAGACATTGAAATGTCAAGTGTAAAAAACAATCTTGACTCCAGAGAAAAGATAATAAAACATATTTTTCTTCTCTCAGGAAGCTGGGAGGCACATGGGGCAGAATGGCACATACATTAATCAGACTGAGTCACTCTATTGATTGTTTTTGTTTAGCTACTATACTTTGTTCTAAGGGAGGGGTTAGTTTTGGAGGGAGAAGAGCGTATATGTAACCATACCTAAAATTGATTGTGATATGGGGAAAAAAGATATTTATGAATTTTATTTAAACAAACAAAAAAATAGACCTGTCATCTTAAGGAATACAGTGGACAGCATAGGGAATACTTAAGGACAGTGGGGGCAGCTCTCTCCACATTGACCTTGTCATCCCAAACTGCAGATTTCTAGACAATAACTTTTCTTCCTGAGGAGAGATTGTAGTTTTGCCTTAGAATTCCTTCTTCAATAACATTATTTTGGTCAAGAGCCCACAGATGAATGTAAGTTCTAGAAAACTTGAGAATATAAGAGGAGAAACATTTTGGGCACCTTGGTGGGCCCTTGAAGGTTGATTGTGGTTTAGGGACAAGGGTTTTTTGTTGCTTTAGTTTCTCCTATAATTTTCTCCCATTTATATTCTGTGTAAACGAGTACAATTTTAAATGGAAATCTAGCCCCTCTAACTCCCTCTACCCAACCTTTAAGTCACTCCCTGAATTTTGGCTTCACCCCTATCCTAATGCACATTACAGGCCCCTGGTTTTTCTCTTTATACCCCTTCAACTTGTGGAATTGGGAGCAGGAAGCCTATTTCTATTAATGGCATTCACGTCACTCAAACTTCTAAGGATCTCTGTCTCTGACATCTCAATCATTCTTTTCCCCCTTGTTATGCAGTGTTCAAATTTGTTGATTCTTTCTTTTTTATAGTTGTTGAATCTGTTTCTCTTCTTCCTTTCCATAGCTAACTCTCATCAGTTCTTACCTGGATTGTTATGATTTTCTCTTCCATATGCCTGCCTTTAGTCTTTTTTCCTAGGACCCTTCTTCCCATTTATTATATGTAGATCAACAGAATGATCTCCTAGAGGAAAAACTTTCATCCTCCTTCTACAGCCTTCATACTTCCCAATGGTTTAGCAGTGGTTCTTGATAACACACTTAAAAAATTATTTAGGATTGCTCAGAGGGCTTTTATTATGTGGTTTATATCTATCAATATTTACCATATTAAAAATTAAAATGTTTTATTATAATTATGAAAATTGTACTATATTCTCTTGGAACCTCTGAAAGGATCTTAGGAATCCCATCAGTCTATAGACTGCACTTTGAGTACCACCATCCCAGAGGATAAGGCCCAAACTCCTTAGCTTGGTATTGAAGGCCCCCTATTATCTGATTTTAATCTACCTTGGCAGCTTCATCTCCTACTACTCTCTAAGATTGAGCTAAGCTAGTCTCAATGCCCTTCAAACACACCATGGAAGGTTCTTCTATCCAGTAAAGGAGTCAAGGGGTGGGTGTTGAAAAGAGCACTTGTTTAATGACAGATCTATATTTAAGTCTGTACTCTGCCCCTAACTAGCTTTGTGATCTTGGATGATTATTTGACTTCTCTGGGCTTCAGTTTTTTATCAATTTTAAAGGAGGGCATAGGACAAGATGACCTCGAAGATCCCTTTCACTTCTAACACTGTCATTCCTCCATGCCCACCTGAGGTTAGCCAGAAGGCATTTGGTGTGAAATGACTAAGATTATTATTATAACCTGGAAACAGTCCAGGTATATGGGACTTTATGCTTTAAATGGAAACCCATAAGAATGGAGATTGATTACAGAGCCCTCCTTGGTTACACAGTCTAGTAATTAAAAACTCTTAAAAATAATGTTTTTTTTCAATAGTTAACTTGAGTCTTTCCTGTTACAACCTAAGCCCACTGGTTCTTCTGACTGAGGGAAATGGACCAGCTTAGCATTATCTTTCTCTAATGGGGAGTGTCTCATAAGTTGCCTCAGGTCCTCAGGAAACATCAGACAAAACATTCAAAGGGAAAAAGGGGGGGGGGGGGGGAAGGGAGCGGGAAGCCCAGATGGATTCACAAGTGAATTTAACCAGCCTTTAAAAGAGCAAGTAACTTCTACCCTATATAGACTACAGAAAAAATAGAGAAAAATGGTAAGTCATCTAACTCCTTTTATGAAGCAGATCTGGTTGTTGATTTTCAGACCAATGACAAAGATGAGAAAGCAAACTACAGACACGTTTTTACTGAATTCTCTCAGACCTCTTTCACTCAGGATATGTCTCTTGCACTCATATATCTAACCTAAAAGAGTTCTCCAAAGTAAGGATTCACTACTGCTGTCACTGATTTCAGTGATGATCACGCCTATACTAAAGAGATGGTAGGGATGCAGCAGCATTATGCAGGTTTTAGTAGAATCCTCCACATGGAAAGAACATGGACAGAAATAGGCTGAGATTCGGATTTAAAAATTCACTGGTGGGGCTGGAGAGATAGGGGGCCACCCTATGAGATAACAGATCCTCTGATGTATTCCAATAAAGGATTAGGTGTTACAGATCAGAGAAAATCCAATATGAAATCATCAGTGGGTTTTCTTTTCTAACTTGACTGTTCCTTTGTTCTTTCTCGCTTCAATAGTGCCATTATGATGAGTTCACTAAGTTTGAAATGAGTACAATATAAGGTGTTATTATTATTTTTAAGAGTTAAAAGCCTATAGACTTCTAACATCAGCACTTAATAGCTTTCTCTCTTTAGCTATAGCTACATGTGTGTGTAAAAGTGGTGATGGAATATTTCACCTGTTTTTGTGCCTTCCTGTAACAATTATTCTCTGTCTTTGGAAAACTACTCCCCCCCCCCTTTTTTTTTTTTTTTTGCTTCTGGTTTTCCTGATCTTGACCCTATAAGCACAGGCTGATTCCTCGTTTCCTGGGCGACCTGGTTTGGTTCCCACACACTTTGCATTCCTATTGCTGTTTCACATTCTCTAAGACACCAGCCTTCAGCCTATGTTTCCCAGCTGGGTTTCCTTTCTCTGTCCCAAGATAATCAATCAGCCTTTTGACTGACTCTTGGGATAATTTCCTCAAAGATCATCCAGATTTCTAGGACTTCTTTTTTTTCTCCATCTCAGAATTTTCCATCCTTACCCCCA
Source organism: Antechinus flavipes (assembly GCF_016432865.1). NCBI lineage: Eukaryota > Metazoa > Chordata > Mammalia > Dasyuromorphia > Dasyuridae > Antechinus > Antechinus flavipes. Next base: position 116,934,093 of record NC_067398.1, on the reverse strand, counting down.
CTCTTTGCCCTAAAACTACTGAAATTGGTTTTCTAGAAACCCATCATCTAAAATTTTCTGAGTTAAATTTTTTTCCTTTTGAGGGTTGTCATTTTTCTCTGTCTACTACGGTCATTTTCATGAGGAAGCAACAATGTGGTGCAATGAATGGATAGAACTCTAAGCCAGGAGTCAGATGATGCAGCCCTGCTACTAATTTCCTGTGTATTTTAGAGCAAATTGTTTCTATCTGAGCCTTCCTTAGCTTCTCATTTGTGTATAAAGTAGGTTGGATTGGATCAGGAGTTTTTAACTTTTTTCCTGGATCCTGAACACCTTTGGCAGTCTGGTGAAGTCCATAAATCCCTTCCCAAAATCATGTTTATGAATGCATAAAATAAAACACATAGGATTACCAAAAAAAAAACAAAAAACAAAAAAAAAACCCTCAATTATATTGAAATACAATTATCAAAATAAAAATAATTCCCCCCTTCCTGGCAAATTTACAAGTTCAAGGATAAGGATCCCTCCTATATGGGGTATCTGTTTTGACAGCAAGAACCAGAGCTATTTTGTCTTGAATGCAGTCAGCCGTGCTTTGCACAAACTTCTTTGCAAGGCATTTACATCATACTCTTTGCTCTAGGCATATTTTGGTTCCACCTTACCAATTCAACCTTATTCTCCAGGAGTTTCCATAATTTTACAATAGGTAGATACAACTACTCAATATCCTTCAAACATAGTTTGAACAATTTCTCTGCCCTATCTGCCTTTTAAGATTTAGCTCATCTCACTAATCTTTTCTTTTCTTAGTTTCCTCATAAATAAGGCTAAAGAAGGGAAGGGTTGAGGGAAATTGGATCAGCTAAGATCCTCTGCCAAGAAATCTCCCCTGATCATCTTAGCCTGCAGTGAACTCTCTTAAATCCTATACTGGCACACCTTATTTTATTGTACTTCACAAATATTAGGTGTGTTCTTTTTATTTAACAATAAATTGAAAGTTTGTAGCAACCCTGCATCAATTGATACCATTTTCCCAACAGCATGTGCTCACATTGTATCAGTTTCACATTTTGGTAATTCTTGCAATATTTGAAACTGTTTCATTATTATTAAATCTGTTATGGTGATGCTATGATCAATGATCTTTTATGTCACTATTATGATGGTTTTGGGGTACCATGAATTGTGCCCATAGAAGATAGCAAACTTAATAAGTGTGGTGTATGTTCTAACTGCTTCAACAACCAGTCGTTCTCCCATTTTTCTCCCTCTTCTTAGGCCTCTTTATTTTCTGAGACAACAATATTGAAGAATATTGCATAAACTTCATCAATAAAGTGGCAACAGGATTTGAGAGGATTGAAATTGAATTTTGAAAGTTCTACTGAAAATACTATATCTATATCTATATCTATATATTTTTTGCTGAGGCAATTGGGGTTAAGTGACTTGCCCAGGGTTGTAATGGGCTGAGGCTTGAGTTGATGCACTGAGGTCCCAAGCACATGAGGCTAAATAGTAATTGGACCATACTCTATTAATATATAAGCTTGGAGAAAGAATGGCCCCCACCCACTCTTTGTGCAAGTCCTGATGTGTTGTATAGGAAATGACGATTTTGGTGGGTGGAGGCAGGGGAGTGGAACAGGAAGGGGAGGAGATGGCTCAGTGGGTAGAGCACCAGCCCTGAAGTCAGGAGGACCTGAGTTCAAATCCAGCCTCAGACACTTAACAATTCCTGGTTGTGTGACCATGGGCAAGTCACTTAACCCCAACTGCCTCAGCAAAAAGCAAAAAGAAGAAGAGAAAACAAACAGAAAGGTTGTGGCAATGGCAATCCCAAAAGTCTCTCCTTCCCCTTCCTTTTCCACTCCCCTGCCTCCACCCACCAAAATCGTCATTTCCTATACAACACATCAGGACTTGCACAAAGAGTGGGTGGGGGCCATTCTTTCTCCAAGCTTATATATTAATAGAGTATGGTCCAATTACTATTTAGCCTCATGTGCTTGGGACCTCAGTGCATCAACTCAAGCCTCAGCCCATTACACAGGGTCACACAGCTAGGAAGTGTTTAAGTGTCTGAGGCCAGATTTGAATTCAGGTCCTCTGACTTTAGGGCTGGTGCTCCATCTACTGCGCCACTTAGCTGCCCTGGGAAAATACTATCTCCATATATGCTATAGAGAAATTTTTCATCAATCAATGCAGTAAACATCATTGTTGTTATTTTAAGAAATTACCAACCTTCAGCAATCCCCACCCTGATCAGTAAGCAGTCATCAACATTGAGACAAGACCTTCCATCTGCAAAAAGATTACTAATTGCTGAAGCCTCAGATGATGGTTAGCATTTTTTTTTTTTAGCAATAAAGTATTTTTAATTAAGGTATAGACATTGGGCTTTTTTAAAAGACATAATATAACTATCATACACTTAAGACACTACAGTATAGTATGGACATAACTTTTATATGTATAGGGAGATCAAAAAATTTGTGGTACTTTCTTTATTGTGATATTTGCTTTATTGCTATTCTAGTCTGGAACTATGCCTATTTGTAGACTTCAGTCATTTGGTACTAAGCATGGAGAAAAGCAATATAATACAGTGGAAAGAGCGAAAAATCTAGAATCAGGACACTACTTTGAATCTTAGTTCTTTTTCCAAGCTGTGTGATTTTGGGTGGATTTCTGATTCTTTAGTTTCATCATCAAAAACAAAACAAAACAAGCCCAAACTTGGCCTTCATTGCAAAGTGGTAAAGAAAGCATTTTGTAAAAAGAAGTGTGAATTGCTGTTGGAAATCTTTTTTAAAATATAAAAATATATTTAACAAACATTGGCTGTATACTATGTACTGTTCAAAATAATGAGGATACAAAATAACATTTGTCTTCAGGGAGCTTAGATTCCACTGATAGATATAACTCCTGCACAATTAAGTAAATGTATATATTGCAAGGATTTCGGGAAAGGGAAAGTTAACAATCGAGGAAATCAGGAAAAGTATTCCCTTAAGATGAGCCATGAAAGAAAGTATGCATTCTAAGAAGCAAAGACTTGAACAAGTCACTTAATCTCTTCTGGCCTCAGTTTCTTCTGTAAAATAAGGTGTGAACTAAATCACTCTAAGAGATTTCTAAATCACTTCTAAGAGAGTTCTAAATTTATGATTCTGCTTGGGCACTTTGTATTTTATCTTAGTGGGAACAAGGAATGACTGAATATTTTGGAGCATGGGAGTGTCTAATGTTGCCATTATCATCATCATCACCATCACCACCACTATCACCATTTATGTAGTGCTTACCTATGTACCAGTAACAAGCACTTCATAATTATTAGCTCATTTGACTCTCACAACAACTGTGGGAGATAGGTCCTGCTCTTATTATCACCAATTTAAAGATGAGGAAACTTAGGCAAATAGAAGGTAAGAGAGATTCAGGGTCTCACTGTTAGTAAGTCTCTGAGGCCAAATTTGAGCTCAGGTCTTTCTGTCTTCAGATCTGGCACTCTTATTTATTATGCCATAGAGCTGCTTCTAAGGAGGATTATTTTTGCAGATGTGTGAGGTGGGTGGACTCAAAAGGAAAGAGAGTGTAAACAATGAGAACAATCCTAAGGCCACTGAAGTAGTTCAGGCAAGAGGTGATGTGGACTTCCCCTAAGGGGATTAAACAGAGTGTAAATAAGGGAATGGATGCAAGAAGTGGAGTCAACATGATTAGGTAGACATGACTGGATATGAGTATTCAAAAAGATAGAAAAGTCAAAGATAACCAGGAAGTTAAAAACCTGGATAAATGGAAGGATTGTAGAATCTTTCCAAGAGGAGGAGGAGGAGAGTTCAGGAAGATAATAAGTACCATTTTACACTTATTAAGTTTGAGATGTTTCTTGGACACATAGGTGGAGATGTCTAAAAGAGAGTTGGTAGTAGAATCAATAATTATATACACAAATTCCTAAAAGTTTAGGGAAGAAAAAAGAGGAACTAAATGTCTCATTAAAAAGTCCATTTGTTACCTTTTGCTCTTACTACATTACTGGCCCACCCCTTTTCCAGCTATACATCTCTTTGATGATATCTTTTATGTAAGAGATTCATCTTTAGAAATAATGCTACTGACTATTTATTCTCACCATATACTTCTTTATTGACTTTTGGGCGACATGCAAATTTAATTCCAAGATTAACAGTCAAATGTAGCTTTACCAGAAGAATAATTGTGTTTTTTTAAAAAAAGGGCAAAATTTGGGGTTATTAAAATTACAATACAATTTCCCAAATGCAATCTATCACTTTCTCTTCCTCCTAAAGAATTCTAGGCCCAATACATTGTTCTTTTGCAGTGTCCAAATATATATATATATATATATATATATATATATATATATATATATATATATATATATATATATATAATAATGAACCAGCTCTATGGGTTATTTATTGAACAATCTAGGCAAGAGATGTATTCCATCCATATGGTTTCCCTGTGTGGATTGTCAAATCATACTCCATTGAATGAATATAGCTCTCATTCTTTTGCAATGTTTCAAAACTTAATTCAATAAGCACAATATTATCCTTAATCAGGAGCATGTAGAAGACTTCAACATTTAGAGAATCTGATTTGGATTTTATCCTGGATATTCTTCCAAGCAGTATCTTTGGAGAGCATTTATCTGGTTTTTTTTTTTTTTTTTGGTTTGTTTGTTTTTTTGCCTAATTGATATTAGTCATCAGTGGGTCATAAAGTTATTTTTGTTGTCTTTCTTTTTAAGGCATCTTGTATTGAGAAGATCAAGATCAAGCCTGTATTATTAATTAACTGACCCTATTTAAAATTAACTGATTTTATTCTGTAAGTACTTTGACATAATTGCTTACGTCATGATTCTTAGTTCAGAATTCAGCTGGTCTGTAATGGGTTAATTTTAGAAACCCAGTTCTCCTGCAAATCACTGATTTATTCCTGCCTCAAGGAATTTAGCTGACCTTGAGGAATACATGTGAACACAAGGGAGTCAGATCTAGTATCTTTACACCATCAAACTATCTTTCAAGGATGTCTAACTTGCTGTACAAAAAGGCTTGGTCTATTATCTTTTGACTCTGTACTTGGATTCAAACAGTGAGTGCTTTTTAGGCATATGGGGGAAAGGAAAGTATTGTTCCTAGCCCCATTACCAAATTTCCAGCCACCTTAGCTGTGTAACCAGTCTCGTTTGTCCTCAATCCCATTATGTCACCTATCCTATTCTATTCTTTGTTCTGTATTCCCCAGAACCTATAAAAAAGAACTGTTCTTTTACTCAGGGTCTCTGACATAAATAGCAAACCATTGGCTCATTTGTTGACAGGTAGCATGCCCCTGCTAATAAATGTTATCTTGCTCAGAGAATTGCCTTAGTTACCTTGTTAATTTTTACTTGAAACAGTATATTTTTGATATGAACATGAGTTTTTAAGGCAACATTTTGTTCTACTAAGCAAAAAATAACAACAGTGAGATAATTTTGTATTTGCTACACTTTTTCAATCAGTTGTGAGATTGTAAATATATGATTTTTTATAGTTATCATTTTGGAAAGTCTACCTCTTTTCATTTCTTCATTAAAGTTGCCTCTGAATACACATATTAATTACTTTAAAAACTTAGTAAAGATAGCAAGATAGTCACATGGGTTGGTAGTTAATAATTTCTCAATTTCTTTCTTTTTGTGCACAATGCTTGCATGTAATACATGCTTAATAACTTTTTAATTCTTCTGTTTAACTCTTATGAGATTTTATTTTTAAAAGTTTGTATTTAATCTGGTATTAACTTTGACTGCCATATTTTGACTTACTCTTTGAGGTGATTGATTTGTATCAGTTACGTTTTCTTAGGAAATGTTGAGAGCCTTTTTCAATGCCTGTTCTTTTGTCTATTTCTTATTTTTATGACAAGTTTATTTAAGTAGATCTGTTAAGCTATTTTTGTTGTACATTAAAACTTTTTCTAATTTTAAAATTCTCTATTATAATATAATATTGACCTTGATCTTTATTCTAACAGGTTGATTATCTGACTTCACAGAAATTTTATTTACAATAACTTTCTATTAGTAACTGGGTGTTTTTAATCTGTTAAAATAAAATCACTTTCAATTTTTGTGATTTTATCAGTTGTTTGTCATGTCTAATACCTCTTGACTCTTCCTTTGAAGAACATATTTATGTTATGTAGAAATCTGATTGCAAACCTCTAACTTTTAACATTTCTTAACCTTAAGTCATGTTTTCCAACTTTTTTGACCATTTTTTCATGTCTACCTTTTCAATGAAGCATTACAAGATTATAATATATATGTGTACATATACATAAATAAATTTGAAGAGTTTTATTGATTCCTTCATAAGAATTTTGCACTGTAGCATCCTCTGTAAAAGATGCTAGCCTATAAGCTTATGATAATTTCATGGTGACCTTTGGGAAAATGATCATCATGATCACTACAGACTGAAATGACCAAATGTCCCATAAAATTATGTTTCTTGCTCATCTTAACACAGGATAGAATGAATTTTTGCCAGTTTCTGGCCTTCCAAAGAGAAATCTTCCCAATTGCCTGAAACTTCCTTTTGTCACTAGGTTTCATGGAGGATGAGAATGTTAATAGATATGATTCAGTTCCTCCAGTTGCATGTTGCATCATTGGTTATAAGACAAAGATCTTCCATTTAGAGTTTCAGCAGTTAAGTTTATAGATGGTCTAAAAATCATGCAATTCTTAACAGTTTCTGTCACTTTTTCTAAGATTCTGCTGTCATTATGTATAGAAGAGAGACAAAAAGTCCTTTTTTCCTTCCTTTCTTTGGCTATGGCCAAAGAATTAACCACTTAGGGGCCAGCCTATTCATTATGGTCACTTGTTTTAATGTAATAAAATAGAGGCACACAACTTTCCTTCCTTTAAAATAGTAAACTATGGGGGCAGCTAGGTGGCGCAGTGGATATAGCACCACCCCTGAAGTCAGGAAATCTTGGGTTCAAATGTGGTTTCAGACACTTAATACTTCCTAGCTGTGTGACCCTGGGCAAGTCACTTAACCCAATTGCCTCAGGGGGGAAAAATAAATAAAAGATAAAATAAAATAGTAAATTACTATGGTATAAGGTTATACTTGGAGTCAATCATAATCACCTTTTTATGTTTAACTATTTTCAGGGATTGCAGGTTGTAGGGGTGTAATTGTGAGTTAGATGGAGTTTGCATGCATGTAAAACAAAATTGATCAATTAAAAAATTGGTAATCTTACAGAAAACAATTTCAGTAGGTTAGAGGGGTTGGAAGCCAAATTGCAAAGAGCCACCTTCAGAAGGTGAAGAAGCTGAAACAGTGAGTATAGTTTACTTTTTCTTGGATTTGGCTGGAAAAGGAAAAAGAAACACAAAGCAATAATTTCAAGGTATGGCAAGGTTAAGTAAAAAAAAAAAAATTAAGGATAAAGTAAATTGGAGTTTGGGGCAACTAAGTAGTACAGTAGGTAGAGTGCCTAACCTGTAGTCAGGAAAACTCTTTTTCCTGAGTTCAAATCTGACCTTAGACACTTACTAGTTGTGTGACCCTGGGCAAGTCACTTGACTCTGCCTGTAAAATAAGTTGGAAAAAAATGGAAAACCATTTTGGTATCTTTGCCAAGAAAATACCAAATTGGAGTTTGGGAAGAGTTGACATGACTGAAACAATACTATGACAATAACAAGAACAAAACCTAAGTGTATAGATGCTGTTACAGAATGTAAAAGAGTCAATTAAGGAACAAGAAAAAGATTGAGCTATAGCAATGAAAGTGAGATTAGGCAATTCTTAGCAGATCTAGTTAACATGTGCTCTTTCAATAGCATTTAATAGTACTGAGATAGGAGAAGCAAAGGAGGATGGTGGCAGTAACCCAGAACTCTGGCAAAGCATGACTGATAGCAGGACAATGAATCTGAAGGTAGTAAAGTGTTGAAGAAAAAAAATCAATACTGTTTTTTGCATCTAGACACTAGTCTGCCACAAACAATTTTATTTATTTTAAGAATTACTTAATTCTAAGTCATTTCTAACTTAGAATGGGAATGTCCAAAGTGAGATAGTTTCCCCAAACCCACTGATTTATCTCTGATTCAACACTATTTTGTGATAAAATTTATGAGTCTTTCCTATTTATGTGGACTGAAATATGTCTTTCCTAATTAAGCTATAACATCCTCATGATTATATTTTGTGGTAACATCTATAGGAGTCTTTCCTATTTACATATATTGATATAAAGGAAACTGAGGCTGCAAAAGAAGTGACTTGCCCAGTCTCTCAGTTAAAATAGTGGCTGTACCAGGATGAGGAGCCAGGTCTCTTTCCAGGTCAGGGATCTTTCTCCTATATCATACTATCTTTTGTATTTCTAAGACTTAATACAGTGCCTTACCCACCATAGGTTCAATAAATGTTTCCTTGATGATGATAACAAGTCTAGGCTCTACTTCATTCAACAAATGCCTTTATAGTGTTAGATACTGTGCTAAATGCTGAGGATATTGCTACAGTGCTTCAGTGAACCTAAGTGGCCCAATGGATAGAGTGCTGATTTTGAAGACAGAGTTCATATTCTGTCTCATAAATCTCCTAGTTGTGTGACCCTGGGCAAACCATTTAACCTTTCTCAATCTCGATTTCCTCATCTGTAAAATGGAGATGATTTAATACCCACCTTTCAGGGTTGTTGTGTGGACTGAATGAGGCAATGTTTTTAAAGAATTTTACAAACTTTAAAATGCCATGTTTTGGCTGATTATTACTGCTATTGCCTCCATCAATGTGGGCAGTTAGATGGTGCAGAGGATAAAGTGGCCACCTGGAGTCAGGAAGATTCATTTTCCTGAGTTCAAATCTGACCTCAGACACTCACTGGTTGCATGACTCTGGGCAAGTCACTTAATCCTCTTTGCCTCAGTTTGTCCATCTGTAAAATGAACTGGAAAAGGAAATGGCAAACCACTCCAGTATCTCTGACAAGAAAATCCCAAAGGGGATCATAAACAGTTAAACACAACTGAAATACCTGAACAACAACCACTGATTTGGATTCCTACTTCTCCATTCCCTATCCTGTGTGATTCTTGCTTGATTTCTCCCATGGACTTTCTATGGATCTACCTGAAGTGCTAGTGACCTTTTGTATTTTTATTTTTTTCTATTTTGTGGTTATCAGTGAAGCACTCAGGCTGCCCATCTGTTATCCCTTATTCTTGGTACAAACAGTTTTTCAATAAATAGATTTCCTGGATGATATCCCTTATAGCATTTCTGCATGTAGGTCATCCTTGGAAATATGTTGTTCCCTTCTTGTTCCCAATGTCCTTGGGATCATCTACCCTTTTGACTCTTTGGAGGTTGCATGGTGTTCCAAGAATCAGAACCATCTGCCACTAGGAAAATATTCGTGTTAAATAGGTGTTAAGAATATAGATTTTTTGGGAAAAAAAACCTCAACAGTTTCTGTCCTTAAGGAACTCACAGTCTACTAGTGAGGATGTAACACATACATAAATAAGCACGAAACAAGATAGAGTGTGATGGGTGCAAATGAGAGAAGCAGACATAGTGGTCTTATTTGCTGTCAAGGGCACCCCATCCCCCTAGTCATCTGGGCTTGAAACCTTGGTGTCATGCTTGGCTTTTTGCTCACCCTACATACCCAATCTCTCATCAAATCTTATTTTTTCTACCTTTATAGCGCCTTTTCTTTTGTCCCCTTCCTTTTACTCACAGAGTTATGCCACTAATGTAGGTTTCTTGCTTCAGGGTATAATAACACCTTTCTGGTTAGTATCTCTGCCTCAAGTTTCTTCCCATTTCAATCCATCACTCAGCTTCCAAAGTGATTTTTTTTTTCTAAAGTACAAATCTGTCTATGCTAATACTTCTCCTTACCCAACAAATCCCAGTGGCTCCCTATTACCTCCAGGACACAATAGAAAATTCTGCTGGCATTTAAAACTCTTCCCAACTTTTCTCGTATTTGTACATTTTTCTTCTCTACTCACAATCTATAATCTAGTTACACTGGCTATATACCATCTCTAGACTCCCTGCCTTTATTGCTTGCCTCTTATTTTTAAAATGTTCTCCCTCCTCAACCTTCAATTTCATCTCTATCTCCTGACTTCTCTGGCTTCCTTTAAGATTCATCTCAATCCCACTCTCTGCAGGACATCTTTGTTGGTCCCCCCTCTCATTTCTAAGACCTCTCCTCTAGAATTATCTTCTAGTTTCACTGTATATCTCTCATATATATAGTTATATGCATGTTGTCTCCTTTATTAGAATGTAAGCTTCTTGAGAGCAGGACCTGTATTTTTGCTTTTCTTTGTTATTAAAGTGCACAGAAAGCATCTAATAAAATTTGGTCAACTAACTTTAAGATTTAAGAAGGAAGAAATCAATTTATCTTGGGAAGCACCAATAATTCTATTTTTTATTTGCATCTCTCTCAGTTACTTATCTATAAGTAAAACTCTCCTGCTTCCTACTCCAACCCCTTCACCACAACACACCATCATCATGTTCCCCATCTCCACTTTTTTTTTCTCTTTCCCTATTAAACTGTGAACTCGGGATCAGGACTGTCATTTGCCTTTTTTTATTTGGTATTACTAGTGATTAGCACAGTGCCTGGCCCAGATGTTGAGTGAGTGTAAGTGCCTTGAGGTCAGGGACTGTCTTCTTATTTATCTGAATTCCAGTTAGTACTTGGTACAATGCCTGGCACACAGTAAGTCCTTAATAAGTGCTTATAAACTGACCCTGGAAAGATTCAAGGAGGAAGAGATTACACCTTCCAGGTAATGAAGTAATGAATGGATAGATGAAGAAGCTAAGAATGAGGCACAAATATTTCTGCTTTTTTTCTGTCCCTGTATCTATGACCACTGGTTATTTTCATTCACATTATGACTTGCAGAAGCATGGACTGTTCAAACAGGAAGAGACCACAGAATGCTAGAGCTTGAAGGAATATTAAGACTATTCAGTCCAATATCTTCATTTCACAGATGAGGAAACTGAGAGCTGGAGAGGAAGAGGCTTGCTTAAGGTTCCACCCAGATCTTCTTTGTCTCTCAGGTCAGTTATTTCCACTCCACCTAAAAGAAGGCTGACTGGCAGATGGGGACTCTGGAGTGGAACCACTGTTGATGGTGCCTGTACTGTATGATTTTAGGGCTGGCAGGCTGGGTTTGGGCCTTCGACTGGAGCCAGGAGGGGTGGGGGAAGCTGCAGGCTGAGCTCCGGGGGCTCCTCGGCATTGCTATCTTCACAGCTCCACAGATGCTGCAGAGGCTGGGACGGATGAAGGCTTTGGAAACAGCCCACTCTGAGGAGGCGGCCAGTTGAAGCCAGGAGGGCAGTGGGGGCTATGATACTCACAGAGGAGATTCCTCACCTGGGCACTAAGCTGGCTCAGCTTCTACCACCCCCAGTTGTCTGGGGAAGAAGAGATCAGGGATGCCTAACCTCGCTCCAGTGCCCACGGATCCTGAGGGCAGACACAGGGCAGAAAGTCTGGTACAGTGGATAGGTTACTACTACGTGTAGATTCAGAAGACTTAAATTTGAACAGCCTGACCAGGATCAAATCCTGACTAGTTATGTGATTTTTGGCAATTGTGTCAGCTAATTCGTACTTTAGTTTCCTCATCTGTACAATGAGCTATTTAGACACAAAAAAAAGAATAATTCTGATGAAGAAGAATGGTGGAATCTTTACAAACTGCTAACTCATTAAAGTTTACTTTGTGAATCTCCCATACCTGTGAACTCCAATGAGTAAAGGTGTAAACACAAGCATTGTATTAATTAGTTCTACTTAGTACCTTGTTTCTGGTTCTGGCCCAAAACATCTTCTTGTAAGATTAGATCAATAATCTATCAACTCTAATGAGTTAGCAGTTTGTAAAGATTCCAACAGAAGAAAGTATACCATATTTGGAGTAAGAAGACCAGGGTTTGAATCCTGGGTCTGACCCTTACTATCTATATGACTTTGGACAAATCACTTGATATTTATGAGTCTCACATAACAGTTGGCATCTGTGGTATTTTCTTACTCTGAGATTCTGTGACTCAGTGACTAAATGACCAGTAACATTCACCCTTTTCTGTCTGGAGAGCCCAGAAGTACAGAGGTCTGAGAACACCCAATTGTTCTCAGTGATCCATTCTTGGGTGCTGTCTCTTCATCTGTGAAATGAGAGTAAGGAGGGTTATTTTTAACAATGTCTAAAGCCCCTTCCAGTTTTCCACAATCCTTTACCTTTTATAAAAAAGGAGGGAATCCCAGAGCTCTAAAACTTGTTATTCTATTATGTCCCTGGAGAAATAGGTTACCTTTGTTTTGTACCTAGGGATGGATAACTGAGTCATTAGCTACCTAGGCAGGTAGGTGGCTAAGGTGATGGCTCTACCTTTTCTCCCTTTCCCCTAGGGCTTCTCAAATAAGGTGAATGTTACCTTCCTGTCTTTGAGTGTCTGCCTTTTCCAACAGCAGAGAAGGCAGGATAGATGAAGTTAAATCACAGGATAGGTCACTTGGGAAGGTTCAGGGGTCTCTGACTGGGAACACTGTCAAATGAGGCACACAGGCCTTCCCCAGGGAGCTCATCATCAGGAAATCTCATTATCCTGCAAGATTGAATCTGCCCTGGAAGTCACATCTCATCTGTATCCTCTGCCCCTCTGATTGGACTCTCTGCCTGGCAGGCAGGGTCATGGGTTCCTGAGCCTCTATTTAAAGAAAGGACTCTATATAACCCTCTTTCTATTTACCACCAGCTAACCAATTTTGGGATTTTTAAAAAACTTCTCCATCACACCTTTACATCTTCTGCCTCCTTCTTTTCATTCCCTCCTCATCCTTTAGCTTCTTTTTGTGTATTGTCTTCTTCCATTAGATTATAAGCTCCTTATAGAACAGAGCTTTTTAAAATTTGTATTTGTATCCCAGTACTTAGCACAATGTCTGGTACATAGTTAGTACTTAATAAATGTTTATTGATTGACTGATATAGGCTCAGCTCCCAGTGTCACAGAGACTGCACAAAAGAGAAACCCAGAGTTGAGATAGTTTGGAGTCAAGAGACTCCATGGGACCATGGAATCACAGACCAATCAAGTCACAGTCTTAAAATGTAGAACATTAGAACTCAAAGAGCTCTTGGTATATATAATAAAGGCCATCAGAAGTATCTACTTATAGCACAGAATAGAGAATGTAAAAGCTGCCAAGGACCTTGGGGACCCCAGGACCCAGACCATTTTACAAGCAAGGAAACTGAGATCCCACGTGGATTGGCCAATGACAAGACTGTGATTTGGCAGCAATAGTTGCATTTCAATCCCACAGCAGAGGTCAGGAGTGTTGGCAAGCAATTAACAAGCACTTATTAAGTGTTTACTGTGTACCAAGTGTTGTGCTAAGAACTGAGAGACCTAGAGAAAAAGCAAAGACAGTCCTTGCCCTCAAGGAGCTTTCAGTCCAAAAGGAGACTTAAATACTTAAATATAAAAATGCTTAAATAGTGCATATAAGATACATTCAGAGTGGATAGAAGAAGGTAGCCTAGGAGGGGAGGATTCTAGCAGCTGAGGGGACAGAGAAAGGCTGCCAATAAGGGATATACAGGTACACAATGCATGTACAGATATGCACATGCACGTGTATACGCACATGCTTTATTTATTTGTTGTGTGTCAGAGCTGGAGTTTTGTAGTCTAAGCAGCGGAAGGGGCATGATGACAATAATCATCCATCTCTGGTACCTTAAGGTTTAGCAAACACTGTCCTCTCAATGTAGACAGGCAGCACAAATATTATTAGCACTAATTTAGAAGTCTAGAATGTTAGATCTGGGAGGGACCATAGAAATCATCCAGTCCAACCACCTCATTTTACAAATAAGGAAACTGAGGCACAGTATGGTTAAACAATCTTTAACTGCCTCTCCTACTATGATATGCCATTTATTGCACCAAAGATATCTCTGTAGCAAATAATGTTTGAGGGATGGAAAAGAAAGAATTATATAAACAATGCAGATGAGGGCATGGGAGCTTAGAGTATTAAAGACTTGCCCACGGTCACTTAGTGTTGAAAGATGGGATTAGAACTCAGGCTTAAGTCTAGAATTCTTTGTATTAGAACTCAATGTGTTCGTCCAGATAGGTGGCCTGATCTTCCCTCCTCTTTGCCCGAGTATCTCCCAATATTCCAACATGGGCCAGGGCATGGCCCTGTAGACTCCAGATTTAGACCTATGACAAGAACAGCTACCTAAGACTTTTAACATTTCTCTTCCTACCTAACCCTGTGAGCCAGACTGCTAATGCTCTGGATGGGAGCCTGGCAAAGTGGACCATCCTTGGGCTTCCTCGGTGGAGATAAAATCCTTGCTGCAGACAGCCTTACAGTTGCACACAGCATTGGATTTACAAAGGCAATAGGAAAACCATTTTCAGATTCACTGAATAATGAAATGTTAGAGCCGGAAGGGACTTAAGAAATCATTGAGACCCACCTCTGCATTTTACAAAGGAGGAAACTGAGGCCCCAAGAGGAATAGTAAGTGCCTTTGCTCAAGGTCATCTAGATATAGAGCTGAGACAAGAATTGGACTCCTGGTTTCTACATCAGCAAGCTTCATTACCCATTTATATGCACTGGGGCCAGCCTGTATCTCAGCTTCTTTCTCTACTACTCTTCACAAGCACTCATATCTCTCTCTCTCTCTCTCTCTCTCTCTCTCTCTCTCTCTCTCTCTCTCTCTCTCTCTCTCTCTCTCTCTCTCTCTTTCTCTCTCCCTTTCTGGTTCTTCTTTCCCATTCTCTTCCCCTCCCCCTCAGAGCTCTGTCTTTGGGGCAGACCCCCAGCTCCTCCTTGATGATTGCCTCTGAGCTTCACTCCTCTCATGGTCTCAGACCTTCACCTTGTTCCACCCTCCCTGAGGCTGTGAACAGTCCACCCCCCTTCCTGCACAGCACATCCTCAGGGTATTTATAGCTGGTGACTATGTCTCCCTGCAGCTGTCACTCCCAGAGCCTGGAAATTGGCTCCCCTGATACTTCCCCTATACTTGGTACTTCCTGTCTTGATGGTCTGGGTTCTAGAGGGACACCAGAGAATCTCATTACATGTAACCCTGAGAGTCTGGAGCACTGGGTGAGGGACATAAATGGGTGAATAGGATGGTCATAGAAGCAAAGGGAAGAAAAGTCACCAACTGGAGAATCATAAAATATCAAAAACTGGAAGGAATGTTAGAATAGAACATTATAACTGTAAGGATCCTTAGATTGGATGGGCCCTTATGGCCATTCAACCCAACACTGCCATTTCACAGATGAGTAAACTTTGTGACTTTTCTAGTATCATCTGTGAATTAGTGGTGGAGCTGGGGCTAGAACCCAGGTGTTCTGAATCCCAGCCTTTTCAGTTTACACCCTGATGGCTCTCAAAGAACATATACTGAATGCCTCTCGTGCCCAGCTCTGTGCCAGGAGGAACGGGCATCCTGGGTAATCAAGGCTGTGGCTGGATGAAAAAGAAAGGTCTTGCAGAAAAATCCCTTCCAGTCCTCACTCTCAGGAGCAGCTGGAAAGTAGGGGAACAGGGAGAAAGTCATGATATCTTCTCTTTCTTCCCCCTTAAACCCAGGCTCTTGGGTTACCCTACTTTCTAGCTTGGAATATGCTTTTCCCTCCCCAATGCCTGACCACATCCTCTCCTCACCATGAAATCTTCCATGACTTAGAATCAGTGGAACTCAGGTGTAAGTGCCAGGTCTACTGCTTGCTACCAGTGGTGATCTTGGGCAACTAATTTCCTTTCTCTGGGCCTCAGTTTTGACATCTGAAAAATGAAGGGGGTGGATTAGACAATTTCTAAGGTCCTCCCAGCTCTAAATCCTATGATGCTACTCTTCAGCCCACACTGGTTGTTCCCTTCTCTGAATTCCTACAGCACTCACTGTCTGTCCCCACTCATCTTGGCACTCGATCACAGACTGCTGCATGTTGTTTAACTTTTCATGTGTCAATCTTCCTTTCCCATCTAGAATTTTAGCTCCTGAGGGCAGGGGCTGCATCTTTACCTCCTTTCTCTCTTCTTATGGATCCCTGTTTCTATCTTCCAGAATATGGCAGTGGGCTGGGTAGGCAATAGGCAATTAAAATTGGATTAACTTTGGGCTGGGCTCCTCAGCTGAGATCTGGAGGGTGTTGGGGGAGGCAAAGTTACCAAGTAAAACTACATGTGGAGGGAAAGGAGATTATATCAGGGGTCTGGCATTGAGGCTGCAGCCTTCCTATTTCCTTCACTTCTTGGGGCTGATGGCTGCTATCTGGCTGGATGGAGGAGAACATTCTCCAAGTTCAGAGAACTTAAGGGACTTACTTTAAGGTTACACAGGCAGTAAGTGAGGAACAGAACTCACACCTCTGACTCCCAATTAAATGAGTGTTCTTTACACTACCTAAGGTTACCACTATCCATGTTTCCTGGGTACAAATCTGAAATCTGATACTAACTGTGATCACCAGCGAACTGTTTGATTTTTCTGGGCCTGTGTTATTCTTTGTAAGATGGATAATATTTGCCCTATTTTCTTTTTTTCCCTTAAAAATATTTTTTATTATTTATTTATTTAAGAAAAATTTGCCCTATTTTCAAGGCAAAATTGGACTTCTGGCTAGTCCTAGAACTCCATATGCCACTTCCAGTCTCCTTGGGAATCCTCACTCATGCCTAGAATGCCCTTCTTTTTCATTTTCACTATGCAGAATACTTTTCTCCCTTCAAGTATCAGCAGAGGTGCTAACTCCCCCATGAAGTATTCCCCATCTTCCTCTATTTCAATCTTCCCATACCAGTTAGTATTCTTACATCCTAAGTCAGTAAGAAGGGTGCTAAATTTAGAATCAGAGGCCATGGGTTTGACTCTTAGCTCTGCTACTTTAGCTGACTTCTCAAACTCTCAATTTCCTTATTAAGGGAGGTCAAATTAAATTCATTAAGCACCCATTATGTATCCCTTATGGTTCCAGGTGGTGCAGTGGATAGACTACCTGCCTTGGAGTCAAGAGAACCTGAGTTCAAATCTGTTCCCAGACACTTACTAGCTGTGTGACCCTGAGCAAGTCACTTAATCCTATCTGCCTCAGTTTTCTCATTTGTTAAATGAATTGGAAATGGCAAACCACTCTAGCATCTCTGCCAAGAAAACTCCAAATGGGATCATAAAGAGTGGGATATGATTAAAATGATCCAACAACATGTTCTTTGCGCAAATGGGATCATAAAGAATGGGACATGATTAAAATGATCCAACAACATGTTCTTTGCGCTGGAACACAAGGGCAAAAACTGAAATAATCCCTTGCCCTCAAGGAGCTTACATTTAATTGAGGAAGAATAATAAAGATGTACATGGAGCTGGACTAATTGGCTTCAGGAATTCCTTCTGGTTCTTTACTGCATGCTACTGTATTTTGGGTCTTTCCACTCCACCTATCTTCTTTATTTTAACTGTCAGTATAATGGTCTATAACCAGGCAGAGTGCTTTGCTTGTAGTAGGGTTTTAATAAACATTTGGTGAACTGAATTACTTTCCTCATTGGTTAAGAAAAATTCTTTGTAAATCTTAAAGCACTACTTAAATCTGAGTATTATGAGGGATTACTATGACTGAAATGTCACAAACCTACAAGGCTATAAGGAGATTTCCTGATTAGTTGAGAGTGAGCCAAGGCTTGGAAGAATAGACCAATAACTTAGACCAGAACCCCACATTTGATTTGGATGTGAGCTGAAGAGAATAAATGAGGTTCTCTTGGGAATTGTAAGAAGGGCAAGTGGGGATGGGGAGTATAGTGCTCGAGTCCCTGGAAAATCAGGGTAATGAGGCTAAGCCTGGGAGAATTTGAGTACACACCAGCTTGGGAAGTGTAGGGCCCTTTCATCTGAGATTGAGCTAGGTTTCTTGTATCACCACTTCTAACACCCTTCCCCTGGTGTATTCTATTTCCCTTACAGATAAAACTTTAAAAGTTACATTCCTGAGGACTGCAATGTGTAGATATGAAGTAGAAGGGAAAGAGAGAAGGAAGTGTGCTGAGAGTGTCAAAGAGATGCATGAGAAGAAAAGGAGACAGGTTTCAGGAGAGCTCAGAATCCAGGGAGCCAAGTAGGCACAGGGGTCAGGAAGTTCCTGTAGATCCTGGGGATTCAGGGATCAGAGACATTTAACAAGAAGTATAAAATTAAAGCTATCTAGGCTTCAAGTAAGGTCCAAAAGTAAGTCCAGAACCAAGGCCCATAGAAGCATCATGGTATAATGGGATTTAAATCCTGTTTCTTAAGTTTCCTTATCTTTGTAATGGAAATAATACCTGGTTGTGATGAAAGATATGTCAATGTTTTGAAACTTAGATTTATTGACATACTGAGCCATTCTTATTCTGATATCCTTTATAAATCATTTGTTGACCAAATATTTGTCTGAGATAGGTGGAGCATTTATTAGGCACTTATATGGTAAACACTAAGCTAAGCACTGAGCTACAAATACAAGCAATAAGACAGTTCCTACCCTCGAGGAGCTTACATTCTAAGGGAGGAACACAGTAAATAAAAGGAAGTTGAGAGGGAGAGACTATGCATGCAACTGTACAATATATAGATGGTTAGAAAGTGGTGTGGAAACATAGCCCTGCACTAAATAAATTTATAAAGTATTTATAAACTTTTTTCCCTTTTAAAAAATTTTTAAAGAAAAATATTTTTTTATTTAAAAAAATTTTGCCCTATTACTTATCTATATCAGAAAGCAGGCTGGAGTCTGGAAAACTCATCTCCATGAATTCAAATATAGCCTTAAAACTTACTAGCTGTGTAATCCTGGGCAAGTCACTTAACCTGTTTGCCTAAGTTTCCTCATCTGTCAAATGAACTAGAGAAGGAAATGGCCAACCATTCCAATGTCTTTGTCAGGAAAACCCCAAATGGCATCACAATCAGTCAGACCCAACGGAAATGACCAAACAACAACAAATTGGAGATAGTTGGCCCAGGGATAGAGTTCAAGGTTTCCCTAGCAGAGGAAGGTTGAGGGAAACAGGATTAGGAAAGGATGTGAGGATGATGACCTAAATGTAGGCATCATTGTGATGAGATTAATGATGATGATGATGGTGATAACAGCTAACATTTGTATAGTACCTACTATATGCTGAACACTGTGCTGAACATTTTTTAAAATACTACCTCGTTTGATGCTCACACAACCCTGGGAGGTAGATGTTATTATTACTCCCATTTTATAGTTCAGGAAACGAAATTGGGAGAGGTTAAGAGGTCTGTGGCTACATATCTGATCAGTATCTGAGGCTAGATTTGAATTTAGAGCTTCCTGATTCCAGACTCAGCATTCTATCTACTGCATCACCCAGTAGTTGTAAGTATACAAAGCCAAAGGCTCAGGGTGAAGAAAATGATAAATACAATTTGGTCTTTTGGGTTTGTTTGGTTTGTTTGCTTGTTTTATTCTCAAGGAGCTTACAAAAACCTTAGTGTCAGCCTTGGGTCCATACCCTAACATTAGGCAGAGGAATAAAGCAAGGAGACCAGGAAGGAAAAGAGCATACATAGTATAGTGGAGAGAAGGATGCATTGAATTATGCCATCAGAGACTGAAGTTCTTATACCCTGTTATACCTCCTATATGACCGTGGGCAGTTACAACTTCCCTTGGCCCCCCCTTTCTTCATGTGTAAAATGAGGGGGTTGGACTTTGAGGTCTCTTCCAGCTCTATGTCTCTTATTCTAGGATTTGGGGGAAAGCACTAACTTCTCTACTCTATATCTCATCAGCTCCCCTGTCCCCTACCCCCATCCCTTTAGCCCAGGGCCACCTGGTGGCTATAAAAATAACTGATTTCCTGTCAGTGCTCTACTGTTGTCACTTCCTGGGAGAGAAATCCAAAATAGACCCTGATCCCCCAGGGGCCTGACCATGCCCATGTTTTTGAGCATGTGTTACTTAAGGTGATACTGATTTTCTGAGGGAGGAGGGGGAGAGAAAGAGGGAAGGAGGGAGGGGGAGAGAAAGGGAGAAGGAGAGGGGAGGGAGAGAGAACAGAGAAAGAAGAGGGTGTGTGAGAGAGAGAAGAGAGGAGGAGAGGAGAAAGATAGAGAGGGAGGGAGAGAGAAAGGGAGAGGGAGAGAGTGTGTGAGAGAGAGAAGAGAGGAGAGGAGAGGAGAGGAAAGGAGAAGAGAGGAGAGAGAGAGAGACAGAGAGAAAGAGAGAGAGAGAGGAGAGAGAGAGAGAGAGAGAGAGAGAGAGAGAGAGAGAGAGAGAAGAGAGAGAGAGAGAGAAGGAGAGAGAAGAGAGAGAGAGGGGGGGGGAGAGAGAGAGAGAGGAGAGAGAGAAAGAAAGAGAGAGAGAGAGAAAGAGAGAGAGAGAGAAAGAGAGAGAGAAAGAGAGAGAGAGAGAAGGAGAGAGAGAGAGAGAGAGAAGGAGAGAGAGAGAGAGAGAGAGAGGAGAGGGGGGAGAGAGAGAGAGGGAGAAAGAGAAAGAGAGAGAGAGAGAAAAAGAGAGGGGGGGAGGGAGGGAGGGAAGGAGGGAGAAAGAGAGAAAGAGAGAGGGAGGGAGAAAGGAAGAGAGGGAGGGAGGGAGAGAGAGAGGGAGAGGGAGAGAGTATGTGAGAGAGAGGAGGAGAAGAGAACAGAGAGGAGGGAGGAGAGAGAGAGAGTGTGAGCCCATCACCCATGCATTACCCATCTTCCATGGGCACTGACCACTGCCATTTATTCCAGGGCATGTCCTACTGCCTGCTCTGGGGGTTACTCAGGCACTGTGCACACTCCATCCTCTCCCACAATGAGATGTGTGCCTCCTGTGTACCAGGCACCATTTGAGGAGTTGTGGGGGATAATACAAAATGAGAAGAAAAACATCTGCTCTCTGTTCCCCCCTGGTTATTAAGGGGTTCTTGCCTCATTAGGTACAGATTCCAGCCTTCGCCTTTGATGGGGGGGGGGGGAGTAGGGGATGCTCTCAGGTCAGGTAGGACCAGAAAGGAAAAGGGCATTCAAGAAGGAAAAGTGTGTGTGATTAATCTATACTTTAAAATTTCAGAATCTCATGGGTGACTGACTGGTAAACATACAATAGGGAAAGAATCTTGCATAGGGAAGGTCAATCAGTAAACATTTATCAAGTTCCTACCATGTGCCAGGGACTGTGCTAAGCGCAGGTAGCCTTGGTGTCTCATAGCCTTGAAGGCATGTGAGATATAGTTGACATACACTAATCTGTCTCTCTTTGGAAGGCACAGCCAGATTTCTAGTTTCCCCATCAAATGCATCTTTTATCCTTGTGCCAAGTATATTTCCCAAGCTGGAAATCTACTGGATTGTTTTAGGTTGGGATGTTCAAGCCTCAGAGGCACTGGGCCATGCTTTTCCCTGGGGCGGAGGGCAAAGTCTAATAGCCTGTTTGCAGAACAACCTTTCTTCTGTTCTGGAGCCTGGTACAGCTGAGCTGGGGGTTGGGGGCAGGGAGAGGGGAGACACCAAAGGACCTTTGAATGTAACAGCCCTCACTCCAGCTTCCAGGAGATCTTAGGGATTACCATTAATCCAGGAGTCTAAAGGAACTAAGGGTTTGCCATTCCTGGTAGATGACCTTAGACATTTCCCTAGAGCCTACCTTAGGTCTAAAGTAGTGATTTTGGGGTTTGAACTGAAATATGTAATAAAATTTCTCTAATCTGTCTTCTCTGCTCCATTTCCAGTATCCACCTAGACAAGAACCTCATCACTCCTTGTCTGGACTAGCATAACATCGTCCTAATTGGCCTTCTGGTCTCTAGTCTGTTCCGTCTCTACCTTGCACATGCTGTCAGATTTCTCCTCTTAATGCATAGATCTGATCACCTCCAACAGCTCCCAATTGTCTATCATGTCCAGACCTTGGACTGGTGTTCAAGCTCTTTAAAATTGTCACTGACCTAGAGAGTGGTGTAGAGGAAAGATCACTGGTTTGGATTATGTTCAAATTCTGCCTTTGATCCTCTGGGTTTTTTGTTGTCTTTGAAAATGTGGAAAATAATAGTAGTACAACCCATTTCGTAAGATGAGCCTTTTAAAAGAATGAGCTTTGTAAACCCTCCAGCACTATAGAAATGAAAGTTATTAAGAGTGTTCTTCATTCACCATTCCCATAGCTATAGTAAAGCCTAGTACAGGACTGGGTTCACATCATATTCTTTTTATCACATCCCAGATTCAAGGAGACCTGCTATCCTTTGCAATTAGCTCTTTTGGTCTACTTAGACGTCCAGGTCTTTTTTTATTTAGTCATTGCCTACTGTCTGGTTCCTAACAAAATCACTCTGCATTTGTCATTTGGGAATTGTATCTCTCCTACTTTTTAAATTTTTTCTAACAACTCTTCCCCACTTCAACATATAATTGAAGAAGATAGTTCAAATCTATTGCTATTATCCAGCTACTCTTACCCTTTTCAACATACAATTGAAAAGAATAGTTCAATTCCATTACTATTATCCAGAGTATTAGTGACTGCCTTGCATTTGTTATAATTAATCGATTATTCCCATTCTTGATTTCTACATAATCATTCAGTAGAGATGGGAACCTGTTCTAGAGCCCCTGAATGACCCCCTGAAGACTACTTGAGATGTCTTCCCAGACGTGGGGACTGTTGAACACTGGTACATCCTCTGGATGCTGTTCCTTGTTTTCAAGCAGAGGTTAAATGACTACTTGTTGAGGACATTATAGAAGGGTATGAACAGGGCAGGGCTTGGACCAAATGATGAAAGATCTCTTCTAGGGATCTGAGATGCTTTGATTCCATAGTGGACTTTCCTAGGCCTTCAATACCCCAATAACAGGCTTTTTCCTATGGTCTGCAGTTGTTTTCTGTAGCCTTGGACAGAAATTGGATTCTGCATCTATTAAATAGGAGTATATTAACTTCTGTAAAGAAAAGGCTTTATAAATATAAAAGATTAGATCAATATAAGTTAGTACTGGAAGAGTGTGTCTAGTGAATCTCAGAGGGAATGAAAAAAAGAGAGAATGCTCACCTTAGCTCTGGACTCCAGCTCCTAAGGCACAAAATGGAGCAGGGAGTTTCCCTATGGTCTGCCTGTTCTTCAACTCTCAGCCTTGGCCAGAGGCTTAATAGCCCAGAAGCAGAAATCAACAGCCAATTAATAACACTGAAGTCCAGGCCTTGCCTCATAAAGCAGAGTTATTAAGTGAGCACTGTTGTTAATGAACTGATTAGAAGGAAGAGGGGATCCAAATCTAACCCATAGTGAGATAAAAAAGGAAGAGAGAACAAGCCTGACTTCAGGCTCAGTCTCCAAGGACAATGTCACTGAATTTTAAGTCTGTTGGGGATCTTAGCATCTTGTCCAAGTCTTCATTTTATAGAAGGGGGAACTGAGGTTTGGTGAAGGAAACTCACTTGCTTATCATTACCCAGATAGTTAAGTGGCAGAGCTGAGACTTGAATCCAAGTCTCCTAATTCCCAATATTGAAAGCACATAAAAACACCTTTTTTTTTTTTTAATCAGTCTGTCTTATCTCACTCCTCACTCTATAGAGAATAAGTACCAACCACAACATGATGGGGAACAAAGATTAGATTTGAGGCCAGACGGTCCCACTGTGAATCCTAACTCTGTTACTTACAAGACCCATAACCAAGCAATTAGGCAAATCACTTAACTTCTTTGAAGTTCAGTTTCCTCACTTGTAAAATGGGGACAAATAATCCTTGCAGCCCCTATTCTCCTAAGGCTGTTATTAAGATGAAATTTGATAAGGAATGTAAAGGTTTTTAGTAGTCTGTATCATTAGGGAGCAGGAGATTTGGAATGACAGGACCCAGGTTTGTATCCTGGCTTTATTTATTTATTTTCTGTGTAGCCTTGGACTAATTACCTCCTTTCTCAGGGCCTTAGTTTCCTTATTTATAAAATGTTTTTGTGGAAAGTGCCAAATGTTTTGGAATTTAATAAATGCCCATTGAAATGTGAATGGGAAGAAGCACAAAACAAATGAATGCTACAAAATTAGAAGGCACATATATGACCCTAAAGAAGAGACATGAAAAAATTTTTTTTTCCAATCTAGTGATCTATAATGCTTATTAACCCCTTGCTCTTCTTCTCTTATCTTTTAAAAAAATTCTTTGGAATAAAGGATATCTTTCCAGGGGAAGGGAAGAAGGGACAGAGGGGAAATTTTAGGTTATATAGAAACAAAATATATTAACAAAACAAGAAAAATCTTTATTGAATGAATAATGGTGTTGGTCTAGAAGACTTCTAAGGTCTGTCCAAATCTCAACCCTGTGATTCCATTCTCCCTTTCTCAAACAAATGTATGTGATCACTATAATAGGTGAAGATCTTTCTACCATGCTGTCTTTCACAGTTGCATTTAATATAGCTACAGGTGGCTTCAAGGAAATGGATCAGTGAAGATGCAGGAAGACCAAGTAGGCTCTGAATCTTCTCAATAACTTGGCTTTTTCCCAGAGAACTTCTAAACTAGGTCCAGGCTCCAATGAAGAAAGTTTGGTGTGACCACTCTCACACTTTCTTCAGTTATTTTATTTCTTGATTCCCAAATGCTCCTCTTCTTCTTAAACACTGTCCCTATCTTTTGTGACTTCAATGGGGGGGCCCTTCTAATAGTTATATGAATAATGTTGTTATTGATGATGAAGATGATGATAAATAACTGAGATTTCTATAGAGCTTGAGGATTTCAATTGCTTTGCAGACATTACATCATTTGAGTCTCCTAAGAACCACGTGGTTGATACTGGCAGTATCATTAACCCTGTTTCACAGATGAGGAAGCAGTCTGAGAAGTTAGGGGAATTGCCCCTAGTAAAACACAGCTTGGAAGAATCAGAGGCAGTTTTGCATCTAATGATGTATAGATTACTTTTGTTGATTTTTTTCCCTCTTTTTCCCCCACCCCCCCCCTTTTTTTTTTTCATTGTAATAAGAAATGGGTCTCTGGAATGGGGAAAGGAGAGAGAGAAAAAAAAATCTAGAGGATTTAAAATTAAAAGATATTAATAAAAATCTATTTTAACATGATCAGAGATAGGATTTGAAACCAGCATTAGGGTGATTTTAAGCCCATGACTCTATCTACTACACCACACCCTGGTCTCTTAAATTATTAATCTCAATTTCTATAATCTTCAATCTTATGGTTACCTATAAAAGAAGGTAAGACATCTCAGACTCCAAACATCATTTCTGAAATCCTGAACTCTGAAATTTCTCTCTGATTACAAGCTCCCATTTTTCTATCTCTTTGTCCTTGCTCTTGAGTCTGCTGCTTTGCCCTCATTCTGATTTTAAATCCCTCATTTTTTTTCTAGTTCTTTCAGCCATCCCTGTTCTGACTTGATTTCCCTTCATTTATAGCCTTGAATGCCATTTCAACAAGATAAAGAGTAGCCCTCTATACTCAAATCACTGACCCTCACTCCTTAAGACCCAACATTAGATAACTTCTTTGCTCTAAATTCTTGAGTCACCCAGCACTATAAGCAGGAGTCACAAAATTGATGAGTCCCATTACAAATTTATACTAATCTGCATTGTTGTCATTACACTGAAATCCTTCCTTAATCTTTCCCTAAGCAGCTGTCTCAAACTTTTCTCTTTCTTTGAACAACTTCATCTCTACCCCTCCTCTCTTAGCAAATTTCTTGCCTTCTTTATTGTGAATCTCACAATTCCTTCACACCTCAAAATCTTCCTATGATTTTTTTTTGACCTGTCCTGTCTTCAGTCTCAGAGAATTTTGCCAAGCCTAACTCCTCCCTTTACACCCTTAATCAAAACCCCTTCTATCTCCTGTAGCGTCTCACTCCAACTGATATTTCCTCACTATTTTTGAATTTTCCTAAGTTTCTACTGGCTCTCTATCTCCTTCCCCCAATTCAGAGACATGAATAGGTTCCTACTCACCAAAAAAACCACATACCTATAAAACCTCTTGTAGACCCAGAAAGCCTCCTCTTTCTTTTCTTTCTTACTGCTGTAATTCTAGAAAGAGTAGAATACATTCACTGTCATGACTTCCTTGTCACTGACTAATTCATTCCTGTCTTTTTATGTTAATTTCTGATTCCCTCATTTTACTAAAACTCTACATCCTCCCCTCCCAAAGTCCCTAATGACAACTGCCAAATCCAGTGGACATTTTTCCATCTTTTCATTTTCTTTGATTTTTCTGGCCAAACTGTGAAACTGACCATTTCCTTTTTTGATGCTGTCTCCTCCCTTAGCTTTCATGGCATTCTCTTCCTGACACTCCTCCTACCTACCTGACTGATCTTTTTTTGTCCTCTTTGCTCATCTGTCTTTGATGACATAGTATAAAGAGCATCAGATTTGAAGTCAGTCCACCTGAGTTCAAATCCTGACTCTGCTATTTATCAGTAACGTATGTGATCTTTCCTGATCTATAAAATGAATGTTGGTTGACATGTTCTTTTAGGTTCTTTCTAGCTCTAAATCCTATGATCTTATGTTAGAAGTATAAATATGGATGTCCTGCAAGGCTATGTCCACAATCTTCTTTTTTTTTTTTTTATGTACACTTTCTCAATTGGCAATCTTACGTATTCATATGGCTTTGATGATCATTTCCATATAGGCAACTCTCATCTATTTAACAAATATTTACCAAGCACTTACTGTATACCAGGCAAAGATAAAACAGTCCCTGCTGTCATGTAGCTTATGCTGTATCTGATGGAACACATGCACAGATAAGTAAATATAAGTCATATACAAAGTAATTTTAATGGGGGATAAGGGATAGAACCGACCACCTGAAAAATGAGGAAGTGGCTAGTATTCAATGGTAGTACTGAATCTGGAAGGGAGCTGAGGATCCTGAAAAGTAGAGCTTGTGCAAAGGCATGGAGGGAGGAGAAGTAGGAAAAGATCATTCATTTTGGCTAAAACACAGAATATATGAGGGAAAATAATGAGAAATCATTCTAGATGGATAGGTTCAATTCAGATTGTGAAGATCATTAAATTTCAGTTTATATTTAAGCCCAAAGGTAATAGGAAGTCACTGAAGCTTCTTGAGGGGGCAGGGCATGATCAGACTTAAATCTTATTAATACCCTTTTAGAGATTATATGCCAAATCAATTTATCCAACCCCAATGTTCCCCCCAAGTGCCTGCTTTACGTTTCCTACTGTCTTCTGCACACCTTCACTTGTATGTTCCAACAATTCCTTACTTAACATGTCTAAGCCTGAATTTGTCTTTCAACAAAAACTTCTTCACTCTAACTTCCCAATTTGACCATATCACCAATTTCCTGTCACTCAGTCTTGAAATGTCTTTGGCCCTTCTGTGTTCTGCACTGTCCACATCTGATCAACCACCTTAGCTCTTTGATTGTGCTCCATGATCTTTTAAAATCATCCTCTCTTCCTCATTTGACCTGCTGCTACCCTATTATACCAGGCCCTCATTATCTCTGGTCTAGAAAAGTGATTTAGTTTTCTAACTAATGTCTGCTTTCCCACTTCTCCCCTCCTTCATCCAACCATGTTGTTTTTCATCTCAGAATCCTCAGTGCCTGGTACACAGTAGGAGGATCCAAGTCAAGTTTAACCTCTGATGAAACTGTACGTCAGATGGGAAGAAAGACCTTTCTGAGTAGTCCCTGGGATCTAGTACCAATTGCTCCTTTCCCTACATTTCTATTTGACCATATCTCACAGCTCTACCAGTTAGCATGTCAAAGACTTGGAGAAATCTGCCTTGAGAGGTGATCTTACCCTCTTTGTTGCCTAACTTTGTCCATCTACAATTCTTCTGGATTGAAAGAATCTCAAAGATTGATTACTGAGCTACGGAAGAGACTTTATCTGGGGTCCTGGCTCTTCACTAGGTATGATCATGAGCAGATCACACTATGTTGAACCTCCGTTATCAAATCTGTCAAATGGAAAGAACATCACCTTTATGGGAAAGTGCTTTAGAAAGTATAAGATGTGCAAAATACTGGGGTTATAGACAGAAGGTTGTCCCCAGAGTCAGGAAGGCCCAGATTCAAATTCTACTTTCGTCCAACTTTATCTACTTGAAGCAACATCCTAGGATTTACTGTCCAAAGTCTTTTCCAAATGCGTTTTTAGGAAGAGTTAATACAACTACTAAATCATAGGTGCAATCTGCACTGAAGAAGCAAATTCCCACCTCAGGAGTTTTCCTCCATTCCAAATGACCCCCTTCTTTATGATTAATGGCAAAAAAAATCAACATTGCTCTGGTCTCTCTCTTCCAAGAAGCAGGTGGGATGGACCATTCCTGAAGAGGGATGCTGGAAGCTCCAGATAGCTGCTCACTTCCTGATTTTGACTCCAGTCTTCTCTCTAGTATCTTTCTTGTCTTTGTCTCAGGTAGATCTTGGACCTTGAGGCACCAGATTCATTGAGCTCACCCTAGGTATACTCTTCATTACCATTCATCTAGACTTAAAAGGCTTCTAAGAGGCCCCTTCATCTTCACACTCTCCTACATATTATTGACAAACTGGAATTCCTTATGTCTGGCTCTGATCATATCACAGTTCTGCTCAATCCCCCTGATTGCATCCCATTGCTCACAAATGATTAAGGCCTTGCTTCATATAGCTCCAATCTATTTTTCTGGACATATTTTACACCATTCACCATCATAAATGCTAGGCTTTGGCCCTTTCTCTGTGCATCTCTGACCCTGGGAAGATTTTCTGTTCCTGGAATGCTCCTCTTGGCCTGTCTCTTCCTGCTAAATTTCTTCTCATCTTTCAAAACCTGGTTAAAATACCACCTTATCTCTGAAGCCTTCCTAGATCTATTGAGTCAGTAAGAATCTTGCTTCATTCAGGAAGTCTTCAAATAACACTTCCTTGTCCTTCTCTTACTCACTTATTATGTATCTTACTAGCTGTGTGATAGGCAAATTTACCTACTTTGTACCTCATCTACACTTGTGCTTTAATCCTGTAACAATAGATATGAATTTAATGAGACTGTGTTTCATAGCTATAGTTATCTGTGTATACATTATAAACCTTTTGTAGACTAAGCTGCAGGGCATGGAGACTGCATCTTATCTAAGCTCTATATCTATGCACTAGGACACAATAGGGGCTTAATAACTATTTATGTATATTAAAAAAATATGTTATTACATTCAATGGGTCCCCACCTCTAAGCCATATTTTTTTTTCCAAGTTCCTCCTTCTAACTCTATAGTATTTAACACGGATGATGAAGTCTTTTTCTTGGACACTCCCTCAGTTTCTGAGTCACTGTTTCTCTTAATTCTCTTACTCTAATTTGTCTGCTCCTTCTTAGCCTTCTTGGCTTGACCATCATCCAAATAATACAACAAATACTCTAACCAAGAGGTCCTAAACCAAAGACCTCTTCTTTTCTTTCTTTATACTCTTTCTTGGTGGTTTCCTCAGTTAAATTATATCTATGTAACAACAATAATAGCATTTATATCATACTTTAGGGTTTTCAAAGTGCTTTTCATATGTTATTTCATTATATTATCACAAAAGCTTTGAGAAGTAAATGCTTTTCTTATTCCATTTTTATAGATGAGGAAACAGGTTAAAAGAAGTGAGATCTTCTAGATTCTAAGTTCAGTATTCTTTCTATATATCCAGTTTTAGTTTTTTCTTGAAACTTTAGTTCTGTGGTCAACAACATCTTGTTAGGACATCTCTAACTATATCCAAAATGAAACATGTATTTCCTCCTATATCCATCCCTTCTCCAAACACATTCATTTCTGTTGAGGGGAGCACCAGTCATGCAGATTTGCAACTTTAGAGTCATCCTTAACTCTTCTCTCTCCTTTAACACCCCTTCACCCTGATCTAATCAATCGCCAAGTCTTGGGTTCTGCCTCTCTTACATCCATTCTCTTCTCTCCACTCACACAATCACTACCTAGCTAGTCCTGCATCATCCCTTGCCTGGATAATTGCCATCAACTTTCTAATTGGATTCCCCACTTCCAGATTCTCCCTTCTCTAATCTATATTTTCTGCATCCTATACTATCTGCACCTGACAGAAGAATCTTCCTAATACAAACACCTGACCATTCTATTCCTTATTCAGGGAGCTTCAATGGCTTTTGACTGCCTTTTAGAATAAAATACCAAATCCTCAGATTGGTCCTTTAGAATCTGGCTCCAGGCCATTATTTTAGGTTTATTGTAAATGATCTGACTTCATACACTCTATATTCTAGACACAGTAGTCCACTTGCTCTTTCCTGAGTTCTTCCTGGCTTCCCTCAAGGTTTAGGTCAGGTGCTACTTTCTATGGAAAACCTTTCCTGATGTCTCTGGCAGTTGGATTCTCTCTCTTCTCCAATGATCGGTAGACCTTATGTTTATTCATTATGTCCTTCAGTAGAAAATTAGCTCTTTAGAGGCAGGAATTGTTTTTTGTTATTGTTTCCTCAGAATCTAGCACAGTACCACATACGTAGGTCATTCATTAAGAGGACACTGTACTCTAGGGATACAGAAAGACTCATCATTCTGACTGTTTGTTCTCATCTCACATAGAATATCAGAACTGGAAGGTTTCTTAGAAGTCTTCAGCCCACTCCATCTTACAGATGAAGAAATTAATAATCACAGAAATGACTTTCCCAGGGCCAGTAGCCAAAATCTTGGTCTCCTCACTGCTGACTTATGGCTCTTTCTACTGTCTCTAACTATATTTCAATAGGTGTATCCAATGGAATAAATAGTATCTGAAAAAAGTTAACAAAAGTTGGATATTCACATGTATCACAGACTAGCTGGGAGGTTGGAGAAATCCATGATAACATTTGGCTCTTTAGGATTAAAAAAAAAATCTAGAGATAATTATATTTTAAAAATAACTGCTAAGTTATTTAAATAATAACTGAAAAGTGACTGGGCACACATTCACATCCATTTTCTCAACACAGCTTTCTCACACATATATCAAATACGCTTTCTTCCCAATGTCCTTCATTAAGCCACCCAAGCAAACTGATTGTGTAAATGACCCCAGAGCTGGGAGGCAGAACACCTGGGTTCTGAGCTCCTACTAATTAGACACAATTCTCCTTCACTCAGATTGGTGTGAATCTATGCGAGCGTATATGTGAAAACACTTTGTAAACATTAAAATGCCTTATAAATGGAAACTATTTAAAAATTATTGTAGTCAAAGAGTTAGATTGGATGATCTCTAAGGATTTGTCCAATTATAGAATTTTGAGAGTGTATTTACCAAGAATCTACAATTTTCAGAACTCTATGTCAAAATTTTTGAGGGGAATTAAAATATCTAGTCCATGGCCTCAAGAAGCTTATATATTTGGATGGAGAGTTAAGATATGAATATAGAAAAAATTACTAACACAATGAACATATGAATCAAATGAGTGTGACTGACAATAGCTTACTTACATGGACTAATCAGGGAAGCTTCATAGAAAAGGTAGAATTTGAGTTGGTTCTTGAAATAAGGAAATAATTTAGAGAGGAAGAAGTAAGGCATTTAACCAGAAGAGAAATCAGGTAAGGGCACAGTATAGTCAGGAGACAGAGAGGAGGTTTGGGTTGACTATGAGGTCAAATTGCTGTGAGGCAAGATAATGTGGTGCCAGATTATAGAAAGCTTTGAATGCCAGGCTAAAGAGTTTATATCTTCTGCTATAGGTCATGGGGAGTCATTGAAATATTCTGAACCAGGACTGTCTTGTTTCTTATCTCCTATGAAAGAGTCATTCAGGGCTCTTTCCCTCTCAGCCCCTCTTTTGATGAATTTAGTCTCTCCAGGCCCAGAGATACCAGTCATTAGAAGATTGGAGCTGTCATGAGTTTAGTGGGAGTAACAAACACAAAACTCAGGGACCATATTCACTGATACATAAAGACACACTTAGAAAACTCAAGGATTTTCAGAGTAGAATAACCAGTGGAGGAAATGCTAACATTGGAGATTTGTGGACCTTCTTCACATAGGTCCATCCTTCACTCTCCTCCTATTTCCTAGATTATTTGTGTTGTGGCCACTGATTTATAAAACTGAGAGGTGCAAGTCCAAAGGAGTTTAGTTGCCTGAGGTCACAAAGTAAATAGAGATTTGGTATCACACCTGAAGTTGAAATGATGACAATCCTTGGATCAGGAGAAGATGCTATATGTCAAAAAAAAAAAAAAAAAAAGTCCCTCTGAGAAAAGATTTGAGTGGGTTCTCTTTATAACTTTCATACCCCATTACCACTTCCTGAGGCTTCTGGGAAAGAGGTTCAGTTTCCCCTTCAAGACATAACACCCTTAGAAAAATACAACAGTGCACTAAGAAATTCCTGCCAGAAATTATAGCTTTGGAAGGTGCTTTTGGGAAACTGATTCACAAAGTTTTTTGTCTAAGATCATGAGGAATAATGGACAATAGAAGTCAGAAGACTTAATTTCTAGTCCCAACAAATATAGTTTGGATGTCTACCATGTAGAAGGTATATTTGGCCTCATTTTTTAATCTGTAAAGACAGTGATATCTCACTAGGTTATGAAAATCAAATGGGGGAATAGATGTGGAAGTGTAGATAGCAATACAAAGTGAGGAGTCATCAAAAATATGGGAAATAGCTTGGTGCAGTGATGAAAGGAAGGTTGAATCTGGAATTGGTCTTATCTTTGATGCTAATTATTTGGGTGACCTTGGACAAATGACTTCTTTCTGAGCTTCATTTGTAAAGTGAGAAGATTGGTCTACATGAACTCTAAGGCCCTTTACAGCCCTTAATCTCTGTTCCTACTGCCATTCTAGAAACATTATTCTCTCAGGAGTCTCTGATCTCAGGGATAACTATACTTATTCTTATCCCCATAACAGGATGAGGTTTAACTATGAGGTCACCAGCCTAATAAAGCAGAAAAACCCATTCCCTCCAGGCCAACACCCTGTTTCCCTTTTAGTTTACATAGCATATACAATTAGTTGAAGTTGGCAGTTGGGAAAGATTCACTAGATTTCTATTTAAATAAAAAACTTTGAGGGACCCAGGCTTCTCAGAATCCATCTTATCCAGTCATGAATTCTTTCTTCCTGTCAATCATGAAGGAAAAAAGGATGGAAGATGAAAAGAGGCCATCTGAGCCCAAGATTGAAAGGAACATACATGGAACCCACTGAGGTTTAAGAAGAATCTAAGCCTTACTTCTTCAAAACACCCTTCCTCCCCCCAAAAAAATCCACACAAAAAAACCCTCCCCACACAATGGGAAAAGAATCAGGTACTCAAAACCGAAATAGCTGAGAACATTCAGATAACTTTTCTCTTTTATCTCGGCAAGGCAAAGGAAAGAATCACTACACCATTTACATCTTATTGGACGAGCCTTTCTAGGAAAGTAAACACGGTGAAAAAGCAGAGGTCTTTGGGATTGGATGGTTGGATTGGGGAGTGGGCAGGGGGCATCCCAGGAAAGGTTCTCTTAAAATTTCACGAACAAAGCTTCATGCTACACTCACAGAGCTAACAGGCTAGATGCTCCATTGTTCTTGCAGATCAAAGGAGGGCATGGATTTCCGGGAGTCAATCTGTCCTTCCCAAAGGGCAAGACCCATGGAACAGAATAATCCAAAAAGGACAGCTCCACCAGCAGTCCAGGTCTGTCCCAAGGAACGGAAACCTTGAGGGAAGGGGGTAGGTAGAACTCGGGGCAGTTCCTTTCCCAAGAACAATACCTTATTAAAGTACTTCATCTCATTTGTTACTCGAGACAGAGTAGGTCCGAAGTTAAAGCATAAGGTCCCATGATTAAATCCCAAATACCGGTGAGGAAACTGAGATAAAGCCCAGGGTCATACAGCTAGCATATGAAAGGACTTGGATTGGAAGCCGGGTCTTCTGGCTCTCAGAAAGATGCTCTTTTCACTACACAACCCGCACTCCAAAATCTCTTTTTGCAGGGTGGATCTCGCTGGGAGATCGGGGCTTTTGGTGAACCTTTCTTCTCCTTTCTGCGCCCCAACCCCCAAGCCCGGGTCAGCACAGCAGGAGCTCAAAGAAGACAAGGGGGGAGGCCAGAAGGGGGGTATCGAGAGGAAGCTCCTCCCTCTTCCCCCTCCTTTCTGCAGGATCTGAAGCGCCCCCGAAGGAGGAGGGATTCCCCCCTCCCCCCGGCTCCGGGATCATCTCTCCTTCCAACCCTCCCCAGCACAGAGCGTGCCCCCTCCCGAGGAGAAGAAAGAGGGAGCGGGCAGGAACCTTGGTCGAGCAAAGATAAGGGGAGCCAGAGGGGAGGAGGGGGCGGCGGCTGTTGGGTTGAGCTGAGACACAAAGAGATGTCCTTCAACCGAGTCCAGGCTGCCTGGTGATGCAAGGAAGAGGAAGGGGAGAGGGGCAGGGAGTAAGAGGAGAGGGTGATAAAAGCTGGGGCAAGGTAACAACCCCTTCCAGTTCCCCATCACCCCTTCTAGTTCACCTGCGGGTTGCTCACCCTGGAGCTCTGGTAAGGGGGGCTCCTCCCCACTCCCCGCCCAGAGTGCTCAATGGGCAGGTGCTTCCCCCGGGGAGGGGGCGCGGTGGCTTCTCTTCCTTTCCTCTGCTATCTCGAGGGAGGGAGAGACACAATGGCCTTGGGGAGGGGGGACTCCAGGTAGCATGGGTTGTAGGCACGGGTGCATCTTACCTGGGCAGAAGCTGCAGAAAGCGGCGCCGAACGGTGGAATGGTCCTGGGCGCCAAGCCTTCAGCCCCGGCCCGTTTGCCAGCCCGCCGACCGGCTGAGGTCCGGGGTCCGGCGTCCGGGTCCGGGGCTGGGAGGCAGAATCTCAAGGCGCCTCGGCCATTTGAGCGGGTTCCTGACCGGGGAGAGGGTGTGCTGGGGCTGGCCCTGTGCCCTGGCTCCCGGAGAGCTGGAGGGTCCGGGCGCAGATCTTGGGATGCTGGGGGCAGCGGCAGCTCCTTAAATGCGAGCCACAGGGAGGAGGAGGAGTAGGAGAACGAGGAGGTCAGGGGCTGGGTGCCCCTTTGGCTTCCCCTCGGCAGAGCGGGGCTCCCCAGCAGGGTGGCCCCGGTGCCCGAGCTGCCCAGGTTGGCCCCAACCGCTCAGTTCCATCCCAGCATCTCCCGGCCCCGGGAGGGGCTACCTCGGCCCCAGCCCGGCCCCGGCCCGCCCCGCCCCACCGCACACCTGCCCAGCGCTCTGGGGAAGCTCGGGTCCAGGTGTGAGCCTGGCAGCCCTTTTTTTTCACCGCCCGAGGGCACAGATTCTCCCCTCTCTAGGTTCGTCTGGGCGCCCTCCGCGCCTGGCCTCTCTGCCGCCGCCTCCCACCCTCCCAGCCTGCCCGCCCGCCTGCCCGCCCGCCTGCCTGCCTGCCGCCTGTCTCCACCTCTCGGGTGCGCCAGCAGCCTGCTGGGTCCTAGAGACCGTTCTTGTCCTCCCTTCCCCCTCCTCCCCCAACACAAACACACCTTTTACCCCACACAGTTTTCTAGGTCAAAGCCCACGGGGCTAGTAGTAATGATGTTAGAATAGTCATGAACCTTAGAACCCTAGAAAGGTCACATGGGATTTGTGTGTCCAAACTATCTGTTAAGAAACCTTGACAAGGGAGTCGTCAAGCTGTTGAGGAGGATGGTTAAAGCTCCTCTCTCAGGACCCTCACCCAAAACATTTCCCCTTGGCAGCTGTTGATGGTGATGAGATAAGGGATAAAAGGCAACCCCCATATCTTTAGGGGGTCTCAGAAGCCAGGGTATCGCTGGAAAGACTTGCAGCCAGAGAAAAATGCGGCTGAATTGGGTTAATTGGAACTGGGCTGAAGTGAAGACAGCCAGCTGCCCCCAAAGCCCAGATTCTAGGCCCCACGAGAATGTGTACAGGGAGAAGACAGCCCTGAGCTAAGACTGCTTCTGGACCAATTCAGTGGGAGTGGGGGTGGGAGTAGTAGTGAGGACACAACCCCTACCTGCACACAAGGTAGAGCTTTTGTTGGGGGTCTAATGAATTCGGACCTCTTTGGGTATCCCTTTCCCATCTGTCAAATGAAAGAGGTGGACTAAGATCCCTTTCTGCTTAAAATCATTTCTATATCAGAACTATAGGAGGTACCTCAGCATTGATTCAATGCAAAACTGCTATTTTACAGAAGAGAAAACTGAGACCCAGATAAGTTAAAACAGTGTATTTTTTTTCCTATTTAAAGATTTTTTTATGTCTAAAGTCTATTTTCTAAAGTCTCTTCTTCTTGTTATTCCAAGAAGGGAGAGAGAGTAGAGAGGGGGAAATGGAAAGAAAACTGAAGAAATAAAGCCTTCTCACAGTGGTGGGAACCCTTAGTTAGACAGAGCTCTGGCTCAAGGTCTTTTGGAGAATGCCCTGTGTCTCCCACAGACTTCGCATTAGGACCAGAGGAGGTAGCCACCTGGGTGGTGTGATTAAGGGCCCTGAGAAAGGACCTCTGTCCAAAAATATCTTCCCCATCAGCCTGTCACAGTGCCTGAAATCCCATTAGCTACTCCCCTGGATTCAACTAAAGAAGGGCTTACTTAAATTGCAAATGTGTTTGCACTGGGGAGGGTGACAGTAAGTAGACTAGTAGTCGAAAGAACATTGGCCCAGGAGTCAGAAAACCTCAGTTTTAGTCCCAGCACTGCCACTAATTATCAGTTAACTTTGGGAAAGTCATTTAACTCCTATGGGTCTCTACTTGCTGAAATGAGAGAGTTAAGACTAGATCAGGGATTCTTAACCTTTTTGATGTGTCTTGGACCTTTGTGATGATCGGGTGAACCTGGTTCAGAACAATGTCTTTAAAGCCTACAATAAGATTACAAAAGAAACCAAATATATTGAAATAGTTATCACAATATTAAAAGTTCCAAGCTCATATTCTCCTTGAAATCTATCCACAGGATCCCATTTTCCAACCCCAGGTAGAGAAGACCTAGAGTAAGTGATCTTACATTATCTCCTTTTACTCTCAAAACAACCTTCCATTATAGGTGCTATTATTTCCATTTTGGAAATGAGTTGTAGGAGAGGTTAAGTGGCTTTCCAGGGACACATGGCTACTTCATATTAGAGGCAGGCTTTGAAGCCAGATCTTTTTGATTTCAAGTATAGAATTACAACATTTTCACCTCTATTATCTCAGTTTCCTTTTCTTTAAAATGGGATGTTTAGATGAGCAGATCTCTGAAGTTGCTTATGGGGCTGCCATTCTGAGTCTATGAGTTGCTCATTCTCACTTTTCAAATCTCAAAGTTGAAATCTCTCTCTCTTCACTTTCTCCAGGCAGTTTTGATATTCAAAGGGTCACTTTAGCCTAAAACACAATTGGGCTGATTCCTGTGGGTTATAATTAGAATTAGAACTGGAAGCTACCTTAGAGATCAGATCCTTTAGCCCATTCCAACACTCTTGTTTTATGAATGAGGAGATTGAGTTCCAGAAGAGTGACCTGCCCTGAATCACAGAGCTGGTTAATTAATAGGACCTGGGATTAGAACCTAGAAACTAGATTGTTTTATTACAAAAAGGACATTCTTCTTGTGTCCAAAAGGAGAAAGATAACAGTAGGAAGCCCAACTTGCGTACTGTCTCCTTCTGCCCCTTTCTCCCTTCATTCTTATTACCTTCTGTCTTCAGCTTCCTGTCTCTTCCCTCCTTGGGTGCCCTGACTCTGCTCTCCACTATATTCAAGTCCCCGCCCTTCTCTCCCTTACCCCAGACTCCAGCCAATCCTTTCCTCTCCCACTCTTCCTTCTGCACTACTCTAGTGCAGATAAATTAGGTTGAATGCAAGGTGTTGTAAACTGCCCTCTGGGTAAGCTAGCTCCATCCCGGAAGGCAAAATGAGACTGTAGTAAGAAGGTTAAGGCATCACATGATAGCTCCAGATGCCTACAGATGGAGGTCAGGGAGACGTGGTGTTCCTTGGAGCTGACCAGGCAGCTTATAAGAGGTCAGACCTAACCCGCCCTCAGCCTCTTTCTGTAAACTGCCTCCCCAATCATTTCTTTTCTCTCTTCTGCCCTTTTCTATACTGCCAGAATCTTCCCACTCCATGGGACCCCAAGGCTCCATCAGGAGATTCCTAACTGTGATTCCACACCCTAGAGTTGCCAGTAACTCGAGTAGGGAGAGAATCCTGCGCCCCACCCACAACTTTGCTCTGACCTAATTGGAGTGTAGACAGGCACAAACAAGCCTAAGAGACTTGTAATCTAATATTCCCCCCCACCAGCCCACCCACTGCCAAGGATTTTTGGAATCAGTGCCCCCACCTTGAAGTAGGCAATGGGGTCCTTATGAGCAAAAGCTTGGCCCTGGGAGCAAGAGCAAGGGCAAGACTGGCATGGAGGAAACAAGGATAGGACCTGGAACACTCCTGGAAAGGGCGAGGGAGAGAGGTCTGAGTGCTGCCAATAAGTGGGAAAGAAGGGGTACATCTTCTTTGGACTCTTCCTACCTTCACTTCCTGGGATTATCTTCAGGGAATCATTGGTTTTGAGGAAAGATGCCCTACCTTAAAATGTGACAAGTCTTCCAAACTCAGCCTTTTCAATAGGCCATACTTCCTTGTGGTTGTTCAATTGTTTCAGTCCTATCGAATCTTCATTACTCCATTTGGATTTTTTCTAGCTCCCTGAGGGGTTCTATACCCCTATATATAGTCCTTTTGACTAAAGTGTCTGAATTCTTCCTCAGAATGATTTAGTTTCATCTGAGTGTTCCTCCCATTTTTTCTTGAGGACTAGAGGGAAATGAGGTACGGAGGTGAGTCAAGGAAGGAGCTATCAGAACATGGATATCTTTGGTTCAAGAACTTCACAATACTTTCTGATCTGATATCACCATTGTCCTAACAATTCCAGTGGGGTGCAATTATCCCCATTTTACAAATGTATCTAAGGCACAGAGATTAAATAACATGCCTATCATCATGAAGTCTACTGGGTGAATGATAATACACCAGGATTTCTGTCTTCTATTTTATTTTTGCTGTGTCCCTATCTCCTTATTCCCAATGTCTGAAAGGCTCCATTTCAGGGAAACTTTATTTCCCCTTATTTCTTTTCTGTTCTCAAAGTGATGTATTGCCAGTAATGAAGATTTTAGGCTGATGGCCTTGAGTAAACAGATAGAAGAAAGAAAGAAGGGAAAAGATACAAATGTTTATTAAAAGCTTACTAATGTGTTAGACACTGTGCTAAGTGCTTAGAAATATTATCTCATTTAGTTTTTGTAACAATCCTGGATGTGTAGGTCCTATTATTATATGCATTTTAGAACTGAGAAAACTGAAGCCAATAGTTTTAAGTGACTTGTCCAGTATCACACAACACAGATATGAGGTTATAGATGTCATATTGAAAATGGCAATTGCAGGTACACATCTCTACCGAATCTCATTTTTTTCCAGATTAGGAGACAAGTGTTTCTTTTAACAGTTTCTTAGGACTAGAGGTCTCTCTCCTATTTTAGCTTCCCAGTCTATCTGGTTCCCCAAGACATCTACCATCTCTTTCCCAGCTTTCCTTGTTTCAAACTCTAGCTCAAACAGAGGTCTTGGCTAGAAAGTTGCCCAATCATTGGGGATAGAAGTCACTCCCCAAATCTGATCTTCACCCAGATTAGATAAACCTGTCCCTGATTCTCTAATCCCACCATTCACCCTTTTTAATCCCCAGACTCTGCAGAGATCAGTCATCTAATTTTTTGTCTTAACTTATTTCTGTTCTCTGTCTTGGTCCCACTTTGCCTTTCAACACTTAAGAATTTTCTTATTAGAATAAGAATGATGATAATAGCTCACAATTTATAGAGTCCATTGGGGTTATAAAATACTTAATATACATTATTTCGTTAAGTCCTCACAACAGCCATTTGACATAGAAAGAAGAGTGAATTTTATCTCCATTTTGCAGAGGAAAGAAACAAATGCAGAATAATCTCAGACTAGTGAATTTCAAAGTTGGGACTAGAATCCAAGTATCCTGACTTCTTTATTTCCCTCTAACTAAAGATGTATCTTCTATTTGGTACAATACAGATGTGTATTTGTAATTTACATGTTGTCTCTATTAATAGATTATAAGATCCTTGAAGGCAGGGGCTGTTTCATTTTGTTTCTTTGTATCCCTAACACTTAGCCAGTGATGGGCACATAGTAAGTGATTAATAAATGCTGGTTAATTGTTAGATACATAGAAAAGTCTATCTATGACAAAATGAGAAATTGTGGATGATTATTAGCTTGTGATGGGATCCCAACTCAATGCAAAACTTGAAGTGTGAAATATAGATACATTGAAACAGTATAGTGCTAGAATGGTGCAAGGGTAGAAAATGATTTAATCTCTACCTTCAGGGAGTTTACAGTCTAGTAATTGCTTCTTTCCCCCATGATCTTTACCAATCATAGGAGAAGAACCTTAGGCATATAGATCAGGGCTTCTTAAACTTTTCCTATTTGTGATCTCTTTTTGCCTGAAATTTTTTAATGTGACTTTAGTATATAGATATATAAAGTAGGTATACAAATCAAATATTTACTGATAATAAATAATTTTTCAACCCCCATATTCAGTTATGAAACCTCTTATGGGGTCACGAATCACAGTTTAAGAAGCTGGGATATAGACCATATGCACAAGAATATCAAAGCCTTGTCATTTGGGCTAAAAATGACATGCAGGCTTGGGTAGCAAAATTGTTGTGGACTTGAAGGTAGATGGGTACATGGGGATGGGGATGGGGTAGTCTACCAGCCAACTATGCTCTCCTTTCCTTCCATGACTTGAAGAATCTATTTGCACTTTTATTCTTCTCTGCTGGGAACCTAAGCTTTAGGGAGTGTCCTTAGCTTTGCACTCAACCCTACCTCCAGGGATAGATTTAGCCTAATTCATTTGGTGGGTTCCCTCTGTGTGCACATGTGCACAGAAAGCTGCCAGCTTCCTTTTTCTCTCCAAGCCAACGAGTGAATGAAGCCTTGGCATGCCACTTGGAGAAAATTGCCAATTCCTGGCAAAGGAGGCACAGACATATATATCACACACTTGATGGGGGCACCTCCTCAGCAAGTACTCTAACCCCCACACATTGTTCCCAGCTCTTAGGAGAGAAACTAGATGAAGTTAGGACCCTGGAAGGTAGTGATAGGAGACAAATGGAAAACCAAGAGTATAGGGGAAGAGCTCTGGGTGAATTCTGTGACATCTACTAACTCAATATGTGACTTTAAACAAGTCATCTGACCTCAATGGACAATAGCATCCTCCTCTTTAAAATGAGGAACACTATATCCTTTTCTATGGGGAGACTTCTCAACTTATACCTCTTTTTTTTTTCTTTTAAGAGTTGAGGAGATTAGTCTGTCAAAAATGTTTCATTCAGAGTGAGGAATGATTAAAATGTAAAATAAGTGCTTGTTTATTTGAGAAGCATGGGGTTCAGAGGAAAACAGTGCTAAACTTGGAGTCACTTTGATACTGTGATTTGACCTCTGTAAGCTTTGTTTTTCTTATCTGTAAAACAGAGGTAATAAGTCTATAATATTTGCCACACAATTTCTAAATGGATGTCATTCACCATTGAGGTCAGGAAACTTTCCCACAAATCACAGGATGGTGGTTGTGAGAGTAAAATGAAATGAGTAGTAGTAACACTTGGCAAACTATAAAGTGCTAGTCTTTGTGGCCCTGTGTTATATATATGTATAAGTGAGGTTATCTGTATCATGTACACACATGTATATATAGGTACATGTGTAAACACTGTTGTAAAGTGTGTGTATGTGCACCCTCATTCCTTCCAGATGTCATAAAAATAGTGCCGTCTTTGGAAATAAGAAATCCAAGTTGGAACCTAACTTTTTCTCATTAGTTATGTGAACATGAGCAAATCATTTTGCCTTTAGGAGACTCTGTAACCTCATCCAAAAAGTGGGAAAAGTAATAGCTACACTATCTGCTTCATGGGGTTATTGTGAGGAAGATGCTTTATAAATATTCAAGTTTTATAAAAGGACCATCTGTTAATAATAACAGTTAGCATTTATGGAACACTTAAAAAGGCCTGTAAAGTGCTTTGCAGATGTTAGCTCATTTGATATTCACAATAACCCTGGAGGTAGGTGCTACTATTAGTCCCATTTTATAGATGGAAAAACAGACATTGAGAGGTTAAGTGAATTGCAAAGAGTTCCCAATGCAAAGAGTGCTCAAGGCAGAATTCAAACTCATATTCTCCTGATTTCATGTGTCATGCTTTATCCACTGTCACCTGGTTGTCAATGTAATTATTCATTTATTCATTTCTTCTCTCTGCCCCATAATTTTCTCATCTATAAAAGGTGGAAATTGATTCAGGTATTCTCTAAGGCTCTTTTTAGTTCTTTTTCAGGTTCTTTTTCATTCTGTGTTATCTTTATGGATTTAGCAAGCATTTACTATGCATCAGATCCCATTGTAGGTTATATATGTGTAGAGCCATGATTGGAAAGGTGTATGCCCAAGGTGAATTCATTTGGGATAAAGGGTGGGATAGCATAGAAGATAGTTCATCTTGGTGGCAGTTGTGCCAGAAAAGAGAAAATATTCCCCAGAGAATGGAATTTGTGTTGGAACCTGAAGGTGAGGTATGTTTCCAGATAGATAGGTGAAAAGGAAGGGATAAAGCATTCCAGTGAGGGAAGGATGTTAAATATAAAAGATATGTGTAGGGGATAGAGTGAATTTGGGCTGGAGGAAGTGGAAGCAGCAGATGGGGCTGCCAGGGAGGCCTCCATGATGAGATCTTGAAAGAAGGGGGGTTGATCTAGCACTGGGAAAGGGAACAGGAGTCATAGTTCTGAAGGACAACAAAGGTCAGAATCAATGGGTCAGAGGACAGTAGAGAGTCAAAGCACTGCCACTCCCCATGTCTGTTTCCATATAGGCATCTTGGGACAAAACTCCAGTCATGTCACCCTAGGTGTGCCCCACACCCATAAGTGTGTGTTGTAGGGGCACATGTGTACATGTCTGAAATATTCTTTCCCTTCTCTTTCTTTTGGCTTTCTTGTCTTCCTTCAAGTTGTTGTTCAGTTGTTTTTACGTTTGTCCAACTGTTAATGACTCCATTTTCTTCGGAAAAATACTGGAATGATTTGCCATTTTCTTTTCCAGCTCATTTTGCATATGAGGAAATTGAGGCAAACAAGATGAAGTGACTTGCTCAGGATCACATAGCTAGTAAATTTCTGGGGCAAGATTTGAATTTGGGAAGATGAGTCTTCCTGACTCTTCTACCATACCACCTAGCCACCCTTTCTTTAGGACTTAACTCAGATCTTTCTTCTGCAGGAAACCAAGTCTCCTCTCCCTTCTGCTTCCCTTTCTTTTCCTCTTTTGGCCTCCTTTCTTCTCACTGCCCCTTCCCTTTTGAGATTACCTTTCATTTATCTTATATGTACATATATGTATATATCTTATATGTAAATAATTATTTGCTTGTTGCCTTACTTATTAGAATGTCCTCCTTGAGGACAGGAATTGTGGGCTCCTCCCTTCCCTCCCTTTTTGGTCTTTTAAAAATATTCCCAGTAAGAGTAGGAGTAGCTAGGTAGTTCAGTGGATAAATACCATGCCTGGAATCAGGAAGACTCCTCTTTCTGAATTCAGAATCTGGCCTTAGACACTTACTATCTGTGTGACCCTGGGCAAAACCTTTTTGCCTTAGTTTCCTCAATTACAAATAAGCTGAGAAAGACCAGTATCTTTGCTAAGAAAACCACAAATGAAAAGAAATTTAAAAAGAAAATCCCCAATGGAGTCATAAAAAGTTGAAAATGACTAAAATGAAAACAAACAAATATTTCCAGTGCTTAGTACAATACCTGGCACATTGTAGGAATTTAATACATACTTGTTGACATGTGCTTGGTGTTGCTTTGCCTTTTGATTAAGAAACCACCACTGGCCCCTCTAGGGAGCAGGTGGTTAGTATTGGACAGTGATAAACTATAAATTCCTCTCAATTCTCCTATCAGGGAGCCAAGCCTCCTGAATGCTCCAAGCATGAAGGCTAGTCTTCCTTCTTTTTCTGGAAGACCCCGTGGAACAGGTCCACCTGCATATATCCCAAGGTTTGACCTACACCAGGGGGTGGTGGAAGACCCCAGTGTCCATTTCCATCAGCAAGGCCTTCTTCATCTAGCTGGCTCAGTTGCTGGCTCACTCTCCTATTCTCTCTCTCTCAAGCTCAGGGAGCAGCTGTAGCGGCCATCTTAGGGAATCCAGCCAGCTGCTGCACTGGGGGAGGGGGCACCCGCCACTCCAGAGACAAGGAGGAGGCTACTTCTCTGTTCATCTCAGAATGGATGCTAGATCCTTGCAAGGAAATAATCTGGGCTGTGTTGCCCAAGCTAGCAGGTTACTTATAAGGACTAATTTAGAGAGAAGTAGTCCAAATGGGTGAATTTTCACCCATTGCAGAATATTTTCTAAGAAATGCAGTTTCATGCCTTTTGAGTACTTATAGTAATTGGAACTAGGCTAACAAAATGTTGTCTAGTAGAATTCTCTAAGG
Organism: Antechinus flavipes; assembly: GCF_016432865.1. Lineage (NCBI taxonomy): Eukaryota > Metazoa > Chordata > Mammalia > Dasyuromorphia > Dasyuridae > Antechinus > Antechinus flavipes. The sequence goes on along the minus strand of NC_067398.1, from coordinate 116,889,320 downwards.
TACTAGTCCTAATGAATAGATAAGTATGATTTATAATAGGCAGATTCATTATTTCTATGGGACAGGACTTATAAAATGCTTGAAAACACTTGCTTCTTTCCTTTCAGTAGGTTAAACATCCTTATCTCCTCTCCACCATTTCTCTCTCTCTCTCTCTCTCTCTCTCTCTCTCTCTCTCTCTCTCTCTCTCTCTCTCTCTCCTCTCTCTCCTCTTCTCTCTCTCCTCTCTCTCTCTCTCTCTCTTCTCTCTCTCTCTCTCTCTCCTCTCTCTCCTCTCTCTCTCTCTTCCTCTCTCTCTCTCTCTCTCTCTCTCTCTCCTCTCTCTCTCTCTCCTCTCTCTCTCTCTCTCTCCTCCTCTCTTTCTCTCTCTCTCCTCTCTTTCTCTCTCTCTCTCCTCTCTCTCTCTCTCTCTCTCCTCTCTCTCTCTCTCTCTCTCTCTCTCTCTCTCTCTCTCTCTTCTCTCTCTCTCTCCTCTCTTCTCTCTCTCTCTCTCTCTCTCTCTCTCTCTCTCTCTCTCTCTCTCTCTCCTCTCTCTCCCTTCTCTCTCTCTCTCTCTCCTCTTCTCTCTCTGCTCTCTCTCTCTTCTCTTCTCTCTCTGCTCTCTCTCTCTTCTCTTTTCTCTCTCTTCTCTTCTCTCTCTCTCTCTCTCTCTCCTCTCTCTCCCTTCTCTCTCTCTTCTCTCTCTCTCTTCTCTTTCTCTCTCTGCTCTCTCTCTCTCTCTTCTCTCTCTCTCTTCTCTTTCTCTCTCTCTTCTCTCTTTATCTCTCTCTTTTCTCTCTCTCTCTCTCTCTCTCTCTCTCTCTCTTCTCTCTCTTATTTTCTCTCTCTCATTCTCTCTCTGGATTTCTCTCTCACACACATATACATACACATAAATACACAGATGCATACACATACATACATAAACACATAGTCAATCAACAATTACTTATTAAATTCCACTATGTGCAAGGCATGTAGGAATGCAACAACAAAACCATGAGAGTATTTGAGAAATGGTAGAAATCAGGGCAAGCTTTATGGATGAACATGTGACTTGAAGAAAGATGAGGATTATAAAAAATAAAGCTGGGAAGAGACAAAGTTCCCGAAATGGAGGGTAATTTGCCATAAGGGGAAGATGCTGCTGGGTTTTAGTAGATGGGACACTGGTTTTGTAGTTAGGGTAAAACATGAATTTGAATTCTCCCTCAGACATTATGTGGGCAAATCACTTAACCTTTCCAAATTACATTTGTAAATTTCTCCTCTGTAAAAAAGGAAACGGTAATAACTGTTCCTGCCTCAAAGGGTTGTTATAAATATCAAATTTGATAATATTTGTAGAACACGTTGCAAACTTTAAAGTTTTATATGACAGTTAGCTATTGTTTTGGAAGATAGAATGTTTCAAATAGTTATCATTCTTGTTTGGCTAGAATGCGGAGCACAGGAAGGGGAGTGATGGGAAATAAGGCTAGAAATGTAGGCAGATAAACACTAGGCTGAGGAATTTTTATTTTATCCTCCAAGTAATAGGATTTTGAGTAAAAGAGTGACATGGTCAGACTTTTGCTTTAGGAAGATTAATTTAGCATCTGTTGAGAATAAATTGGAAAGATAGGCTAGAGTCAGACTGTGAAGGAGTGTATGAGACAAAATGCAGAGTTCGAATTTTACTTTGAAAGCAATGGAGAATCATTGAGCCTGACTCAATTGTTATCTAGCCTTAATCACTGAATGGGTATAGCCTCAGTCAAACTGAGACCTCTTGAAGACCTTAGGTTAAAAAGACCAACTTCTCCCATTTCATCCAGAGCAATGACCAGTTGTCTTGATCTATGTTTTGCCACTGGACCCAGATGGCTCTGAAGGGGAAAGTGAGGCAGTGTTCTTGCACAGCCCTCCCTCACTTAAATCCAAATCACTCATATGTCATAGCTTAACCTTCCTGATATCATGGTCCTTTTCCAGAATGAGGGACAAACAACTTGAACAGGGGGGTGACATGATCAGCTTGGACTTTAGTAATATCAATTTGGATGTGGGATGAAAAATACATTGCAAAGGAGAGAAACTGGATACCTTTAGGAAAACTCTGCAATAGTCCAAGGGTGGGATAATGGGTATTTGGGCTAAGATGTGTGCAGTATAAGTAGACCAAAGGGGATGGATGGAAGAGATGCTGAGGAGGTGGAATTAACCAGGCTTGGCAACTCATTGGATACAGGAAATGTGAAAGAGTGGAGGATAATTTTTAGCTGGCTAACTAGGAGAATGGTAGTATTCAATGACAGAAATAGGAAGTTAACAGGAGAGACAGGTTTAGAGAGTAAGGAAGTGAATTCTATTTTGAACATAATGCATTTGAAAGGCCTAGGGAACATTTATGTGGAAATATTGAGCAAGCAGTTGGAGCTGTGGGACTGGAGTTTAGAAAAGAGATGGGGGCTGGAGACATAAAATTTGAAGTCATTTAGATATATAGATCCATAGGAACAGATGAGATCAGCAAGGCAGGATGGAGAAAGAAGAGAAGAGATCCTAGGGTAAAGTCAAGGGGTATACCCATGCATAATGTTTAGATATGGATCACAAATCTGTAAAAGAAAAAAAAAAAAGAAAAAAAAAAGACCAAGAAGGAGTCATCCTTAGAAATAGGAAAAGAAGTGTGACAGAGCAGTGTCATGAAAACCCAAACAGAAAAAAAGACCCAGGAGTGAAGTTTTCAATAGTGTCAAATGCAACTCAGGATTCAGGGAGGTTAAAAACATTGGATTTAGCAACAAAAACATCCAGGGGAGGGGGTGGAAGAGAGAGAAGAAAAGAGAATAGAGGAGAAGAGAAAGAGATAGAGATGGACAGAGAGAGGAAGAAAGAAGGCGGGAAGGAGGGAGAGAGAGCAGTTTTAGTCAAGTGGATCAAAAGTCATATTGCAAGGCATTAAGAATGAATAGAAGCTAAGAAAGTGGAAGCAACAAGTATTAACAGTTTTTTCTTGAGGTTTGGTTGTGAAAAGGAGAAGAGATATTGGCTAATAACTTGGAGGACAGTAGGGTCAAATGAATAATTCTTTAAGGATGGAATAGATATGAATCTGAATAGTATGGTGGTGCTGTAGCTGGAGAAAAGGAAATGTTTATAGAAACGTGTTGTAGAGGCAAAATCTACAGGACTTAAATATGGAGGGCGAAAGGGAAGAATCATGAGTCATTACCTAACATAATCTTTACAACATCCCAAGTAAGGAGGTAGAGAGAGGCACCATGAAATGATTCACAAGAAGCATGAATGAAAGAAAGCTAGACTTAGAGCCAAGAGAACTAGTTTAAAAATCCAGACTGTGATATTTCCTAGCTGGGCAATAATGGGCAGTTGTTTAAGCTCACTGAACCCATTTCCTCATCTGTAAAATGGGTTTAAATATTATTGAATCATTTCATCTTAGAGAGAATATTAAAAAGAGTTGCCTCATAAAGCCAAAAGAAGCAGTAAAAGGGAAAAATGAGTTTGCAGAAAGTTTGGTAAGAGCTATCCCAGGAACTTTCCAGAAACTGGAAGGAATTGAGTTAATCAATAAACATTTATTATGTCCCTACTATATGTGGGAGGTTCTGTACTAGGCACTGGAGATAAGACAAAAATGAAATAAATGATCCCTACCCTCAAAGGGTATACATATATGAAAACTAGAAACATATTGAAAACAGGAAATATCTGTCAACATTTTTATAATAAACTATTTTATACATCAAGGTCAATAGAACCATCACACCTGGACATTGAATGGCACTAAACACAATCTTTAGCATGTGAAAACTCAGCTGGACTAGATCAAGTACACTCAGAGGAGATCCATCCTGGGAAAAACACAGTTCTCAGGATGTTGAAGAAGGGATTCTGAAAATATTTGAAAAAGTAAAGCTGCTGAACCAATAGAGGATACCCCACGTGGCATTATTGTGACACTGACATATCAGTGATCTCATTGATATGAATACTCTTTTCAATGATATGGATCCCAATACATTTGTAACCTCTCATCCTGGATAAATCTTGTTCATGTCTTTTGGTAAATCTTTCCCAAGGGGTTCCACCCAACATGTTAAGTATCTTTTAGATTTCTTGTAGACACCACAAGATTAGTGTGGACACCATTGGAATTTGTTGCATGGTACAGCGATCAACTTTTGCTCTCCCCCATGACCAGCTTTGTTTCTTTTTGAATCATAGAAGTCTCGAAGACATTTTTTACTGAGTTCCTTTTGCAAACAAAACTCTTTGTTGGTGAATATGTTTACTACTTATTCATACCCATCATAAAACTGTTTGCCTTTGTCATTTTTGTGACCTTTAACTACAATTCAAGAACACCAATGAACTTCCTATATGAAATTCAAAATTATTCAGATTTAAGCCTAATGAACCACATGGAGCAAACTCAAGTGGATGAAGAATGCCTATTGCTTAGACTATGACATGTAGTTGGATGGAAAGTTGACTGAGCTAGTTCATCAGTGCATAGAGATCTTAGATAGATACTATAGATGGCTAATGCATTGAACTGAATAGAAAGAAGGGAGCATGGGGCAGCTAGATGGTACAATAGATAAAGCACTGGTCTTGGAGTCAGGATCTGGGTTCAAATCCTGTCTCAGACACTTAACACACACTAGTTGTGTGATCTTGGGTAAGTCACTTAAGCCTCACCAAAAAGAAAAGAAAAAGAAAAAAGAAAAAAGAAAGAAGGAAGGGAGCAAATGTGATGGCATTTGAGAAATGATGCAGCTCTTGCAAAGACTCAGAATTTCTCCCAGAAACAAAACCCCATGTATTTAATGTCAGTATGCTTCTGATGATACAATATGGCTGCGAATCTGCAATATCATGCTCTTCAAAAAAGTCATAATTGAAGTTGATTCAAAGGGTTATGGAGAGACATATATCAATAAATAATAAGGAACAATTAGTATTTATTTAACACTTTAACATTTGCAAATATTTGCATATGCTATCTCACATGGTCCTCACAATAACCCTGTGTGAAAGTAGGTGCTATTATTATTTCCATTTTAAAGAAATAAAGGAATTGAGACTGAGATAGGTTGAGTGACTTGTCCAGGGCCCATAGCTAAGGAAGTCTTTGAGGTAGGATTTGTACCCAGGTTGTTCTAACTACAAGCTAGGACTTGATGGATTGTGCCACCTAGCTACCGAATAGAGCTATAGCATAGTGACTGTTTAGTCATTTTTCAGTCATTTTCTACTCTTTGCAATCTCATTTAAGTTTTTCTTGGCAAAGATAGTGATTTGTCATTTCCTTATCTGGCCAATTTTGCAAATGAAGAAACTGAGGCAAACAGAGTTAAGTGACTTGCCCAGGGTTACACAGTACAATATTCAGATGAATTGTGTATACAGAAAGGCATAAATGACATCACCAAAAATACATATGACCTAGTTGGTGAGACTGAAAGTTAACTCATATACTGCACTGTTACTTATGCAAGCTTAAGAAAGCTTGAGGAAGTCCTTCAAGTACTGAAAGGACCTACTGTGGAGAGCATATTGTGGAGATGAGAATGAGGCTAAGATATAAGTTGAAAAAGATAGAAGAAGTATCCATGATCAGATGGAATCTGTGTGATCACAGAGCCATTGAAATAAGCCTTTACTTCATAGGGTTGTTGTGAGGAAAGTGCTTTGTGAACCATGAAGTGCCATGTAAATTTGACATTTTTCTGTCTTCATTTTACATTTGGGTGGCACAGTACAGAAGTACTGGATTTGTAATCAGAAAGTCCTGAATTCAAATCATGCTTCAGACTTTATTAGCCATGAAACTCTTGTCATTTGATTTCTATTGGTCACAGTTTCTTCATCTGCAAACCGAGGGTGAGAAGAGTACCTAACTTGCAGGGTTATTATAAGGATTAAATGAGACAACATATGTAAAGCACTTTGCAAAACATAAAGCACTATATAAATGCTTTAATGCACTATTATTATTTTAAATAAGGACAACATATGTAAAGCACTTTGCAAAACATAAAGCACTATATAAATGCTTTAATGCACTATTATTATTTTAAATAAGGAAATATATTTGTGCCATTACTATGTCTAGCATATCTTTTCTCCCCAAATGCTATGAAGGGATAGTTGAACTGAGCCCAACTCTAATAGAATTTAAGTTTTTTTGAGGCAGGGACTGATGTTCCTTTTTTCTTGGTCTTCATATGAGGGAGGGAGGAAGCAGAGCAACCTCCACCAAATTTAACAGCTCCACTCAGCCCTTGTTAGCCAGTTCCCCAGTTTATTTGCATGGTAACCAGAGGCATGATGGAAATTGAAAGGACTCTCCTCACACCAGCTCAAACTAGCTCCTTTGCAGTTTTGGTAAGTAGAGTCCCAGGGGTGACTTGAATTCGACTTAATGGAATGAGAATAGTTTAAAGGAGTTTTAGACCATAACTCCAAAAAGAATTTAAACTGATAGAGCCCAAGTGACAGGAAAAGAGCATTCAAAATGCACATATAATATCAATCTAAGTAAGGAATTTCTGCTGATTTTTTCTGGATGCATGGCTGGGTTGAGTCTACAATAATCCCTGAAGCTATGGTTAGCAGAGCTGAACCTTCTTCTTTGGGGAAGGGACAACATGACAGCTATAATTCAGGGAGAAACTGATAGGTAGGACAGAGAGCAGAGGTCCTGAAGAGGTGACATAAGGCAGCAAATGGTAGCAGAGAATAATCGCAGGTTATCAATGATGTATCCCAAAGAGATCAGTTCAGTCTGGTTTGAGCAGCCCAGCAGAATGAACAAGGTATCAGAAGAGCTCAGTTTGCCCAATATCATAAGAGACCAGTTGCTCTGGACAGGTGCCTACATCTGGAAGGAATGGAGTAGGGGAGAGTGGGTGCTACAGAATTTTAAAAATATATCTACCTCGTAAGATCAGCAGTTATATGGTACAGTGGATAGAGCACCAGACTTCAAGTGAGGAAGACCTGAGTCCAAATGTAACCTCAGATGATTACTAGCTGTATGACTCTGGGCAAGTCACTTAACTTTGTTTACCTTACTTAATCATCTATAAAATGAAGTGGAGAAGAAAATGGAAAACCGCTTCAGTAGCTTTGTCAAGAAAACTTCAAAATGGGGGTCATACACACTTAACACCATATACCAAGATAAGATCAAAATGGGTCCATGACCTAGGCATAAAAAACGAGATTATAAATAAATTAGAGGAACATAGAATAGTTTATCTCTCAGACTTGTGGAGGAGAAAGAAATTTGTGACCAAAGATGAACTAGAGACCATTACTGATCACAAAATAGAAAATTTTGATTACATCAAATTAAAAAGCCTTTGTACAAATAAAACTAATGCAAACAAGATTAGAAGGGAAGCAACAAACTGGGAAAACATCTTCACAGTTAAAGGTTCTGATAAAGGCCTCATTTCCAAAATATATAGAGAACTGACTCAAATTTATAAGAAATCAAGCCATTCTCCAATTGATAAATGGTCAAAGGATATGAACAGACAATTTTCAGAGATGAAATTGAAACTATTACCACTCATATGAAAGAGTGTTCCAAATCATTATTGATCAGAGAAATGCAAATTAAGACAACTCTGAGATACCACTACACACCTGTCAGATTGGCTAAGATGACAGGAAAAAATAATGATGAATGTTGGAGGGGATGCAGGAAAACTGGGACACTAATGCATTGTTGGTGGAGCTGTGAACGAATCCAACCATTCTGGAGAGCAATCTGGAATTATGCCCAAAAAATTATCAAATTGTGCATACCCTTTGATCCAGCAGTGTTTCTATTGGGCTTATATCCCAAAGAAATACTAAAGAAGGGAAAGGGACCTGTATGTGCCAAAATGTTTGTAGCAGCCCTGTTTGTAGTGGCTAGAAACTGGAAAATGAATGGATGCCCATCAATTGGAGAATGGCTGGGTAAATTGTGGTATATGAATGTTATGGAATATTATTGTTCTGTAAGAAATGACCAGCAGGATGAATACAGAGAGGCTTGGAGAGACTTACATGAACTGATACTAAAAGAAATGAGCAGAATCAGGAGATCATTATACACTTTGACAACGATATTGTATAAGGACATATTTTGATGGAAGTGGATTTCTTTGACAAAGAAACCTGAGTTTCAATTGATAAACGATGGACAAAAGCAGCTACACCCAAAGAAAGAACACTGGGAAACGAATGTGAACTATCTGCATTTTTGTTTTTCTTCCCGGGTCATTTATACCTTCTGAATCCAATTCTCCCTATGCAACAAGAGAACTGTTCGGTTCTGCAAACATATATTGTATCTAGGATATACTGCAACATATCCAACATATAAAGGACTGCTTGCCATCTAGGGGAGGGGGTGGAGGGAGGGAGGGAAAAAAAAATCGGAACAGAAACGAGTGTCAATATAAAGTAATTATTAAATAAAAATTAAAAAACAAACAAACAAACAAACAAAAACCAAAATGGGGGTCATAGTTGGATATGACTAAAAACAACTGAACAACAACAAACCTCATAAGATTACTGTGAGGAAAACAATTTTTTTGAGGCTATCAGAGGTAAGTGACTTGATTAGGGTCATGCAGTTAGTCTGAGACCAGGATTGAACTCAAGTCTCTTGACTTCAGGACTGAAGCTCAATTTGCTGGGTTACCTACCTGCCTTAAAGAAAGCAAATTCTAAACCTTAAAGTATTATTTGAATGTGCGTTGTTTTTGTCTTCAGATTATAAAGAAGTAGTTTATTGATAATATTCTTTTAATTTGAAAACTCTTTCTAGATAGTACGAAGTGTCCCCTTGAGTTAATTCCTACCCAGGAGAAAATAAGTACCTCAAGGGAGGCACTGGTTTTCATTTTGATGTCTGAATCCACAGTGCTTAGCACAGCATAGGCATCTAATTAGCATTTTAAAAATTTAGTTATGGAGATCTATGGGTCTGAGTTCTGACTGTTTGGTTACACATCATAGTTTCCCTTCACACAAAGTAAGCGTGATCTTCCTGAGAGACTATGATGGAGACTGTTGTAAACCTGGGCCCTAAAATAGAATATAAACTCCTTGGGGGCAGGAATTTTATCTCCAGTGGCTAGCAAAGAGCCTAATATATAGTCAGATTAATACATGCTTTATGATTGATTGATTAATTAAAAGTATCCTCTCTCCACTCTATTTACCCCAATCAATGATACTTATGGAGCCGAGTAATCTGAAGAGTCCACTTAGTTTCATTTCCTCAGAAATCCTTTTAGGGGTAGTAAAACAGAGTTGTGACTAGAACCCAAAAAAGATGCAGTAGGAAAAATGAACTTGAGATTTGGATGAGTGGATTTAAGGTCCATCTCCTTCATTTACCATCTGTGTGCCCAATGCTCTTTGGGCCCTAATTTTTTATTTTGTAAAAAAAAGTAAATAGAAGGGGTGGAATTAGGTGTTCAAGGTTTCTTCTTGGCCTAATTGTATGATTCTATGATATTGGTTGAATGTACAAAGCAGGTTATGATATTTTGTAAAGAGAGTATTGAAACAACTCTGGCTTGCTCTGGTAGAGTCCTTCAGGACAGTACGTGTGGGGAGGAATATTCCATCATTTTCCCTGAGAAATCAACAACTTCCTTCTTTATATGTTTAATAATAACAATAAATATTTTGATACTTTTCAACCCCCAAGGACTCTATAGAGAAATATTATCACCGTTTGTCATATGGAGAAACTGAGACACAGATTGGGAAAGTGATTTGTTCATTTCTGCATAATATTAGAGTCAGGTTTGGAATGTAAGTTGCTTTTCATCTTGAAGAATCTTTGTTTTCTAACCCCAAAATCAGGACACCTGGTTTAACAAAGGACATTACTTCTGAAAAGCTTCATTAAATGCAGCCTTTCTTTTCATAATCTTTGCACCAGAGCTATAATGAGGAACTAGTGCCCAGGACAAATTTATTTTAAATGGTGAGAATGGACATGAAGGGGTTGCCATAGAGTATAAACCTTGGTTATTGTGTGAACTATACTGGATGAGGAGAAGTGGTCAGTTTGCTAGCAACTCTGACCCCAGTAGGGCAGCATGACTGATAACTCTTGATTCCCTAGAAGGTGGTAGAGGAGAAAAGACAATAGGTGTGTTTGTGAGTTACAGAAGTATGAGAAAATAAATTATGGGTGTGGGAATGGGGGTGGAGAGCAAGACCCTAAGGGCGGTCAAAGGATCTCAAGAAACAGGGAAGAAGTTTGCCTATTGGATATTGGTATTGTGGTGCAGAACCTTAGTTGCCTTGCCCTAGTTATAGGTCTACATTTCACTCATTCTGACACCAGAACAAAACTTTATAATTAAGCATTAAATTCAAGCAACTTCAAACTACAGACAGACCTGCCACCTATAATACTTTAGTGCTTGGATGCCTTCCTCTAGGTGAATAATCTCTCCAGTGGTATAGATTGTAATGTATTTTGGCATTCTTATCTTGGGCAATTTTTGTCCATGTATTTCTTCCAACCCTGCAAAAATAATCCATCCTGGAAACCTTCGTCTGGTCTTCTGAATCTTTTGTAAATGCCAGGATCCGTGCTGTATTCACTTATTATTCCTTGCATATACTCATGAAAGGTCCACATCCGTTTCTGTTATACTTAGAATACACTATTAGAGCTGAAAGGTGACTTAGACATCATAGGATTATTAAAGACCACAGAGACCATCTGGTCCAATACTGACATTTCACAGATTATTTGTCCCAACCCTTCATTTTATAGAGAAGGAAACTGAGGCTCACTGACTCAAGGCCACATAATAAGTAGCAAAGTGGGGATTTAGAACTTGTGTCACCTGATTCCAAATCAAGTCTTTTCATCAAGCTATGCTATATGATACTGATGCCTTTTATCCCATTTCCCCAGTGAAAATCGTCTTTGGTAAGCACTGTGGCCTGCTTACACCTACAATTTGTCTTTCCTTTGTCCTTTAGATTACTTGCAAAAGTGCCTAGGATGGTACCTAGGATCTATCAGAAAACAATAAATTCCTTGAGTATAGGGACTATTTCAGAGGATCAGAGATTGAGAACTGGAAAGAGGTCAATGAGCCATTTTACATATCAGGACATTGAAGTGCAGAAAGGTAAAATAATGTGTCTAGGGTTATGATGCTTAATAGCTATGTGACCCTAGACACATTATTTGAAGCAAGATTTGAAATCAAGTTTTGCTGTCTCCTAGTCAGATTCCCTAGCCACAATTCCATACTCCCTTTGTATCTCTAGTGCTTAATAAATGCTTATTGAATTTATTATATCTTTATCAGCTCACAATTGCGTAGGAATATTGTATTAGTGTGACAAAGTATTCCAAGGTTTGTTGACTCATGTTTCCACCAATGTTCACCACTGCAATACAGTTCCTCATTACCTATATCATCCATATGTACGCAAGTGAGCTAGACTACAATATTCAAATCTTGTTTTGTTTTTCTTTTTTCAGCCTAAGTGTCCAGAGAATTTTGTGTTTCTCAAGCTCTTGTGACCAATGTACATTTTCCCCCTAATGCTTATTGACTTGATCAATCTAGTCTCTATTTCCCAAAATAATTGAATTTCTGGGAAATTTCATTTGTTCAATAGAACAAAAATATTCTCATTGATCCTTATAACAGTTCTCTAAGGGAGGTACTTTTATTATACTCATTTTGCAGGCCAGAAAGCAGTCTCAGAGATATTAAAGTTACCAGTCAATGGGCACACAGATAGAATGTATCTAGATTTGGATACAAATCTTCCATCTTCCTCCAGTTTGTTACTGTTGTTTAGTCATGTCCAAATCTTTGTGTTCTTGGCAGAGATACTTAAGTGATTTGCCATTTCCTTCTTGAACTCATTTTGCACATGAGGAAGCCCAGGGTCACACAGCTAATTAAGTGTCTGAAGCTAGATTTGAACTCATGAAGATAAATCTTCCTGACATCAGATCCAGTGGTCTATTCATTGTACTATTTAGCTGCTCCCTTCTTTTAGGACCAGAGTTTTATCTATTATACCACCCTAACCCTTCCATGGAATAAAATCATAGATATGCTAGTTTAATATTTAACAATCAGCTCTCCAGAGTGGAGAAGGAGAGACATCTACAACACAGTTGAAGTTTAATCTGCATTATTAACATTTTCTTCATCATTTTTTCAAGTCCAGTTAAACAAATTAATAAATCAAAACCCAATTTGTAGTGGTATACATTCTCACACTGGCAATTTACCAATTGACTCTCTTGGCACAGTAGATAGAGAACCAGGCCTGGTGTCAGGAAGATTCCTTTTCCTGAGTTCAATTTTGTCCTTATACATTTACTAGCTCTGTGACCCTCGGCAAGTCACATAACCTATTTGCCTCTTTCCTCATCTGTAAAATGAGCTGAAGAAGGACTTGGCAAATCATACCAATATCTTTGACAAGAAAACCCCAAATAAGCTCAAAGAGATTTGGACATTACTGAGAAACAACCAAATAACCAAACAACAAATCTCTTGAGCCAGCACAGTCCTGTTCAGAATATATTAAAATAGGACTATTCTGGAAGATCTAGGTCTGTGATCAATTCTTTGTTATGTACAGGGGAAAGAGCAGTGCATTGAATCTTAGAAAATCCAGGCTTTTGTCAGGGATTAGTTGTGTAATCACCTCTCTGAGGCTCAGTTTCCTCATCTTTAAGTTTGGCAGAGTAACTCTTTCATCATTATCCATTTCAGAGTTGTAAGGCTACTATAAATAAGTTCATGTATGTGAAAATGATAAACCATAACAGGTTAACTAGATGACTCAGTAGATAGAGCACTGGGCTTGGAGCCAGAAAGACTCATCTTCCTGAGTTCAAATCTGGCCTTAGACATTTTTTAGCTGTGTGACCCTAGGCAAGTCATTTACCCCTATTTGCCTCATTTTCCCCAAATGTAAAATGAGCTAGAGAAAGAAATGGCAAACTGTTCCAGTATCTCAGCCAAGAAAACTCCAAATGGGGTTAGCAAATGTCAGGCATGACTGAAAAATGACAAAACAACAATAAAGGGCTATATATATGCCAGCTAATACTACTAGTTTCTGAATCTTTGTCTCTTTTATGTCCCCCTACTGCCAGACTCCTATACTTTAAGTGTGAAAACCAAGGAGACACAAATACAGTATCAATCAGCATTTATATCACAGACACAGAGTGAAGAGTTGATGGAATCCAGCTTGGTCTAGTTCAAGACATATCTCACTCCTCAGTTCCTCTGTTCAGAACCCTGAACCAAGGTACTTCTCCACTGAAGGGTCTCTGTATAGAAGAGAATGCAACTGACCTTTTCCATTTAGTTTCTGTTGGATGTAATTAGGGGTACAAAAAAGAGGATTGGACTGAGAGTTTACAGGATCCTGGACTCTTTAGGATGTCTCTCCCAGGTGGCTCAGTGGATAGAGCATTGGGATTGAAGTTAGGAAGACTACAGTTCAAATCCAGCCTCATATAGGTAATAACTGTATAAACCAAGCAAGTTACTTATCTTTTCCCCCTCAATTCCTCATCTGTAAAATGGAGGCAATAATAGCACTTGGCCCCCAGGGCTAAAGTTCAAATGAGATAATAATTGTAAAGTGCTTAGAATTGTAGCTGGCACATAATAAACTTTATATAAATGTTAGCTATCATGATTATTCTCAAGCTACATTTCCATATAACAACAGGTATAGAAACCAAGACAAACATATAGAAACATACTCTGGTTTTTTAGTCCTAGGGAATATCTCATGCATTTGCAAACACTTCCTTAGATCCTGATAATATCTATCATACCTCACAGAAGTCAAACAGACCAACTTTGGCAAGATTCTCTAGCCAAAGACTGACTCAAACTTCTGCCACAGGTTGATACTCAATTTTGCCATAGACTGAATGCCAGTTTCTGTCAGAGTGAGCTTTGACTTTAGCCATTGAATGAGTCCTGACCACAGACACAGACTGACTCTACCTCCAACTTTCATTTTATCCTCATTTTTATCTCTACCATCATTCCTTGCTAAAACTGATATTTAGAATCCCCTGTGTCATTTGTTTAGGCCCTTACTTATTCTAATCCCCATTCTTATTTGTATCCCCATCTCTGTCCTCATAGTCTCTCTCATCCTTAATCTTTTCCCCATTCTGATAGCAGTGCTGAAAACTTGAACCCGGGATCCTTGGAGAGTTGTCTAAGATTGTCCACTTCTCTTGTCCAAGAGCAGATCAAGAAATTCATTGTTGTGAGGTTGGGGAAGTTTCCCTAGTTCCCCTCTGAGAATACATAGAATCTTGGGCTCCTGATCCAAACCTAATTACCTGTTATTATAACATCTGTTTTACCCTTGATCTTTAGGGAGGAAAGGGGTGGGTGGGGTTAATCTGATAACCAAGTCACTGCCCTACTAACACTATTGGTTAGAAAAGAGAAGAGTCATACCCAGCCCTTAGCTTTAGAAGGCTCCTTCACAATATTTGTCTATGAGTGAGTTTTTGCTCTAAAAACTGGGACCAATATCTTTCCCCTTTGCACTCCTCTTGTAGTGCTTTCTTCCACTGCAAACCTTTTATAGCATCCCCAGTCAGCTGTTTAGTGCACACAAATTACAGTACAAGGGAACGTTGAACCACAAATGGATGAAGTCAAGTACAGTCTCAAATTGCTCAGGCCATCTTGACCCAAGTCAGTTTATAGATGTGGCTTTTATAGTCATCTCAATTTCCACTTCCTGTTTCTGCTACATTTCTGTCTTTGGTTGATAGCTAAGGGTATTTCATTCAGTTTCCTTGGTCATCAAGGAATAACATCCTTTCTGTTCTGGCTCCAGAACCATCCACTGCTCCTGGTAGAAAATGTTTTGCTCAATAATTGATAAGAAGAAAATCCTTATATAGATTATAATATTTATAGCAGCACCCTTTATAGAAGCAAAGAACTGGAAACAAAATAGTTTCCCATCAACTGATAACTTGCTAAGCAAATTGTACTATGTCACATGAATGGCTTGGAATATTATTATCATGCTGCAAGAAAATATGAATATGATAGAAATGAAGAAATATGTGAAAACTAATGTGAACTGATACAGAGTGAAGTAAACAGAAAAGAAAATAATATATACAATGATTACAATAAATGTTAATAAATAGGTGAAATAAACACCACAAAATAGAAAGTAAATATTACAAAATTACAAAGATTAAGCATAGCCTCAAAGGAGAGAGCTATGAGGAGCCATTTTCTTGCACTCCTTTACAAAAGTAAAGGCTTCACAGGTGTGGAACATTGCATATATTTTGCAGTGATGATTGGTTTTGTTGATAGTTTTTTTTGTTGTTTAAATATTCTGAGGTATATAGGGATAGATTTCTAGGAAGGAATAAGGGAAAGGTTATGGAAAGTTGGTCTGAATTTTACTTATAGAATTTCTCTTAAGTGGTTTGTCTAAGAAATTGTTCCTATCCAGCAATAAGATCCTGCCAGTTTGCCAATTCACACAAAAGCCTATTTGTGGCATTGTCTTTGTCTGACTCAGCTTTCTCAGGTAAGGTTTATACCTTGTTTCAAGGCAAAGATTGGAAGAAGAGTGGGAGGAGGAAGAACTGCCTGATGAGATGCTGGGGTAGAACTTTCAAGTAACAAGTTTTTTTTATTCCACCATTACATTTAATCTATCTCTAGTTCTACCTCTACCTTCCTCCCTCCCTTCCTTTCTCCCTCCCTTCCTTCCTTTCCTTCTTTCTTCCCTCCCTCCCTCCCTCCTTCCCTTCCTTCCTTCCTTCCTTTCTTCTTTCCTTCCTTCTTTCCTTCCTTCCTTCCTCCCTTTCCTTTCTTCCCTTTCCCTTCCTCCCTTCCTTCCTTCTTCCTTCCTCCCTCCTTTCCTTCCTTCCTTTCTCCTTTCCTTCCTTCCTTCCTTCCTCCCTTCCTCCCTCCCTCCCTCCCTTCCTCCCTCCCTCTCTTTCTGCCTTCTTTCCTGCCTGCCTGCCTTTCTATCTATTTATCTGTCTGTCTGTCTAGACTGAGGAATTGAAGCCCCTGGATAAAATATATAGCCTAGAGGCAGTAACAATGGTCATTCATCAACACCTGGAGCTGAGATTTGTAGAAATAATGTTTTAAAAAAAAGGGGGGGGGGTTCTGATCTGAGAATCAGAAACTTTGGCTCCCTATTATTCCTACAGTAAAATAAAATGTTTTTAGCTTGGCCCTTAAGGCCCTTCATAATCTTACTTGAATATACCTTTCTAGAATATTCAACAATATTTCTTCCTTTTTATTGTTTTAATCTAATTTGACATTATATCCTTTTACAAACTATACTTCAGGCAAACTGGATTCTAGGCTATCCCTGCTACCTTACATTCTCACAGGCATGCAAGCTGCCCCCTTGAAGGAAAAATACACCCCTCAAGCCTTTCATGGTTTCTCCTGTCTCAACTTCCTCAGATGAAGACCTTGCCTCATTTGTCACAAAAAAATTGAAACCATTTTCCAAGACCTCCTTCTTCTCCCCTTGTTTCTCATTTCACATCACTCAAATATCTTTCTTCACTATTTCCTCCTTGTCTCAAATGACCAGCTACACCTTTTCCTTACCAAGGCACTCTACATGCACCTTTGCTGCCATTCCATCCTGTCTTTTCTGGCAGATTGTTCCCTCTATCATCTTCATTCTTTACTACTCTTACACTAATCTTTAATCTTTCCTTATCTAGTTGATTCCCTGTCACCTATGAACATGGGTAGGTCCTCCATCCTTAAAAAACCCTTAATTAATCCATTTATCCTAATAGGTGTCATCCTATACATTACCTCCCATTAAGGGTTAAACTTTAAGAAAACTAGCTACTTCCCCTCCTCTCATTCTGTACTAAATTTTCTGTAGCTTGACTTCTAACCTCATCATTCAAATGAAACTGCTTTCTCAAACAATACCAGTAATCTCTTAACTGCCAGATTAAAAAATCTTTTCTCAATATTCATCCTTTTTAATCTTTCTGCAGCCCGTGATACTTCCATTCTCTTTTCCTTAGTACTCTTACCTCTTGAGATTTTCTGGCATTTCTTTCTCCTGGTTTTCTTCCTACATGTTTGACTTCAATTTCTTGGTCTGCTTTGATAAATCTTCATTGAGATCATACCACTAATTGTGGATGTCCCCCACATTTTCCTAGATGTTCTTCTTTTCTCCCTGTACTTTATTTTGCCTGGTTTTCAGTTTCATCAGTTTCCAGTCTCAGATTTATTTATCCAGTCCTAACCTCTATATCTTCAACTGTCCACAATTAGTGGCTTCCTGTCATTTCCAGAATTCTCTGATTCAATATATATATATATATATATAATAACTTTTTATTGATAGAACTCATGCCAGGGTAATTTTTTACAGCATTATCCCTTGCATTCAACTTCTGTTCCGATTTTTCCCCTCTCTCCCTCCACCCCCTCCCCCAGATGGCAAGCAATCCTTTACATGTTGAATAGGTTACAGTATATCCTGGATACAATATGTGTGTGCAGAACCGAACAGTTTTCTTGTTGCACAGGGAGAATTGAATTCAGAAGGTATAAATAATCCGGAAAGAAAAACAAAAATGCAAGCAGTTTATATTCATCTCCCAGTGTTCTTTCCTTGGGTGTAGCTGCTTCTGCCCATCTTTGATCAATTGAAACTGAATTAGCTCTCTTTATCGAAGAGATCCACTTCCATCAGAATACATCCTCAAACAGTATCATTGTTGAGGTATATAATGATCTCCTAGTTCTGCTCATTTCACTCAGCATCAGTTCATGTAAGTCTCGCCAGTCTTCTCTGTATTCATCCTGCTGGTCATTCCTTACAGAACAATAATATTCCATAACATTCATATACCACAATTTACTCAACCATTCTCCACTTGATGGGCATCCATTCATTTTCCAGCTTCTAGCCACTACAAACAGGGCTGCCACAAACATTTTGGCACATATAGGTCCCTTTCCTTTCTTTAGTATCTCTTTGGGGTATAAGCCCAGTAGAAACACTGCTGGATCAAAGGGTATGCACAGTTTGATAACTTTTTGAGCATAGTTCCAAATTGCTCTCCAGAATGGCTGGATGTGTTCACAACTCCATCAACAATGCATCAGTGTCCCTGTTTTCCCACATCCGCTCCAACATTCCCCATTATCTTTCCCTGTCATTCTAGCCAATCTGACAGGTGCGTAGTGGTATCTCAGAGTTGTCTTAATTTGCATTTCTCTGATTAATAATGATTTGGAGCATATTTTCATATGTCTATAAATAGTTTCAATTTCTTCGTCTGAGAATTGTCTGTTCATATCCTTTGACCATTTATCAATTGGAGAATGGTTTGATTTCTTATAAATTAGAGTCAATTCTCTATACATTTTGGAAATGAGGCCTTTATCAGAACCTTTGATTGTAAAAATGTTTTCCCAGTTTATTGTTTCCCTTCTAATTGATTCATTTTTAAAAGCCCTTTATAACTTGCCCTCTCTGACTACCTTTCAAGTCTTTTTACATTTTATTCCCTTCTATATCTTCTGATCAGAAGACACGGGCTTTGTAGTTCTGTGAAGACGCTCTAATGCCTAAGTCCTTGTCCTTTTTTAATGTTAGTCTCCCAAGCCTGGAATGCTCTGCTTCCTCAGCTCTGCCTCCTGTCTTTTAGACCTTCCTTTGATTTACTACTCACATCCTATATTCTGCAAGAAATATTTCCTAGGGGGCAGCTAGTTGCTGCAGTGGATAGAGCATCAGCCCTGAAGTCAGGAGGACCTGAGTTCAAATGTGACCTCAGACACTTTATACTTCCTTGCTGTTTGACCCTGGGCAAGTCATTTAACCCCAATTGCCTCAGCAAAAAATGAGAAATGTTTCTTAGTGCTCTTCAATTCCCATACTTTCCTCCTGAGACTACCTCCCATTAGTACTGCATATATATTATTACATGCATAATTTTTCACATGCTGCCTTCCCCATTAGAGTTTCCTAAAAACAGGGAGAGTATTTATGTCCCTCTTTGAATATCCAGGACTAATACCTGGCACATAGTAGGTCCTTGATAAATTCTTCTTTATGCCTGGATTAAAAAATGTCAGGACTATAAATACCAAGACTGATGCCATATTAATTCTAGACACTATGCATGACTCTCTTAGTTCAGCCTGACATCACACTAGCTTTTTTGTTTATGAGATCACATTGTTGACTAATATTATTGTGAGATCATAATGTTGACAGGTTAATGTGGGAATCATGAACTGATCAAAAATAAACAGAGCCACAAAAAAAAAAAATAATGTAAATGGAAAGAATAATAATGACATTTTTGTCATTATTGACAATATTAATTAATGACATAATTAATACTGAATATTATGAAATTATAATGACAAAAGTATGTCTCAAAGAGGAGAAATGAGAATTTACCATATTGCAAAAATGATAAGACTATGAGTATGGAATTCAGCATAAAATGTCAGACCAGACTGATATACTGATTAGCTTTGATGAACAGTTCCCTTCTCTATTCCCCTCTCCCCCTGCCTTTATTTGTATTTTGTTATAAAAGATGACTCTCTGGGTGGGGAGAGGAGAATTCATTGTCAAATATAGGGGATATAAAAGTAAAAGATATTTATTTAGTTTCCTGATGCATAAATGCAGGGATAATATTTATATAAATTTAAAGAATACTTAAACCCACGGGAGCTGATGAAACCACTGAGAAAGAAAATATAAAGAAAAGGCTTCTATCCTCACATACAACATTTGGCTAATTTTCTTTTTATTTGTTTGTTTTATGTCTTTGTATCCCAATTATTTAGTACAATGTCTGGTATGCAGTAGACAGTTGACATATGCTTGTGGAACTAAATGAATGAAAAAAATTTTTTTATTAAAAAAGTATTTATTAAAGGCTTACTATGTTCCAGGCACTGTGCTAAGTCTTAGGGATATAAGTATTAGCAAGGAAGACAGTTCTTATCCTTTTCTAATGGGAAAAGATAACATAGGAGGAGCCAGAATGGAACACGTGTATAGAGGGCTGGACTTGAAGTCAAGAGATCTGAATTCAAATACTGCCTTAATTACTTACTTAGTTGTGACCTGGGGCAAACCATTTAATTACTCAGCCTTAATTTCCTCACATGTAAAGTGGAAATAATAATACCACCTACCTCATTGTATTTTGAGGACTGAATTTTCTAAGTAGTTAAGGTGGCACAATGGATCAATTCTGGACTTTAAGTCAAAAAGACCTTAGTTCAAATACAGCCCTCAGATATTTATAAGTTGTATAATCCTGAGCAAGTCACTTAACCTCTGTCTGCCTCAGTTTCTTGATAGTACAATAGCAATAATGATAGCACTTCCCTTTCAGGTTTGTAGTAAAGATAAAAATGAGATATTAGTAAATCTCTTTGAAATCTTTAAAGTACTATGTAAATGCTGGATATTATTATTACTAAAATAATTCGCAAACTTTAAAGTACTATATAAAAACTATTATTACATGATAGTATAATTTGGAAATGTCTGGAAAGTGACATGGAGGTCTAGTTCTGGCCAGATAATGTGAAAGCCCACCTATCGAAGCCCAGGATCCTAGAGGCATCACTATGCAGAAAAGCAGGTGGCATGGTTTGGAAATAAATTTGTTAAATTGAGGGAGACAGGAGTTATAAAAAAAAAAGCCTGGAAAACAGAACTCACAATTATACTGGGCCCTGGACTGAGAGTGGGGTGGGATTTGGGTAAACAGAGTCATTGTTGAATAGCTCAATCCAGAACTCAACAACTGAGAAAACAGAAGCCATTAACTGGGGATAGCCCTGGCAAGATGGGAAGGAGCAAGCCGGGAGGGCAGTGAGCCCTGCAAACCCTAATTAAGCCAGTTAATTTGGTGCAAAGGAGTGGAAGGTAATAAGCTTAGCTAATTGAGTGGATCATTCAAAATGGACACCACTCCAGGCCCCAAGGTGGTAGCTCAGGGGGAGAGTCAGATGGTGTGTGAACATAAACTTCATAGGGGGTATAGGCTGAGAGCCAAGGGAGTCTAGGGAAGAGAGGTAAAGGTGCAAATAACACATGGGTTCCTAAATGGGAGATTTCTCAGTTGCTAATCTATCATCCCTTAAAAAAAAAGGGGGGAGGTCCTTGATAGGAAAATAAATCTCTCTTCTCTGCAGAGATTGGAGAATATGGGCGTGGAGTATTGCATTTGCTATCAGATTTGGTCAATATGTTTTGCTAAACTGCTCTCACCCTTATTTATTTGTTTGTTTATTTATTTATTGTTACAAGACATGGCTCAATGGGTAAGGGGAGACACTGAATACCTCTGTGGAAAAATCACTTAATTTTGTTAAGCCTCAGTTGTCTCCTCTGAATGAGGATAATAAACCAGTTAGTAATAATAATAAAAATAGGTGGTTTTTTTTTTTTGTTGTTGTTCAGTCATTTTTCTGTCATGTTCAACTCTCTTTGACTCCATTTGGCTTTTCTTGTCAAAGATACTTGCCGTTTCCTTCTTCAGTTCATTTTACAGATGAAGAAACTGAGGCAAACAAAAACTTAAGTGACTTGCCTAAATCACATAGTTTATAAGTATCTGAGGTCATATTTGGACTCAGGAGTCTTCCTGAGTTCAGGCCTGGCACTCTACACACTATGGCACCATCTAACTGCTCCTTAGATACTTTACAGGTCACCCAATTGCTTCCATCCTTGATCAAGAATCTGTTTTACAGCCTCTAGCCATTCTTTGATCAGAACATGTTGTTTCTAACAAAGCAGCAAACACACAAACCAAAAAATATACAATGCCCACCCCCCGTAGTTACGCAAAACAGCACAAATGAGTGCTTGCCACTAGTTCACATAACTACATATTTCTGTAATTTACAACCTCTATGTATCTACCTCTAGTCACATAGAATGTACCACCTCTCAAGGCAGCCTATTTCACATTTGTACAGTTTCAATCATTGGGAAGTTTTGCCTTAGATCAAGCCCAAGTCTGCCTCTGCAATGCTCACCCATTGATTCTACGTTCTCTGGGCTCATGTAAAATAAAATCTTATTCTCCTTTCCAAACATGCTACTCCTTCATGATAGTTATGTTCTCCCTTAGGCACAAACACCCCAATGTCCAAGATTCCCTTAGTTCCTTTGATCCTCTCTTTAAAGTCTTTTGGCTTCTCACCATCTTGGCCAACATTTTTGAAGGTTCTCCCGCTAGCCAATGCTCTCCCTAAAATGTAGTGTTGAGAGTTAAACATAGAATTCTACTGTGGTCTGAGTAGGGCAGGGCACAACAGGACTGGCATCAGGTTAATTCCAGATACCATGCATGCTTGTATTACTTCAGTCTAACATCACACTAGCTTTCTTGCCTGTGAGATCACACTGTTGAATAATAAGCTTTGATCCATCAAACCCTTCCCTCCCATAACTTTTTTTTAACTATATCTATTCTAACTCATATGTGTGAAACTGATTTTTTGAACCAAAATTGCAAGACTTTATAGTTAATGCTGTAAATTTCTGAATTGTTTTAATTTGTTGTTTTTAGATTAGGACTTGTGTCATCCCCAAATTTGCTATCCCCTCTCCTGTCTATATCTTTATTCAAGTCACTGATAAAAATGCTAATCAGCCCTAATACCTGGGACATCCCACCTGACACTGATTTTCAAATGGGTAAAAGACAGGATTGGGAGTAGGATTCAAGCAGTTTTGTATCCACTTAACCACCATGCTAGAGTTTAGTCCCTATTTCTTCATCTTTTCCACAAAAATAGTATGAGAAACTCTTTCAAATGCTTTCCCAAGATCAAGGTAAACAATATCTATAGCATTTCTCCATTTAGCAATCTAGTAACCCTGTGAAAGGGAGAAATGAGGTTAGTCTGACATGACCTATTCTTGATGAAAGTATTTGGGTTCTTTGTGATCACTGTTGCCATCTCTTTAAAAGCCTGTTCTGAAAATTTGCCAGAGATCCAAGTCAAGTTCACAGAACTATATGAAGTGACTCAAAGCAAGATCAACAGAATCTGAAATATATACATATTTACTACAAGTCTATAGATGTGGCACTCGCTGTTGAAACTTCCCACTGTGCAAGGGTCCCTATTTTCTCCCCTGTACTTTCTGTCTCTTCAGACAACAAAGAGAACACTGCAGGGCTATGGAGATGTGTAGGCCCACAAATAGCTATGATAAAGAACAACTGTTAGGATTGTAACAAGTCTCTACTTCCAGCAACATTTATATTATATTTTTAATATCTTGGTTTAGATAACTTAAAATTTGATTTTATTATATTTTCAAGTTTAAATTCTCTCCTTCCTACATCCTTCCCTCACTATACATATTGAGAAAGCAAGAAAAATGAAAGCTATTACAAAACATGCAGTTAAATGAAACAAAATTCTTATATTGACTGTGTCAAGGAAGGAAGAAAGGAAGTAAGGAAAGAAGGAAGAAGGAAGGAAGGAAGAAAATAGGAAGGAAGAAGGAAGGAAGAAAGAAAAAAGAAAGAAAGAAAAAAGAGAGAAGGAGGGAGGGAAGAAGGAAAGAAGAAAAAAGAAAGAAGGGAAGAAGAAAAAAAAAGAAGGAAAGGAAGAAAGAAAGGAAGTAAGAAGAAAACATATGCCTCAGTTTGCACTCCAAATCTATCCCCTTTCTATCTGAAGGAGATGGAATATTTTCATGATTCCTCTACAACTGTCTTCAGAAGAATTTTTTAAAAGTACTTTTAGTAGATTCTCTCCCTCTTAGGTCTAGCACCATGTGATCAGCAGATGGTCACTCTTTTTGGCTAGACAAGCAGATATATTAAGAGAAGATAGTAAGAAGGAACATGACCTTGGATTCACCTACCTATCAGTCAGGAGTTCAAAAATGCCATTGACATGGCAGCAGTCCAATGTGGGAGCTGGTGATGGTGAGGCAGTTTTTTTCTCTAACCTTGTTATTCTGGGACCAAGCAAGGTTTAATAAAAAGGCTTTTCTTTGAATGTATCTGTAAAAGCAGACACCCAAACCAAAGAAAGGGTAGGAGGATTTGAAAATTCAGAATTTATCAGGAGTGACAGAGTGCTGCTACTCCAGAGAGCTTTTTAAAATTGTAATTTTTTGTACTTTTTATTCCAAATCAATAAATGCAATTTAATTTAAAGGTCAACCAAGTGAATTCATCTTTGGGTCACATCAGAGGTACGGGAAAAACCTACTGAGGAATTAAGTTGGAATGAGAATTCAATGAGCCAAATCAGTTATGAAATATTTGGGGAATATCTTTAATCCTAGATCTTAATCCATAGTTGCAACTAAGAAGATAGGCCAGAGATAGTTGGGAGTTTGCATATGTGTTCTAACTGGGCTAGTAGTTTAGGACTTTGGGTGTTTTATGCTCTTGTGCATATGCAAGTAGCAGATTCAGTAATATATCTCATCTCTGTGGAAAATCAGTGGAAACTAGAGCTTTTCTATAGAAAAGGAAAATTGAATCATTGAGTCATAGGGAGCCAGGTTGTCTGAATATGTACTCTGGGCGGGGAAAGAGTCTCACGAGAGGTCAGGGGAGATAAAGTGAGATTTTATGTGCTGACTACAATTTGCCCTCTTATTTTTGTCTTTTTTTTTTTTCTGGCAAGAGGAACTATTGGTCCATCCCTTTTATGAGAAAAGGAGGACAGGAGAAATGCTTCTGGTGGGCCAAATGACTACTAGTATCTGCTTTCTGCAACTGCTGTTTCCACTTAGGCTCTGTAACCCAAGCTAGATTTAATAAAGGACTGGAACAGATACCCAAAAGCTGTGGTAGAGGCATTGGTGAAGATAGACAAGACACCACAGTGTTAGAATCGCAAGTTTGACTATTGATCCAAGAAAGGAACGGGTCTCCTGTAAGACCCCTTCCTTCTTTGTGGTTGGCAGAATCAATCGTGGTAAGTTCCAAATAAGCAACCCTTTCTCCTAATCTTTTTTTGGTTCAAGAGGGGAAGAAAGGGGACAACAGGACAAAGCACTCCACAAGAGTGGAATATTTAACAATTTCTTTGTAACAACTTTATTTTGTAGTAAACAATATGGACCCAGAAAAAACAATTGCCTCAATCTTAGAAATCAAAGAGATTTCCTCCAGTTTGGAGTTGGGGGAATATGGATTGTCCCATTTTGTTTTTTTAAATTTGGATAGTATTTCATTTTTATATTATTAAATGGGATCGAGTATCGATAGGATGAGGTAAGCCAAGGCTGGTCTCCCCAGTGAATGGTGGGCATAGTGTACTCTTTGGTACCGTGGCCCCACTAGAACATCCTGAGGAAATCAATTGCTTGGTGGCTTGATTATACCACCACCTGCTGCTCAGATTGAATATTACATCTCATTGTTCTTAAGAAACTGTAAGCTTGTTTTTCATAATCTTCTCCCCTGGCCACACATTCCAGGGCCATGAGAACCGTTTCTGTCGCTTTCTGTTCTCTTCATGAGTAGAATTATAGACTTAGACAGGGGTGCAGAACAAACATATTTTGGGTTGCTTCTTTCCTGCTTATTTATTTCATTCTTTGTTGAAAATGGTAAGAAGTTATGTAAGACGTTATTCCTTATTTTGTATGTTTATTTGATTACTTTTGTTAATGCTTATTTAATTTATAATTAAAAGCTTACAAAAATCCATCCCATTGCATTTAGCCTGTACTTGTTATCTATTGGGAATCATTTCAATATTCCAAACTCTGCCAAGTCAGTAGGTGAGAAATTACCTTCCTTATCTTACAGAAGAAAGTAAAGGAGGTCAGGTGACAAATTGAAGATAATAGTGATAGAATAAGACTTGAACCCAGGTCTGTTGACATTCTGCTCTCCCCATTAGACTATCCTAACTATGTATCACTATGAGATCACTATGGCAAATGCAAATGTAACACGGAACAGAAGGCAGACCTGCTTTCTTCTAGCTGACCACATGCTAATTCTGCACTTAGGCTTTCTGTAAATGGCAAAACTTTTTTGGCAGTTTCTTTTTGGAGTCTACAGAGCTGAGGTGAAGTTTTAAAAGTCTATTGAATATTCTTGGAAATTGCTTTGAGTTCTGATGTTTAAGTCTCTTAACCACTGGCAGAGAGTAACAGTAGTTAGGTTAAATTACATATGTCTTAAGTCTTTCTGTTAATGGATACTTGTGAGAACTTTTAGTGTTAAGCATTTCTTTCATGCATGGGAAATAAACACCTGCCATGTGCCTGATTTACATGATAGATTGAATATTTTTCTACTCTAATTTTTGGAAAAACCTTAGGCACAAGCCAAACTTAATCTAAGCCATTTAATCCAGGGTGTCAAATCTGACTTTTCTTTTAGGTGGGCAGGCCCCCCTCCAAGATCTAATCTAGTTCAGATGACATGCCCAAGGACAGAATAGATAGGCCCTTCAGTGGAGTGAGGGGGCATAGTGCCTTAATCCCTTGGGTCCATCAGTAGTTTTTAGATAAGATACTATTTTATAGTGTGAGAAATGTTAACTGTGCATTTGAGCAAATTAAAGATATACAAAATAGTTAAATAGTCCGATTCAACTCAAGAGACATTTACTAAGTGTCTAATTTATGCAAGGCCATGTTGCTATTATTGTTACTTGTATCCCTGTTGGGGATACAAAGACAAAAAATGAGACAAACCTCTGCATCCAAGATTCTTACATTTTAGCAAGGGAGTTGACACATACACAGATAAGGAGAAATAAAATTACTTGTGGAGAGAAGGAACCTTGGGAAATGGAGATATTGAGAGATTTCTCTAAGTTGCTGATACATAAGCCAAACTTTGAAGGAAGGTAAAGAATACAGGCAGAGAAGAGGGATGGTGTGTGCAGATTTACAAAGGCAGAAGAAGGAATGCAGAGTTCAGCAAAAAGTTTACTTTGGCTGGAACAAAGAATTCATGAAAAGGAACAGTGTGAAATGAGGTTGAAAAGTTAAGGTTAAAGCCAAATTATGAAGGCCCCTAGAAGTCAGGCTGGGCACTTTTTCTGTGATGGAATATCACTGTACTATAAGAAACTCTGGGTATGAAGTATTCAGGGGAATTTAGGAAGACATATGAATAGATACAAAGAGAAGTAAGCAGAATATAGAAAATTATATACATATATGTAATAATGACTATAATGATAAAATCACAACAATATAAGTGGAAATAACAAAGACAAAAGACACTGAATATTCTGTAGTTTTAATGATTAAGAAACTTGAAAAGAACTGAGAATATGCATGCCCTTGCCTTCTTTGGAGAAGTGGGAAACTATGAGCATGGAATATTTCATAGAAAAAGTGAATAAGCATTTATTAATTATTTACTTTCTATGTGCCAGGTGCTATGCTAAACAAACATTGATCCTCATGATAACTCTGTGATAGATACTATTATTATCCCCATTTTAGGATTGAGAAAACTGAGGAAAATAGAGGTTAAGTGACTGGTCCAGGAGGAAATATGACATGCCTGATGTTAAATATGAACTCAGGTCTTCCTGATTTGAGGTCTAAGGCTCTAGCTATTGTGTCACTTAGCTGCCTCTATTAAATACTTATATTGTTGGATTCATTTGACATTTTGGCTAATTTTGCTGAGCTACTTTTGTTTTCTCTGTCTCTGTCTCTCTGTGTGTGTGTCTTTCTTTCTCTTTGTCTTTGTTTCTGTCTGTTTGTTTGTTTCTTCCCCCTCCCCCTTTGCCCTCTCTCTCTTTCTTAAATTTTTATTATAAAGGATAATTCACTAGAGATGGAGGCAGGGAGAAATATGTTTAGAAATGTAAGTAATGTAAAAACAAAAAAAAATCATTTCATTTGGAAAATAAAGCAGAAAATTTTTATCTTATCTTAAAGAAGATAGAGAGCCACTGAGGTTTTTTGAGCAGGAAATCAGCAAGATCAAACTTGTAACTTTAGAAGATTATTTTGTCTGTCATATGGAAGTATTAATTAGAAAAAGAAGAGGTTGGAGGCAGGGAGGCCAGTTAGGAAGAGGAGTCTAGTGGAAAAGTGATCAAGAGTTTGAATTAAGGGGGTAGTTATATAACTGGAAAAAAAAAGAAGGCATGCAAGAGATAAGAAGGTTGATTTTATAATACTTTACAATGATTTGGATATGAAATCTGAGGGAACAGAAAGAATCAAGGATGACTCTGAGGTCCACTTTGTCCCCAATCTTGGATTTTTTCTGTTTGGCTGTCTGCAAAACCCGATTTCTCTCTCTATGATTTTGCTGTCACTAACTCATTTCAGGATAGGCAGAACTCTTCTTTCACTTTTTTGGTCTTTACTTATAACTTTTGAATAACCAGAATAATAGATATTTATATAATACTTTAAAGTTTATAAGGCACTTTACATACTTCCTCTTATCTGACTTTCAGAACAACCCTATGAGGTAGGTATTATAGGTATTAATTCCATTTTACATATGAGAAAAACTGAGGCTCTTAACAGTTGAGTGATTTGTCTGTGATACTAAGTGACTGAGGCAGGATTTGAATCCAGTTCTCTCCAACTCAATGTTCAACGTTGTCTTACTTTGCCATACTCTCTCTATATATAGATAAGTCCCTTTCGGCACCAATTTGTCTATCCTTGCTTGTTCACAAATGAGTTTTGATGAGTATGCACATTTATCACTGAGTGTACATACCTCTGTGTTGAAATAACACCCTCTCCACATTGCACATGTCCTCCCTTCTGGCCGTAAACAAGATATTATTTTAAGCATATTCATGAAAATGTGGAGTTTAGATGAACTCATTTCATTAGTCAGGTAGTATGATGCAGTGGAGAGAGAGTTTGGGTTTTAGGGTCAAAGACCCCAAGTTTAGATCCAGATCCAGCTACTTACTTAGGTCACCTATGTGACCTTGGGCAAGTCGTGTAAGTTTGGTGTCTTCATTTTCCTCAGCTGTAAAATGAGGGATTTGGACTGGATTATTTCCAGATGATTGGCTGACCTTTCCAATACTAAATCCTATGATCCTATGATGAATTAAAACTGTCAGGTGATACCAGGACTCTAGGCCAGGAGGTGTGACCTAGTAGGATTTGCCTTGTGAGGGAAAGAATGTATTTGGCATGAAGTCACACAATCTCAGGGCCAGAAGGGATCTGAGATGCCATTTGGCTCAGGGTGTGTTTAACCTGGAGCCATTGGCAGTCATCTACTTTTTCCTGAAGACCTCCCAGGAGAGGGAGTACTCTTTCTCCTAAAGTGGGCTGTTCCATTGGGGGACAGTTCTGATTGCTATTGTGAAGTGAAATCGCTCCTCATACACTCTGCCTGATAGCCCTATCTCTGCCTTCTGGGATCAAACAGATTTTACTTCCGCCACATGACAATGCTTCAGATATTTGGACAGCTATCATCTCTCCTAAGTCTTCCTTTTTCCAAGATGAAAGATCCCCATTTTTTAGATTAATTAGACAAATCACAAAATTTTATGGAACTCAGTTTCCTCACCTGGAAAATGAGGGTACCGGAATACATGGGTCTAGAGCTCTCTTCCAAACCCTTTGTTTTCTAGATGAGGAAATTTACTATAGTGTAGTTAGGTGCTGGATGGATTGTATATGCATAGTGAAGTGGAGTGTTAGACTGAGGCTCATGCTCTCTCTAGTGGCTATCCTATCACACTGCAGCCAGGCTGCATGCACCTTGACTATTCTCATAGGCTTATTGGAGCAGGGAGACTGAGTTCAAAAGCTGAGGGTCATCCTGGATCGAACCACATAGCTCAGCAGTCTCTTCCTCCTCCCCTTCCCTTAATGCACCCGAGTGACTCTGGCCCAAATAGTGCTTCAGTGAATATTTATTATCTTGCCCAATGGTTATTTTAGGCAGAATAATGTCTGGGACAACTTGATGATTAGCCCTGGGATTAGAATTTTTGGGTTTAGGAAAATTTACAAATAAGAAATTTCCTCCTGGTTCCTAGTAGCTCAGCATATTACTTGACTGATTAATAGTTCGTGATATATCTAAGCTGTTTTAAAAAAGATATTCACCAGGATTTAGTTTATGTAAATATGAGAGATAATTTACTTTTAACTGCAATATAGAGATGCCATTCATTTTCTAAATTAGTACAGCTGAGAAAATTGTGAACTGTTTTAGATTTACTTAATTTAGGACATTAAATAAATAATCTTTTAATTTTGATTATATTAAATTAAAAAGATTATGCACAAGAAAGTCAATGCAACCAAGATTAGAAGAGAAGCATACTCTTTGATCCAGCAGTGTCTCTACTACTGGGTCTGTATCCTAGTAGAGATCATAAAGATTCCAAAGAGAGCATAAAAGGGGGAAAATGACCACATGTGCAAAACAATTTGTAGCAGCCCCTTTTGTAGTGGTAAGAAACTGAAAATTGAGTGGATACTCATTAATTGGGAAATGGCTGAATAAGTTATGGTATATGAATGTAATGGAATATTATTGTTCTACAAGAAATGATAAGCAGACTGATTTCAGAAAAGCCTGGAAAGACTTACATGAACTGATGCTAAGTGAAGTGAGAAAAACCAGGAGAAAATTGTACACAGTAACAGCAATATTGTATAATGATCAACTATGATAGACTTAGCTCTTCTCAGCAACACAGTGATCCAAGACAATTCCAATAAACTTGGAATGGAAAATGTCCTGCATATCCAGAGAGAGAACTGTGGTGACTGAATGTGGATCAAAGCATGCTATTTTCACCATTTTTTGGATTGCTTTTTTCTTTCTCATTTTTTTCCCTTTTGTTGTGTTTTTTTTTTCTTTCACACTTGACAAATAAGGAAATATTTTTAATGTGATTGTACATATATAATATATATCAAATGACTCGCTGGTGGAAGGAAAAACTTGTATACCTTATCTATCAATATTCCATTCAATTGAACATTTGCAAAAAACCTACGATGTGTAATCATGCACATTGATTTTTAAGTAGCATGGAGGTTCACAACAAACCTATGAAGTAGGTGCTATTCTTGTTCCCATTTTACTGATGGAGAAAACTGGTGCTCAAGGAGGTCAAGTGATTTGCTTGTAGTCACAAGGAGTGTGTGTGTGTGTGTGTGTGTGTGTGTGTGTGTGTGTGTGTACTGACACACACACACATTTGAACTCAGGTCTTCTTGAGGTTAGAATTCTATCCAATATACCACACTGCTTCTCATGTTGCAAGGCCCTGTTATAGGTATTAGAAATACAAAGGAAAAAAAACAACCAATTTCTTCCTACAAGGAAATTATTGCATAGTAGCTGGTGGTAATGACAAAGCATATATGCAGATAAGTAACAAATCCTTACATGTATTTGTGATCTCGCTATCCAAAATTCCACATCATAACCCACCTGTGCCTGTTCATCCCATTCTACTTGTCCATGTCCTTCCAAAAGTTCTTCACAGGGAGTCTGCCCAAAGTGCTAAAGTCCTTTCCTTGATTTCTCCCAAAGCTCAAAGGGTGCAGTAGAACACTGTGCCCATTCACCTGTCATCTATCTCTCTGACCATATAACTAAATTCTCTTATGAGAATTTATTTTACTCTTCTTCAGAGTTCTTCATTGGTTATACATTGTAACTTGCTCATACTCACCAGGCACATTTCCATTGCCCTCTGTGGCATGTTGATCTTTAGTTCTTCAGAGGTAGTGGTATTCCAAATGTTGCTTAAGTATAGCAGCACCAGTAAGACTATTATGGGAAACTTGAGGTCAGCAAAAGTGCTCTGCAATTTCCCAAAAGCAATCCAGCCCATTCTCCTCCTCCTTTTTCATTCTTGACCAAGCTCATTGTTCCCTTTCATTGCCCCAGATACATATGCCTTTGGACAAGCTTTATAAGGTGTCCATTCAGATGCATATTGAAATCTGAGAAATGTAAATTCTTCATCTGTTTGATTTTTCCTGTGAGGTTGGGCAAGCCAAAGTCTTTTAATTGATTGCAGATTTCCTCCCAAAGAATTTTCAATGTTCTGGGGCTTGTTGCAAACAATACAATGTCTTCTGCAAATTGGAACAATCTAGAGGACCTCACCATTTACAGACAATCAATCCTTCCTCATCCTGGCTCTGCACTGGATCTCCTTCATCACAATGGAGAACATTTTTGATAAGCATACATCTTCCTGCTTTGTGCCTAGCCTGATTTTTATTGTCAGGGGGTTATTAAATGAGATTTTTCCTGTTGTTACACCTTCTGCAGAATCTTAAATAATCTTAATATACCACTGGGACACACCTTATTGTACCAAAAAATGTCTGTAAGGCAGAATTTTGTAATTTTATTCTACTGAGCAGGATATTTTTTCATAATAAACAAGAAATAAACAAGGTGGTATCTTATGCTACATACTTCAGTCAATGGTGAGATAATAAAGATGTGGTCCAGTGTTGGGAAAGCCTGCTTTTTTTCCCTATTTATTGAATATATACTCAATATATACTTATACAGATTTCAGATCAATAACTTCAAAGTTAGGCATTGAATCCAAATCCTCTGTGGCCAGAATTAGAATTCATTCAATTAAGACATCTCCCTGTTCAAATGTCAGGGATCTGAAGAGAGACTTAAAAAAGAAAGTAAGAAATGAAGATAAAGAGGAAAGAGGGTCCTGGTAAGGGCCAACAGAGGCTCAGTAGGTGACATTGGGTCAAGGAGAGAGTGGCACATTTAGCAAGGAAGTCTTGCTCCAGGAGCTCTCCTAAAGTTCTCCCCACTCCTTATATCCTGGGGATAGGCTAACTGTCCTGACAAAGGTATTACTGCCCACCTTCCTGCTAGGTGGTTTTGTTCATTGTTCACTTAATATTGTCTGTTGCTTTCCCCGTGTTTCAAAAAAATAAGCCAAATAAGAAGAAATGGGAAGAAAACTTAGCCACCTACTGTATGGCTGAAGTGGAAGGAACAATCAAAAGGAAAGAAATTTCAATTTCTCCAGATAGTAGCAGGGAGAAAAAGAGACAGCTATTAGCACTAGTCCTTAAAAAGTGGAAAAGGGGAAAGATTATGGCATGGGATTGAGAGTTGGAATAGATTTTAGAATACTGAACATAGAATATTAGAGATGAAAGAGACATTTGAGATCATCTGGATCTTCCCATTCATTAGAGGAGAAAAAGGAGGCTCCCAAAAGGGAAATAATGTGCCCAAGGTCACATAGTTAGTAAGTGGCAGTACAGAGATTGAGGTCTCCAAATTGACTGCTTTTTCTCTTGCAGCATATGTTTGTGGAAGATGGATTGAAGAGTAGAGAGCCTGGAAGCAAAGAAACTAATTATGAGGCTATTGCAATAGTTTAGGCAAGAGATGGTAGAGTCCTGAACTGGGGGTATGGTGGCCATATGAAGGAAAATAAAAGGAGACATGGAATTCCAGACCCAAAGTCCATTGATAGGGATTTGCTCCTAGAGAGCAATGCCCTACCCTCTTAGGTGGGATGAAAGTAGTAAGAGGGGAGAAAGGAGAGCTTTTCAGTTCTTCATGAGACTATCTTTGAATTTTTCCCCAGTCTTTTGGGGTTTTAAAATGGCTTAGGACTCTGCAGTCACTTCATGTATTTTTGTCTTTCAGCCTTGAGAGAGAAGATAGAATAAGACATATCCATTCCATATTGCTGAAGGAAAAGATTTTGGGAAGATATGAGAGGGGATGGTGGCCTCCACCATGTCCCTATTCACAGTTTGCTGCACTAGAGACTTTGGGGAATTTCCTCTTGGATGATATTCAGGACTCGCTTGGTTGAGCTGAGCTATCTCATTCTCAATGAAGGAATTTTTTTCACTTTGTATGCTCTAGTAAATATTCTCATGTGTATATATTCTGTGATTTTTGTTTTGGTACTGAATTGGATAAATAAGTTTCTCTGCTAATCACTGTGTGTGTTCATTGAAGAACTGCTATTTGATAGGAAAGAAATCAAGACTTGGATATAAAGTTTGGGTTCCCGCTAGCCTCCAATAATGAAACAGTGATCAAAAATGAGCTTGAATCTGAAAATCATATCCCCTAGAGTACATTTAATGAATATATATATTTGTAGCCTGGTACCTCCTCTCTCTGACAAGAGCAGAGTGGAGGCCTCTGGCCCAACTGCCTGCTTTCCCTCCAAGCAGAAATTAGTCTCTCTTAAAGAAGAGGCTAGAAATGTCCATCCTGCCTTTTTTAGAGCCACACAATGGCATATCCCCTCACTACACAGGGCAGAGAGGAGATGGGAATCTTTGACACAGATGCAAGAGATAGAGGGAGAGAAAAGACTCAGGGGACTCCCAGGTTTCAAACTTGGGTGAAACGGAAAGATAGCATGACTGGAACAAAAGAAATGGGGACACTTGAAGAAGGGATAACTTTTGGGGAAAACTTATGGGTTTTGGGGGAAAAATTTGTGTAAGAATGTTGAGTTGAAGATATCTAGAAGAGATATAGGTGTAGTAGTATAGCAGAAAAATGATGTTGGGGTATTGCTTTTTAGGAAAAATTGGGATTTTTATATTTTATATATAAATAAATAAGTCAACTACTGAGATGATAATTGAACCAATTTCTATTGATGATTGATTATCAAGGGAAAGAGGAGATAGATAGAGAAAAAAGGCCAGTATAGATTTTGGAGAATGCTTATACTTGGTAAGTAGGAGCAAAATCTTGCAGCTAGGTGGCACAGTGGATAAAATTCTGGGCCTGGAGTCAGAAAGATTCATCTTCCTGAATTCAGATCTGGTCTCAGGCACTTAACTAGTATGGTAACTCACTTGACCCTGTTTGCCTTGAGGAAACAGAGTTTCCTCATCTGTAAAATGAGCTGGAGAAGGAAATGATAAACTACTCCAGTATTTCTGCCAAGAAAATCCCAAATGAGGCCATAAAGAATCTGAAACAGAATAAAGAAATATGAGAAAATGGAAACAACTGAAAAACCAAGAAGCAAAATTATGATCAGAGGCTAGGAAGAGGACCAAGAGAGATCAGTATGGGGAAAATAAAGGGGAGCTGTCCATCAGGATAGAATGGTTTCAGAGGTAAGAGATAAGGTGGTCTATAATGTCAAAATTTAGAGAAGTCAAGTAGAATAAGGATTTAGAAAAGGCCAATTGGATTTAGCCAATAAAAGATGATTGGCACAACTATTCATAGCCAGTTTTTTCTTTTCTCCTGCACTATAGCCGTCTTGAAGATGCTGAAGGGATGGGGAATATGGAGTTGCATGACCTGAGCCATTTCAGTGAAAAGATCTCTAGTTATTCTTCATGGTCCTGCAGTGAGACTTTTTTAAGAGTCCGATTTAAAGAAACTCATGGCACTTTTGAAACGCAGCTAGGGAAGGGAGCTTGCAGTGATTGCTGGATGCAGTTGATTGAATGACCCCAAAGCTAGACAGCTGCCTTGAATGCTGACAGCCACAGCCAATGGGAACTATCTTGATGATTCATTAAATTCCAGTTTTGCCTGGCAATTGGTCAGGAATCAAGTGCTGTTCCTAAAGAGTTGGGGGAGATTATGGTCACCTAATATGCGTAAGGGATGAAGAGATTCTGGTGAGCTGAGAATTCTACTCCCATTTGACATATGGCTAAAAATGCTTGAGGGATGATTCTCTTCCCTTTTCTACTCCTAACTAAAAATGCTTGAGGAATGATTCTTTTCCCTTCTCCACCCCTAATATTGTCTGTGGGTATTTCTGTAGCAGCACTAGGCACACAAGAGTTGGTGAGGGAGTTCAAATTCAAACTTCATTAGACAGGTCCTCTATCACTTGCAAGTTTTAAATCTCACATTGTTAATTTTGTTTCTGATTTAATAAATGTACTTTTAAATACTCATATGTGAATGAGTAAGCTTTGTGGGACATACACAGTTGGGAAGGAGATTAAATCCTGTAAGAATGAGGGCAAAATGAGCCAAGTGAATTTAATCATGCCAGGAATTATTGTTGGAAGTTTTCTTAATTCATTCCCTAAACATATATAGCCTGCATTTTATAAGGCACTAACAAGGAGGCTAGAAGTGATGTGGAAAATGGGTAGTCACCCCATCTAGCATGTGCAGAAGAATTGAAAGGGGATTTAAATGTCCTATAAGCACCTGAGTTAGAGATACAGAGCTTGGGGTTTAGGACACCATCTAGTGACTAACACAGAAATTGTCCTCAGAGCAACTAATTGCACCACAAAATTGAGTTTGATGAGTTAGCAATTTGTTGGCTCTATGGAAGTTGAGGATTGTCATAGGACAGACTTTATTTTAAGGATCCGTAAAATAGATGACTCAGTAGATAAGAGGACTGGACCTGGAGTCAGGAAGCCCTGAATTCAAATTTGGCATTTACTAGCTGTATGACCCCAGTCAATTAACTTAATCTCTGCTTTAATGCATTGGAGAAGGAAATAGCAAACCACTCCAGTATCTTTGCTGGGAAAACTTTATGGATAGCATTCGCATGTTATAGTCAAGGGACTCTCGAATAGTTAGACATGACTAAATGACTGAACAACAACAAAATATGCACATTTCCAGTTGTTGGAAAAGGAGCCAATGAATAAGGAAAGATGGAAGAGTTGAGAAGATAGTGAATGATGGGGGAGAAAAAGAAGTTGGATGGATCAAGAGTACAAGTAGAGAGGTCAGTTTAGAAAAAAAGAATTATCTCATTGTCAGTCTGGAACAAAGAAAGATAGAATGGAAAAGAAGGATTTTGACATATAGAGTAGAGGAAAAGAAGAAGCCCATAATGGATGGCCTCTTTTTTCCCCTAGTTAAGTAGGAGGTAAGGGGAGCTGAGGATATAAGAAGATTAAGAAGAAAGAAAAAGGTTTAGAATAATCTCTATGGAAAATATATTTGAGTGGGAATTATGAAATAATAACAAGATTTCCATTCAGTATTGAGGGTCCAGCCACCTCTGAATTAATTGAAAATAGAAGGAAATTGATTTAGAAACCAGAAGGTGCCTGAGATAAGAAGGTTTCAAGGACAATAGGAAGGGAACGGGGAGAGAACATCTAGACAAAGCAGTTATGTTTATAATTCATTAGGGAAAAATTTTAATACAGCTAAAGAATTTGCAAAGATTGTTGGAGTACACTAATCTCTTTCCCTGCTTTTGCTATATATTCCTAAATAATATTAGAATAATACTTCCATCTGAGTACCTTTCCAGACTTATGAGAATGAAGAAAATCTTATCATTACATAATCTGACTTCTAGGAAACTGCCCTGCCCAAATATCTTTTTCCTCCTTACCAAAGAACTAATTACTTTCTGTGAGGAAACTGAATAAATGTTTAAGAAGAAATTCTAAATTTCTGGGAAATATATTAGGATATGATCAGAATTAGTGCTAGAATATCTTAAGAACATTTCTATCCTTGACTAAATTGATTTTAGGAAAATGATGCTACAATTCTTTGCCAAAAGTTAAGGGATTATTGTTCTAGTTGAGGAATCAAAACCATTAATTGAATTTTCACCTTGAGTTCCATAACTAAGTTTCATCTTATTGTGGAATTTTATCTTTGGTTGGGATATTATAAATTGTAACTAAAATGTTATGAGTCAGATAGATTTTCAAAGACAAGATAGATTTCTATCCTTTTTTTGGTAGAGATTTTTAGAATTAAAATAATTTAATTAAAATTGCCCCTGGCAGATTTGTGTCCCAAACTTGGAATTATGAATCTTTCTTTTACAAGATGAAGGAAGAATCTGGTGAAACCCAAGTTTCCTTTGACTTTTGATTCAGTTCAAGGCACATTTGTAGGGATACCTCAGCATTGCCTTGCATCCTCATTGCTCCTACTAGTGACAATTTTGTTCTGCCAATGTTGATTTCTCTCTTGGAAGGTGTAAAAAACCCCCATTGCCACTCAATAGTGAGAATTTTGTTTTGGAACTGATGAATCTCATACATGAACAAAGTGTGAAATTCCTTTGACAAAGTTAACTCTTTGATAAGATGACAATTCCTTGTTTTATTCCAAGTTGCCCTATAGATAGTATAAGGAGGACAATTGTTTCTTGTCTGGGTGGTACATAAATGATGAATTAGCAAAGGAGACAGAAGGAGCAATTAAATAGAGTAGGAGATCAGGGAATTCACTGAGATAGTAAATCCTGATGCAATGGATAGCTCTATTTCTACTTTACAGCATCACATTCTTTCAGTTTCTCCATCTGTAAAATGAACTCTCTATCAGCCAATTCACGGTGAACCTTTAACAAACTATTTTTATTGTAACTCTGTCCCTTAGTTCTCTTGGCCAAGTGATTTGATAGTTGTTGTATATAATTGTGGATTCTCAAAAATGCTACCAAGTCAGATTGAATGGGCAAAATTAAACAAAGTACACAGAAATGTGGAAGGGAAACAATTAGGTATGTGTAGGTAGGTGGGGAAAGATGGAATGAGGTATATGGATAACTTAATACCTCACTGTCTATCTATCCCTTACTTTTTGTGAATATATGAAGGAGGAGAGTGTGGTAGAATAAATTGATCAGAGACCAATATTCCTCCTCCATATATTCCTCCTCCAAATATTCTTCTTCCATATGTATATACACATATATATGTGTGTGTGTGTGTGCATATTGCCTCCCAGATTAAAATGGAAATTATTTGCTTTTCTTATTGCATTTCAATGCATAGTGCCTAGCAATATCAGGTCCATAATAGATGTTTTTTGAATAATTATCTCAACTTTCTTCCCTTCACCTTAATATTATTATGCATAAAATTAATACATGACAACTGCATCTATTGTTGCCTCCCTCCTAATTATATAGGTACAAGGGGTAAGGGAAAGAATAGGGAATATCTTAAGTCTGCTAGATCGTGGTTCCAAAATTAATATAAAGACTGAAGCCACTGATCATGTTCAAATTGAGCACTTATTAAATACATTTATGTAACACTTTGCTGTTATAAAACCTTATATACATTATTTAATTTGTTCCCCAGAATAAAGATATAAGATAATACAATAAATATTTATTAATCAATACTATGTGCAAAGCACTGGGAGAGACACAAAATTTAGTTAAGATAACTCCTTGGAGTTTAAAGTCTGGGGTTGGGAAGGAATTAGGAAGAAAAAGACATGAACACACATTAGTCTAATATATACAATATTTCATGATAAGTGCATCAGAGGGGTAGACACAAAATAGAATGTGAAATTTGAAAGGCAAGTAAATATCAATAGGGGGAGCAGGGAGAATAGCCCATTTTGCCTTGGTGGAAGCATAGTGCAAGTGAGGGAGTGGATTTAACTCAGAATATTGTCAAAGATGGCAAAAATAGACCATGCTCCTGGGCCCTTTTCATATCAGTTTTGGAATTCAATAATGGGAAACACTGGCTCTCAGATGGAAATCACTCTTGGAAAGGAAGATGATGAGACTTCTCTTTCTGTTCTTTCCCATCCACCCAACCAGGCTTGGGACCTTCAAGTCTAGCAACAGTTGGAGAATCAGTTCAAGAGAGTTAGAGGCATAGTTTGTTTAATAAAGACACACTCCATATAGAGAGGCAGTCGCTGAATACTGGAAGCAGCCTCAAGGGCTAAGATTTCTGATAGTCAAAAAGAGAATTAGCTATGGACCCAGGAAAGAGCCAGTCCTTAAAACTGAGAACTCTCAGTAAATTCAGTCCAATTGACCCGTCAAAGGGAGCAGATTCTGAAAGTCTCCCTGAGAGGCCCACTCGTTAAAGACATGGCACCCAATAGGAATCTTTCTAAGTACTCAACTAGAAAAGAAAGGTGATAGAGAATCAATAATTCTGGAGGTATAAGTTTCCTTAGTTACATATGTTCCCTAAGTATATGCCACATTACAATTGTACATTGTTTGTGACCATTCTTTCCTTGGATGTTGTTTATATTACCAGGATAATGTGCCTCAGGTTTGTGGGAGGACTGTTTTACAGCTATTGTCTTTTGAAACCACCTTAAAAATGCCTTTTCTAAGGGTTAACTACATCTATTTCCTGATTGTTATGGGAAAGAACACTAGTGGGAGCTTGAGAGTTATAGTTTTGCTAGTATTGCTCCACAAGAGATAGAACCTCCTGTTCTATCATGAGTAGAAACCATGCTCTGGAGACCCTACTCATAATTACTGGTAAGGAAGTAATCCAGAGAGGGTGCTATAAGTATATGGAGAATGTGTGCTTGAAATATCAGAATATTACATAATAAGAGAAGATAAGGTTGGAAAGGTAAAGGCAAATTGGAGGATTTTGAATTCTAGACAGTGGTATTTTAATTCAGATCATTTCTCCTGCAGCACTGTTTCATTTCTGCAAGAATAGAAGGGGGAAAAGATTTCAGGGAAAACAAATTGCTGAGACACCAAAAAGATAGGTAACCTATAGGATTGCACAAATTTCAGAAGTTCCTTCTTTCATTTGTTTGCCTTTGAAAGAGACTTCTGGCCAGTCCTTTAGTGTATAGGGTAGTGTATAGGGCACCAGAGAGCTTCTGCTGTAAAATTTGGGAGATTGGATACTTCTGTTAGTGGGATCACAACCTGTTTTCTTGATCTTTTGTGCCTTGAACTGGTGGCCAGAGAACTGAGACCAGGTTAGGGAGAATAGTAGTTGTGCTGTGGAAGTGGTGTATTGTGGAGCATAAGTAGAAGACCAGATCCAAGAGGTGTCCAGAATGCCAAAGATTGGCAATGATCATGAAATCTGAGGAAGTATGAGCAAAGGGCAACTCTCTCTCCCCCATGCAGCCCTTTCTTTCCTTTTTAAATTCTAAGGAATCTGACTAAAAATCCCCTTTTCTTCATTTCTTCTCTATAAATCGGGTGCTTTGGGGGCTTTTTGAGGAACCCAAGAGAAGAGAGCTCAGTAGGGAAGAAGAGTTGTGTGGAATAGTTGGGCTGAAATGAGAAGCACTTAATTTTATTTGCATTTTTGTTATGTTTAATAGACTATATGACCAAAATATATTGACTTATTGTGTTCTATTAGTTTGTGGATTGTGGATTGAGAAAGGAAGTCCACATGTAGGAGGGGGGGAAATATTTCCAATTTTAAAAAATTTGACAACATTACAGCACTCCTTAGTCTAAACCCAGAACCAGGTTGAGGCCATCTGAAATCATAGATTATAGATTTTAAGATTGTAATGGTAGCAGTCATCTGAACATTTGAAGTTGGGAAGCCTCTGGTGGCCAGTGGAAATACTACAATGTTTTTAGAATGGCTACTCTACTTGGGCTCCAAGGTAACTCTTGCCAGGGCTCCTGGCTTTGAGTATACAGTTGTCTACTGGACTTCTTTCATACTGCCCCACCTCCTTGGATAATTAGCTAATAAAGTGGTACTCTGAAGGTAGCACAGTAGCCAATGCAGGCTATTTACACCAATGCAGTGTCCTAAATGAGACAATTAAGTCCAACTACCAGGCAACACGCCATGAAATGGAAAGCCAGACTCTCTATCCCTTTCTGAGGCATATGGGAACAGAGAGGACAGTTGGAATCTAGGGGAGAATAAGACACTGGAAATAAGTACTTGCTTGACACACTCAGAGAAAGACCCATCACCCGATGTCCCAGACCCCAATCATGCAAGTGGGAGAGATCGCTGCCAGTAACTGCTGGACAATCTGTGGTCCAGAGTCCCATGACTCTAAAATCAAATTCTCTTTGCCCCACAGTTTTGTATCAACAACAAAAATCCTATTTCACCATCAAGAGGCCCAATATGTTCCTTTTTTTATTTATAGCTTTTTATTTACAAGATATATGCATGGGTAATTTTTCAGCACCCAATATGTTCTAAATGAGGAAAAGAAATACATATTTGATCTGTTTAAATAATTTTCTCAATTGGGAAAAATGGATGGTGTGGGGCCAGAGGGAAGACAGAAATACTGGTTAGGAGGCTATTGCAGTACTCTAAGTGGGTGGTAATGAGTGTGTGATACTTGGGTGGTGGTGGTAGGTGTGGAAAGGAGGGGACAGATTGAAGAGATGTTACAGCTGAAGTGGACAGGTAGAATCTCATGGGTGGAGGCAGCTGAAGTGACAGGTCATAAACCCACATAGGGAGCCTTCTATTTGTCACATGGCTTAACATCCCTGGTGGGAGATGACCCAGTTGTCTGTACTTGAACATGGGATGACGTGGCTTTGTTTATGTTCCTGAATATGGCAGGTAGCCATTGTGGATAACCAGGGGAGGCCTTTCTATCTTTCCCAGGAGGGTGGCCGGTTCTTGATTTTGAAAACACTGGGAACATGCCCAGTGGGGGCTGTAGGGAAGCATCTGTCTCTGGCATGAAGTAGGAGGCAACCAAACAGAGTTAGAAAGGGAGGGGGAAGAGAATTTTGTTAAGAAAATATAAGATCAAGAAGGAGAATAGACTTCTTAATTGTGGGTGGCTGGACTCAGACAGCTTGCCCAGGTTGACCAAGGATTCCTGGAAAAATGATTTCAGGAGTGAAACAAACAACTCTCTGAGCCAAGTTGAGTTTTCATGATTTCCTTACTTGTAACTAGTTTGTATTAATAGTAGGGTTAAGTGATTTTCTCAGAATCACCTAAGTAATGAGTAGCAGAGCTGGAATATGAAACCACTTGTGATTCCAAATCATCTCTTTCTCCTCTTTTTATGAAAGAGGATACTTTTATTGTGCTGGTAAGCTAGCCAAAGACCAGTACTTTGGTCAGCTACTCTGAGTATATTTCTTGAGGGGAGAGAAAGCTTCTTTGGCTTCCTTTACATTAGTAATGCCAAAATCTCCCTGAATGCATATTAATTTAGAAAACCACAGATGGACATTATCTATGTCCTATTGCATTTCTATTTATTTATTTATTTTAAATATTTCCCAATCACATTGTATTCTGGTTCAGGAAGCTCTTAGGACTGTTGCAGGCAGTATGCAGCTGCCCCCAAAACAAATATTTGTTGAATGAATCAGTGAATCAATTGAATGAGTAGAATCCTAGAGAAATTAAGTGACTTATTCAAAAACACATAGTGTTAGGGGATTCTCTTTACAACCTACAGAGAAATCTTCCTGGTTGTTCTCAGAAGTGTCAGTCCTCTTCCCCTTCCCAGCCACAAGGGGACAGAAAAACTTTCAGTTTAAGCTGTAATTGTGAAATGTTTAACAAAATAAATGAAAGTACAATAAAGCATAGATAATGTTAATTTGTGGTTTTCTAAGTCAACATGCAGGCTACAGGGATCTGTTTCTATTTGTGTTTGCTCTAGAAGGTCAGACCAAAAGGATATGGGACCATTCTCCATTAGAAGTCGGGCAGGAATGAATGGGAGCAAAGACCCTGAGATCTTGCTTCATAGAACTTCTCCCATTCCTCATAGGGAGTATGGGTATAGGACCATAAAGAAGTTATGAAGAAAGTAGATAGTTATTGGGCACAATCTTTGGAAGTCTGTGGGAAAAGCCTTGGAGTCTGGTTTACAACCCAGTGCCTGACTCTAAATAAGCATGGAATACAATTCAAAATCTCCCATAAGAAGGCAAAGTCAATGGGAGGTGAGAGGGAGGGTGGGAAGCTGTGAAGGAGAGAGAATGAAAGATCTAGATGTCTGAACTCCCACTTTCTCCTGCTCAATGGGGACACTGGTCTGTTCTGTCCCTCCCTAGGTCTACCTCTATCCTGGGAGTCTTTCTGAAATTATTACCCCCCCCTTTCCTTTTCCCAGTCTCTAGTTATGTTGGGCTAGAAAGAATTTCTCATGCTACAACTCAGCTGGTGATAAGTCTGATTTTAGGACTAACCTTCTGTATCCTTTCATTTACTGTAGGAAAGGGCTCAAATGGAACTCTTGTGAGCTCCTTGAAACAGGAGTTAACTCCTGTTCCTTGCCTCAAGACCCAATCCTAGGGAAAAAAACTCCCACAGAACTGGAAGACAGTCTCCAGGAGACTCATGGTTATCCAAGTTCTCCACAGAGATCTCTTCTCTAAGTGGGATAAGAGGAAAAGGGCAGAGATTTATGTTCCCCTCTTTGGGGATTGTTGCAAAAGGTTGAGCTGGGAGAGACACTACTAGTGACTTCCAATGAGTAAGTCATTTAACTTCTCAGTACCTCAGTTTTCTGCAAGATAAGGGGCCTTCCAACTGTCAATCTATGATTCTTAGAATTCAATGAGACCTTAGGGATTTCACCTTTCACACATGGGAAAAAATGTTATGTGTTCACATGGACACAGTCCTTTGACAGAGACTGAATTTGAACCCAGCTCTTCTCCTAGAGCTCAGAGAGCCTCAATCAATCAACCCCTAAGGAGGAAGCCTATTGTGTCGCCATTACTGTGCCATATTACTGTGGGAGAGAGGAGACAGTTCAGATTTGGTTTTTGACTTCAGAGAGTTTACAATGTAGGAACTGATAAATTGCACAAACGATGAAACTTAGTACATGTATGTTAGATAAGGTTCGTGAAATTGTAGTATATAATTGAATGGTAACCTAGGTGGATTATGGAGTTTAGAACTGGAGAGGACCTTAGAAGTATAATGGGAAAAAAGCACTGGTTCTAGGAGGCAGAGGGTATGGGTTCAAATTCTGCCATTGATACTATCTGTGTGGCTTTGGGCAACAAACATAACATATTTGAGTCTCAGTTTCCCCATCTTTAAAATGAGGGGGTTGAATTCTATGAATTCTACTTCTATATTCATGCTCCCCTATGATCTCTCCCAAGAAGCAGAGATTGGGA
The DNA here is from genome assembly GCF_016432865.1 of Antechinus flavipes. NCBI lineage: Eukaryota > Metazoa > Chordata > Mammalia > Dasyuromorphia > Dasyuridae > Antechinus > Antechinus flavipes. Next base: position 116,844,477 of record NC_067398.1, on the reverse strand, counting down.
TTCAAATTCAGATCTTTTGATTGCATAACCAATATTCTATCCCCTCCCTCATGCTGTCTGAGTAGGTTAGAGGAAGAAACTGGGAGTTTTGGGGGGAGTCAGTCAGATATAATAGGAAAAGTGTTCAATTTAAGTGAGAGGAACTGAATTCAAATCCTGCCTCTGACACATATTAGCTCTGTAAATTTGGACAGCTCATATAAATTCTCTTGGTCTTTGTTTCCTCAGAGATTGGAATAAATGACCTCTAGGTACTTTCAAGCTCTAGCCACATCCGATATGTTCTACCTTCTTGGGGTGTCATTCCTCCTCCCCCATCTCATTTTATTTTAACTAGACCTGAGATGAAATCCTTCAACCTTTACTACAACTTATGGTTTGGGATAATTGTCATTAACATTGAGGTTATGTGACTCATCCAGGGACACCCAAATAATATGTATTAGAGTCAGGACATGAATCTAAGAATTCCTGATTTTAAGGCTGGTTCTCTTTTCATTAAGCAAGACTGTTCCTCATATCAAATCCTTATCAGAAAAACATTTCTAGGTTCCCAACAATATGAAGAATTCAATAATAACAATAATTTACATTTCCATGTCACTTTACAATTACAAAATACCTAATATTCATTTCTCATTTGATTCTCACAACAAACATTTATGAAATGTCTACTGTATACAGAACATTGGGCTTCCTGTATATAGAACAGTATGTTATGTTAAGGAAACAAAAATTGAGATAAATTACCCTTGACTTCGTAGAGCTTAAAGTGAAAGAGAGAGAAAAGTTACTAATACAGAGTATTACATTGCCTAATCTTGCAGGACAGTTGCATCAGAGAGGTATGGGTAAATGGTACATGAAATCTGGTGGAAGTGGAGTAGGTGGGTGGCTGAAGGGAAGGCATTTCCAGTTGAGAGATCATAGAAGGCTTCCTGGAGCATGTGGCATTTAAATGGACCTTTAAAGACTGGGAGGGAGGAAACTGCTGGCAAAGGGAAGTATGAGCTCAATCATTGAAGCGTATGAGCTCTGTATGCCTTTGGGATGGGGCAAAGAGGTTTGAGAAGTCTGGGACATCTCTATTCTCCTCCTCCTTAAAACTCAAAGGGCCTCCAGATCTCTTTACTCTCCTCCCTGCCCTCTGTCAAATGTTCTCCCTCTCCTGCCTTATCCCACATCAATACAATTAGCACAGGGTTAATGAGAGGTAATAGGGTAAAAAAGGAAAGAGTAATGGCCTTCAAAAGAATCTGGAATGCCGGGATCTTGTAATAGCCCTCCTCAATATTTGATCTCTGGCAATATTTGACCTTCCCTCAGTCACATAAAATAGGAAGGTTAGACTAGGTTCTTTTCTTGACATGACAGAATTATTCCAGAGGTCCCTTTGGCCAGCTTTATAGCTATTTGGTCTAGTCGAAGAAGTCTCTTGCAGGAAGCAATCTACAGGCTTCCCTATCAGGAGGCCCCATTCTCCTTATTTCCAAGCCCCATCAGTCACCACTTCCTTTGGTCCTAAGGTCTCAGGATCTTCCCATTATGGGCACTCTCCACAGACACCATCTGACATCTCCTTCCCTTAGAGAATGATTATCTTTTTCTTGAGAAGATGTCTGTCCTCTTCTAGCCCAAGGAGCTTCCCCCTTCCTGGCTAGAGAACACAGGCTCTTTAAAGACTGGGAGGTGAGGAGAAGGCAGGCAGAGATGGAGCGAATGGGCAGGTGCCAGGTGCCAAGGCTAAAAATATAAAGGCTGGCCTTCCCAGGAGCACCTGTTAGCCTAGGGGGAGGGCAGGTGGCCAAGCCTATCTGCCCAAGGCTGCTGGAATGTTCTCCTAAGCAGCACCAGCCCAGACCAGACTGTGCCATTCTTTCTTGCATTGTTCAGACTGACCCACCCATCTATCCTGCCAATCTGACCCGCTGTGGCAGCTGTGGATCTGTGATGAACTTCTGTGTGTATACTAGCCCTAAGTAGGAATTTAGAGACAGAAGGAACATCAGAGGTCATCTGAGTCAACCCTTTTATTTTCCAAATGGGGAAACTGAGATCAGAGAGTACAAATTACTTGTCCAAGATCATATAATTGGTTACAGACAGAATTGGGGTCCAAATGCAAGACTCTTGCCTTTTATGGTCCAAACCCAGGGTCTGAGCTAGAATAGGAAGATGGTTTTGGATATAATTTTAATATAGAGATATGAAGAAAATCAAACTTGACAAAGCAGCATGGAAAAATCACTCTATATAAAGTGAGAAAATCTGGCTTCTAGTCACAGATTTGCCATTAACTGTCTGTGAACCCTGGATAAGACATTTAATTTCCATGAGCCTCAATGTCCTCATCTATAAAATGGAGCCAGAAATATTTGCGTTACCTGCCTCATGAAAACATTACCTTTCCAGCCTTGTGGTGCCTCTCCAAACATTCTTCCCTCCAGCCAAAATGAGATCACCCTTTGTCCAATGGCCAAAGGGACCTCTGGAATAAGTCTGTCATGTCAAGAAAAGAACCTATTCTTTCTTCCTATTTTATGTGACTGAGGGAAGGTCAAATATTGCCAGAGATCAAATATTGAGGAGGGCTATTACAAGATCCCGGCATTCCAGATTCCTTTGAAGGCCATTACTCTTTCCTTTTTTACCCTATTATCTCTTATTAACCCTGTGCTAATTGTATTGATGTGGGATAAGGCAGGGGAGGGAGAACATTTGACAGAGGGCAGGGAGGAGAGTAAAGAGAGCTGGAGGCCCTTTGAGTTTTAAGGAGAAAGAGAATGGAGATGGGAAATGGATAATCACAATCTTCTATCCTGTCTCTTCTATTCCACACTTCTACTGAGCCTGGGTTGTTAGCTCTCCAGGATCTGGACCTCTCTCTATTTTCTTGTGCTATCAATCTTCTATTGTCACTTAACTCCCTACTCTTCTTGGGACCAAAGGCCAGCCATTTCAATGATGTTCTCAGTGGTGTCCTAGAATCACTCCCTTTCTGTCTCATCCCATCTTACTTGGCTTTTAAGCTACAGTGAATTGCTTTTCTTTGCTCCCTTTCATGGGTCTTTTTTTCCTCATGCCCCTTTCATGGAAGATATTGCCAAAACTGTTCTTAGTGTTCTTTTTTTCCTCTTCCTTTGGTGATTCTACCTCCTCCCATAGCCTCTTCTCTTACTTCATCAAGATTGAGCTCAACTATCTCCTACCCTGTGGGAGCTTAAAGAACTTGTGGTTCTTACCTCTAGAACTAAATTTCCAAATCCATGTTAGATTTTTTTTTCACCTGAATGTTCCACCAAATGCCAGAATCAACATGTCTTCAGGCAAAATCTTCATTTTCCCTCTCAGAACTCCTATTCCTCATTTATGCTGATGATACCATCATCCCTCACTCACTTAGGCTAGAAAATTTTTTGTTGTTCAGTTGCTTTTTTTTCTTTTTGGCAAAGATTATAGAGTGGTTTGCTATTTCCTTCTCCAGCTCATTTTATAAATGAGGAAACTGAGGTGAATAGGATTAAGTGACTTGCCCAGACACTTAGCTAATAAGCATGAGACTGGATTTGAATTCATGAAGATGAATCTTCCAGTCTCTAGACACAGCATTCCCTCCATTTTGGCGTCACCCAGCTGCCCGTAGAAAACCCAGAGACAACTTGGACGTCTTCATTGTCATGTCTGGCCCATTCTTTTACGATATTGCCTCATCTCTACTCCTACTGCCACTGGTCTATGTCAGGCTTTCATCTCCTGCTGGCTAGACCGTTGCAATAGCCTCCAAGAAGGTTTCCCCCTTCACCGTCTCCCCCCTCCAATTTATCCTGCTTCCCACCCCGTGTGCTCTAAAAATACCCATGCCCCGTATGTAAATGTGCCATAACCCACACGTAAGATCCGTACAAACACACTCTGGATGCCATCCTACAGATGTACGGACCCATACAGGACACCCACCGCTTCCTTCCTACACATGTAGGTGATACGGCCCTACAGCACCCCGTACCTCAGACCCTACTCTGTACATACACAGCCCTCCCTGTACTCTATTTTGTACCTACTGGCACACACACACACACACACACACACACACAAGATGGGCAAGAACACAGCCTTCAGTCCCCTAGAAGAGAAGGCAAGATCTCCATCTTAAACTCTCCTCTCAGGGAGCCCGTGGAACAGCGCTCTCCTCCGTGTCCAGCTGCTTCTCTTGGCTGGGCCGGACTGTGAAACCGGAGGGAGGTTTCCTGAATTTCTTGTATCCTTAATGGGTTTTTCCACGCTACAGTAGGGTGTGTGTGAGTGAGTGTCCCCGGCCCCAGAATCTCCCAGGACTTTAGGTTCCTTGAACCTTCTTGTCCCAGAATGGGTGTGAGCCCAGTTAATGACTTGGGACTCCCATTAGGGGTCCTTAAAATGGTTGTTTCTTTCCACCTTCTCTCCTGCTTTCTCTCCCCCTCTGCCTGTTGCCTACAGGGCAGAGAGCCAGGGAGAATTCAGGCACTGAGAGCCGGTCCCATGTGTTTGTGTGGGTGTGCATGTTGCTCACGTGTGAGTCTGGGCATTTATGGACACGGGGTCTTTGTGTTTGTGTGTGCACTTTGTGGGGAAGGGGCCGGTGGGCCAAAGAAGCCAGAGGCAGGAGCTGCACTGGGCTGATGTCGGGTCTGTGAGCTTTCAGGGAAACATGAGACCTCTTTCAGCATTTTCCCAACCCAAAAGCAAGTGCATTAACCACCAGTAACCCGCTTCAACCACAGACCTCCAAGAAATGGACTGAGTGTTGGCAGCTGGAGACAGGGGTCACCTCTGCTCCAAGCCCCACCCACACACTGTGCCTAGAGGCTGAATCAGCACCTAGGGATGGAGATCTCCGAGGACCTGGGAAGAGCCCAGATAGCTCCACCCAAGACTGACAGGGGAAAGCCTGAAGCAACACGGTCTGGGAGAAAGAGCCCAGAGACCTTTGCAACTTTGTGACTATTTGTGTCCCCCCATGAGCCTCAGTTTCCCTTTGTGTAAGATATGGAGATTATCATTCTAGGGTGTCACAGGGAGTAAGGCTCCCACCTGTTCTGGAGCTGGGGGTAAAGGTAGAGGATGATGACTCTGAGCCAAAGCATGTGGCTGGGGGAGTGGGGCTACCCCAGCTGCCATTAGGTGGGCTTGTAAGCAGATGATTCACCTTCCTTCCCCCTCCAACTAGGCAGACACACACCTCACGCATCCCCACCCCCTTTTTTCGCCTCCCCCCCCATGAAGTACCAGGGATTTTAGGAATCCAGGGTATGTAGGCAGGGGAAGGCCACCAGAAGTGAGCAGAATGCATTCCTCTCCTCAGCCAGGGAGACGTGCCCAAAGGGACCTGGGGCGGGCTGGGGCTCGAGGGCTGGGGGCACTCAGCCTGAGGAGGGCCTGAGGGGTCACAGTGGCCATGTACAGCCACAACATGCATATTCCCAGAGTCACCCAACATAGATCCATATGGCAAAAGCATACGTCCTCCTGCTGCCCCCGGGATCCCCGTCTCTGTCCATCGCCCTCTCCCACTTCTGGCTCATGTGGCGCACATCCTGAACTTTCCCCTTTGAGGGCCGTGCTATTCTTGTCCCTCACAACTCCCCCCCCCTGCCCTAGTGACCCTGTGACCACACTCTGAGCCCAGAACCAGTGGGGCTTCCCTGCCGAGTGAGCCCCGCTATCCCCTCCGTGGGCTGCCCTCTGCCGCACTGACCTCTGAAGGGGAAGGGTCTCCAGAGTCTCTTCTTCCTTGTGGAGGCAGATGAAGCAGAAGGCCTGGACGTCCTCAGCCCCGCAGCCCGTGGGCCAGGGAGGGGGCAGGTCCAGGATGGGGCAGGTGGAGCAGGTCGCAGAGGCAGAAGCCTCCTCATCGTTGGTGTCCACAGCCTCCGCCGGGCCCCCGGAGCTGGTGCTGGTCAGAGTCAGCAGCCCATCTTCCTCCTGCCCGCAGGGCCTCCAGCCCCCATCCTGCACCTTCTCCCCCAGGTTGCCCGTCTCCCTGGTGTGTGGAAGAGCCTGGGGCTCCCCCGGCCACTCAGAATGCCCTCTCCGGGGGCTGCCAAACCCCGGGCTGGTGTCCTCCCTTCTTGGGAAGCCCAAGTGAAGAAGCAGGAGATGATGGAGTTCGGCTGTGCTCCTAGCAGAGGGCTGGCCCAGGGGGTCCCCGGGGCGCAGAACCAGGACCTGAGGTGCTCTGAGCTTCTCTTTTTGCCCCTAAGCGGTACCACACACCTGACCGGGGTCCCCCTGACCTCAGCAGCCGCAACCAAGCGGTGGTCCCTGGTCTTCCCAGAGGGGCAGGGATGGGAGGGCGAGCCCAGGGATTCCCAGCGGGCCAACTAGCAGGAGTGGCGGCTGGGAAAGTTTGCTCTTTTCCTGCTGGCTGTGGCTCAGGGAGCCAGGAGGGACTGATGTCTGGGAGCTGACGATGGCCCCTCGCCGGCTACCTCACCCCCGGCGAGGCAGGGAGGCCGGGGCTGCTCTGAGGCGATCTGGGTGCTCCCTCGTGGAGGAAAGTTCTGGCCTGGAGCTCTCCTCCCCTGGCTGGGCTCTGGTGAGACCAGACCGGCGGCTCCTCACTCTCACTCTGACTCTGACAGATCAGCGACTGACTGTGTGTGTATTAATAGCTCGAGATTCACGCTGAGAGGCAGGAGCTTAACTCCTTCCTCCCCGCAGCCCTGGAAACGCTGTGCGGTGCCTCTGCCCATCTTTGGGAGCCGGCGTCGAGGCCCCAGGACAAACGGGGGAGCCTGTGGGGCTGGCTGGGGGCCCAGAGGAGTGAGCAGCCGTCCCTTCCACACGCGAGAAGGACGCCCAGAGGCATTCTCCGTACACGGCCCACCTCCTCTCCAAACAGATTGTCCGGGGGCTGGGGACCGCGTGGGTAGGTCCGCCCTTCCCCGTGCCACTGGGTAGTTTGCTGGTCCTTACTGTGGTAGTTCAGGGGTCAGCAACGGCAGCACTTTCAAGGTTAAGGTCATGGTGTCGTTACCTGGGGGTCAGGTAAACCTGCCTTTGGCTTATGACCATCTCTGGCTAAGGGCATTAGGAAGCGCAGCAAGGCCTGCATTCAAGCTGTGTGATCCTGGGCAGCTCCCTGTTTGCCTCAGTTTCCCCATCTGTAAAACGAACTGGAGAGGGAAATGGCAAACCTCTTCAGTGTCTTTGCCAGGAAAGCCCCACAGGGTCATGAAACACATGTCAGACACGATAGAACAACAACAGATCTAGCTGCCTGCCCCCACCTCGTCCCAGATTCACCATCTCACCATTCTAGCCAGCCCTCTCCGTCCCCTACGGACCCCTCACTCTCGGAAGAGAGAGTCCTTCAACCCCTGCTTTAGCCTAAACCCTGACTCTGGCCACAGGCTGATTGCACCTCCTTCCCCCAAGCCCACACTTACTGAAACCCTAATAATGGCACATACGGGGCCCTCACCCTAGTCACATATACTCCCACAAAGGGACGCCCCGATTCCAGCCTCACACTAGTCTAACATCACAGGCACAGTCTTTGGGTCTCAGGCACTGGATGAGAATGGGAGGGCTCCTTGCAGACCTTCTCCAGCCTTATTCCCATAATTAGTGACAGGATCGGAGACAGAAGGAAGGTCAGGAGGGGGATTCTCCTTCTGGGAAGTGCAGCACGTTGTTTGTTCTTATGGAAAGGCCACTGGGTAAAGCGATTTCTCTTTCTGCTGAGCATCCTTAAGCTCCAAAGATGATTGGGAGGAGCAATAATTGGATTGTAGTGCTTTTTTTTCTGGACTACATCATCTCAATGTGACTGGAGAAGGGGGTGTGTGTGGTCTCTCTTTGGGATTAGTTGGAGGGCCAGGTCTGGGTTGGGATTTAAGTGGGTTGTAGGCTCTGTGTTGAGGAAACCTCTTCAGGACTGTCCCCTAGAACTGGTTGTGCTGTAACTCTGGGTCAGTAGCCCAGAACTACTTGTTTCCAGGTTCCAGGAAAGGTACTTCCTTCCCCACCACAGGAATCGGGAGGAGGATGAGCAGGAGGGTCAGGAGAACTTGGGAAGGGAGAGTGAGTGCCTCAGGAAAGAGGGAATAAGGGTAAGGTCAGAGACCTGAGGAGTGGGAACAGCTGGACCTCCCAAACCTAGTCTGGAGCCTAGAACTGGGCAGAGAAGGGACCAGGAGGAACCCGGAGGAGGTCCCTCTTCCCCCACTCAGTGCAGTCTCATTCTGGGGAGGGGGAGGGAGGAAACCAGGACAGGCCTCCTACCTCTCAGGTGACACCTCCTCCTCAACCAACCAGACTCAGCCTGGCTGGGGGAGGAGGAAGGAGGGAGGAGGAAAAGGCAGGGTAACAGAGAGAAGGGGGATGGGGAAGGACCTGCTCTTGTAAGTCCACTGCAGTCCTCTTCCAGTCTGGGGCAAGGGTAAGCCCCAAAGGACAGCGTCTACTTCTCTAAGGGCTTGAGGGAAGAGGCTGCTTTAGTTGGGGGGGGGGGGCATTGTGGGAAAGGCTGAGGAGAGACCCTGATGGTGGGGGACACAGTTTTGGGGATAGTTTGTTGTGTTTGGGAGGAGGGGGAACCTCCAGGAAGCTTCTGTCCCATCAGCTCTTCTCCTCCATGAAGACCGGTGGTTATGGGTATTTGGGAGATAGGGACTTCTGTACACCCCATCCTCAAAAAACAGGGCCCAGGGTCTGGAAGGTAAGCTCCTTCCCCACTTAAGCCCACTTCCAGTGTGTGGGAGAAGCATCAGTTGTCAAGTGGAAGATACCTGGCTCCTGTGGGCCTCTTCTGCTGTGGTTACGGGGCTATTTCTGTCTGTACTTTCTCTCTTCAAACCTTGGGCACTTCTAATCTTGAGGGGAGTGGGAGCTCTTTTTAGAAACTTAATAGAAGCCTGTTTGTTTGCCAAGTAGCCACATCCCTACCCATTGGCTGGAGGAACTTTCCTGGAATCTGGGGGGGGGGGGTGTCAGGACCAGATAGAGGGTGATGCTTGTGGGGAGGACAGGCTGAGACAGAGAATTTCAGGGGCTGTTCTGGAAGGGGGATTAGGCTGAAAAGGAGGCAAAGAAGTAGCCAAGTGTGAGGGACAGAGGCAAGGGAATTGGGGATCAGATCTGGCTTAATGGGCAATCTGTAGCTGAGAACACTGGGGTGTGGTTCTTTTTATGTTCTTTGAACTTAAAGTCCCTGTTTAGGTCAAAGTGTCCCTTCTCTCAGCTCACATGTTCAATTCCCTTGCCTTTTGGGCAAAAGCCCAAATCTGATTTTGGCAGATGGGGGGGGGGGGTGGTGAGAGGAAAAAGGAAAAAGAAAGGGAGGGAGAGAGGCTGACAGTGGATTAGCAACTTTCAAGGCTTCAAGAAGTCTTATCTCAATTCTGGGGGTCGCTTGGCAGAGGAGTCCGGCCTGACACTCCTGCTGTCCAGTGTCTGGCCAGGATAGTTATAAAATACAGAATATGAGAGCAGGCAGAGAGATCAGCTGATTTAACCCCTTTAACTTTCAGAAATGGGACGTTTTGGTTCTGACAGATCAGTTAGGGAGGCAGGGTAGTTTGTTTCTGACATGGGTAACCTGTGTCCTCATACTGAATTTTTGGGCTCACATGGGTGAGAGAGGGGGAGAGAGACAGAGAGACAGAGACAGAGAGAAGAAGGGGGAAAGAAGAAGGTGAGAAGTAGGGGATTGAGGGAGAGGGAGAGAGACAGACACAGATGCAGAGACAAAGAGAGAAAGAGAGAGACAGAGACAGAGACACAGAGACAAACAGGAGAGAGGGAGAGGTAGGGAAGTGAGGGAGAGGGAGAGAGACAGATACAAACACAGAGACAAATACACAGAGAGAGACAGAGAATAGAGGGAGAGGCAGTGAACTGAGAACTATTATTATTATTATTAATATAATTAATCTGTGAGGCAACTGGAGTGAAATGTCTTGCCTAGAATCATATAGCTAATGTCAAATGTCTGAGACCAGATTTTAACTTATGTTCTCCTAACTCCAGAGCCAGTGCTCTATATACTGTACCACCCAGCTGCCCTTAGTATTATTTATTATAGCAATAATAATGATGATAATGATATCTCATAGTTATGTCTAGATTTGCAGCTTATAATCCAAGGCACTTCTGCATCATAGGTGGTATGAATATCATTCCCATTTTACAGATGAGAAAAATAAATTTACAGGTGTTATGGAGAGGGGGGAATACTGATCTTCTCAGGTCATTGAACATTCATAATCACATATACAAGTCTTCCCTTGTGCCTGGAATGTGTTCAGTTCAAGGGCCAGAGACCCTCAAACTTTTATTCTGTGTTCCTTAGTGCTTTTCATGTATTCAAATAAGAAATGTTGGTCGAATTGAGAAAGCTGAATCGAGCAGTTGAGTCCAGGTGCCCTAAGTCTTAAGTGTTGTTCCCCCCACACTCTGTCATGGGGTCTAGTTTGGCTCCTTGGGAAAACCACTTTCTCAATCTGGGGCTCAGTTTTTTCTTCTATAAAATGCCCAAGTGATGTCTTCATTCTAGGATATGGAATGGCTATCTGGATTCCTGTAAGTCCAGATCTCTCACAGGAGGGAGTAGTCAAAGGGGGTCACCTCTTCCCTGGAATGGGTGGAGTGGGGGTGTCCCAGGCCTCTCAGAGCTTTGGCTCTCCCCCCTCAGCACCCTTGCCCTCCCCTGGGTTGTCATGTTTAGATTTTAATTATTGATGATTCTGGGTCTTTCCTTTTTTCTAATGCATCTCTCTGATGGAAGTTCTTGAGCTAATGGGGAAAATCAATAGGTTTTAATTCTTAGTGGCTGTGAAGCTTTCTCTAATCTTCCAGTGGCTAGGCCCATCTGCAGCAGTTGGTAGAGTGGGGGCTGGGAAAATAAGGCCTGTGTACTATTCCCTACTTGGAGGAGCAGGCCGGCCCCTCAGGATGGCCCCGGGACCAAATAGTCCTGGTTCCTGTCACCCTTAACCCAGAACATGGAAGCCTCTTTAGTGGACTCTGGCAGTAAAATTAGCCTAGTTCTGGGTCATAGGGTGGGCACTTTCAAAATCCCATTCTGCCTTGGGAACAGCACTATGGAGGGAGATTTATGAGCTGATGACCTGGCCTTAAATGATAGCCCCAATACTTGTGTACTTTGGATTGCTTCCATTTTAACAAAAAAGACCCTGGATCTTTGAGTGAGCGTTATCCTAGAATGCCCTGTTCATATTCCCTCTTTCTTAACACCCCCCTCTCTATTCTCAGGCAGTAGAGATGGAAGGATGGGAGCCTACCTGATGGTTGTAATCTGTGTCCTCACACTGACTCTCTGGGCTCACAGGGGTTTAGCCTTGGGGGCTTCTCAACAACAATCTTTACTTTGGACTTCCACCCAAGATTTCCCCAGGGATCATCAGTATCAGGCTCAGTTCCCTGCTTTCACATTGTCCTCATTTAACCTGCATACACACCAAGCAAACAAGTCTTGGGACATAGAACAAGTTTATTACATATGTAACAGAGGTTAGACCTTTGGGGAGCACTTCATGGAGTATTTGCTAAGTTTTCCTGGTCACTCAATACATAGGGATGGATGCCGAAAGTCTTGGGGGTTTTGGCATGGTGAAGCGATTTCCTAAATAGACCCCTGATCTTTGGAAGCAACATGTGTCTTTAGTTCAAGAAAATTGGCCAACAATTGACCTTAATATTATTTATTAGAGCAAATTGACCAAAGAGCAATGGCCCCACTCATTGTCCACTAAAGCAGGGCTTAAATTTTTTTTACTCACAACTCTTTTTTGATTGAGAAATTTTTACATGACTCTAAGTATATTTTTGTACATAAAATACAAAATATAAATCAAACATTTATTGATAATAAATGACCCCCCACATTCAGTTACAAGACCCTATATGGGATTGTGAGCCACAGTTTAAGAAGGTGGGCACTTAAATTATGAGCTCATTCTCTAGCTCTCAGAACTCCAGGAACATCTATCTTCCCAGATTTCCATGAGTCATGGGGGGGGGGGGGGAAGAGCCGCCCTTTCCCCACAACCTCAAGCACGATGGCCAAGCCCTGTGTTGGCTTAGGGGAACCTGTGAAACTTGATCTCAAGGCCCTGGCAGTTGGGTCTGCTTCATGTCCCTTTCCTGAGTATGGGCGACTCAACAGCAATCTTGAAAATGAATGTTTCCAGCAACATAGGCAATTTGTATTTTTGTGAAAAGTTGAAAGCTTCAGTTGATGTTGGCTGAACTTCTCCAAGAGATCCATCAGAATTATTTCGAGTATCTCTCAGAGAGGACAATACAGTGAGAGAATGAGCCCAATCTGGCCTGTCTTGCTGGAAGGTATGGATGGAGGTTTGGACAATGAAGGACTACAGGGAAGGTAACATGCCAATTAAGTAGGCCCCATAGTGCTTCATGTGCAGAGATTACTGTGATCTAGTACATCCAAGAGCACAACAGCAGTTAGGGGCCGGGGTTTTTGTTTTTGTTTTGCTATAAGTCTTTGTGAGTCTTGTGTTTAATTTTCTCTGGTATAAAGGAAATTTATAGCTGTCTTAGAGTCGGTTTTCATTGCACATAGAATACCTTTCTATTCTACCCATTTGGGGAGACCTTAGGCATAAAACAAACTTCATCTATGAGTGATTTTTTTCCCTGGGATTTTAAAATGGGGGTATTAAGGGCCAAAGTGAAATAAAAGTGGGGAGAGAGAGCCTCAAATATTATAGCCCCGCAGTGATTCTGGATGGGTATTGTTATAGAAAACAAAGAACATATAAAGTATACAGTCACAAAATCTTCTCTTCCCTCTCTGATGAACCCCTCTCATTTCTGCTTATGCTAGACTTTAAGGACAGTCCTGGAGCTAACTTCTTCCACCTTCATCAGGGAAACAGCTCAGGGTGTCTAGACTGAGAGGTATTTCGCTTTTTTTATGTCATAATGCCCTTTGGTAGTCTAATGAAACCCTTCTCAGAATAATGCTTTTAAATGCAGAAATTAAAATATATAGGAATACAAAGTAAATTGATTATATTGAAATATATATTAAAGGAACAAATTTGTGAACTCTAACTAAGGAATCTTTAGGAGTCAATTCTCCTCCTAAGTGATTAGCGCTTGGTTTTGCACATTACCCTGAAACTTTAAGAAACTCAAGATATTACCAGATATACTAAGAAGGAAGGAAGGATGGGAGAGAGAGGGAGAGAGAAGTAGAGACCCTTGCTGCTGACAATCTTGCCATTAGAAGTCTTCATGTCCTGTTACACCAGGAACACAGGAAGGAAGGAAAGGAATAGGAATGGGAATTTTTGTGCCTTTTATGACAGCTCTCCAGAACCAGACCCAAGACTTTTCATTGGCTGTAAAAAACAGTTTCCAAACCAGAGCTTTGCTCCCTTGCAGCCAGATAACCTGGATAACAATAAATGCCAGTGTCTATTACCTCTAGAATATAATAAAACTCTTTTGTTTGGTTTGTAAAGCCTTTCATAAGACTTACATGAACTGATGCATAGCGAAGCAAACACAACCAGCAGAATATAGTACCTGGTAACAACAATATTGTTTGATGAAAAATTGTGAATGACTTAGCTTTTCTCAGCAATACAATGATCCAAGACAATCCCAAAGGTCTAATGATGAATCATGATATTCGACTCCAGAGAAAGAATTGATATTGTTTGAATACATACTAAAATTTTTTAAAAGCCCTTTATAATTGGCACTAACCTCCCTTTCAGGTTCATACTATAGCACTCTCCTTCCTGAACCTTGCAGTCAAGTTAAAGTGGATTCTTGCTGTTCCTTTGTTTCTAATGACATTCTGTTTCTAATCTCTATGCCCTGTCCTTGTATGCTGTGAAAAAAAAATACACACCAAGATCAAAGTGAGAAGCAGAGATTTTGAGTCATCTTGCTTCCCTATGCCGTCCTTCCTTTTAAAAGGTGTGTGACTTTGTACAAGTCTTGTTACCTCAATTTAGAACTGGAAGGAACCTTAGAAGCTAGAGTCCAATTCCTTCACTTTACAAATTGGGAAACCAAGTCACTTTACAAATTGGGAAACATTAAGATTAAGATGACTTACCCAGGATTCCACAGCTGAGAAGTGTCTGAAGTAAGATTTGAGCTCAGATTTCTCTAGCTCTCAGTCCTATGTCCTCTCCACTCCATCACAGTATATAAAATGAGTGGGTTGGATCAGATAACCTGTCTCTTAGATCCTTTTCTGCTCTGAATCTATTATCTTATTATCAGGAAAATGGAAATTATGACCTTTCTAAATGCCTGCTGTAGAGTTCAAATGAAATAATGTAACTAAAGCTGCATTTATATTGGGGAGAGGGGGAGTAATTTTGGTTTTATTCTAAACTTAGTAACTATTAAGAAAACCAATAAACAAAAATTTAAATGATGATACATAAACCATAAACTCCAAATTATTGATTTTACAGGAATGTATATTTGTTTGTAGGGTGTTCATAGGGCAATCAATTCATTTGGTGAAGAAAACCATTGTTTGGGGCTTTGATTCTGTATTAAAGACAGGAATTGTATTCTACTAGATTTGGGGAATGGTTCCATGGAGTGCACAGTCTGGTTATTGATTACGCAAAGCACATTGACAGCATCTTCCAATGGAAGGCAGGAAGGCAGTCACTGAAACCTACCTTAAGGTGACTTTCTTGATGAGGTTTGGGGAATAATTTGAGCCTCTGTACTTGTTAATATGATGCAAGTGAAGAGAGTAATATATTTAGTCTGGAGGACTTAGATTCAGATCTGTTTCTGACACTGTGGGATCACAGAAATATGCAAAATTTAAAGATCTAGAAATGATAACTATTTTCACAACCTGCTCACACTTCATTGAGACCGAATGATTAAGTTTCAGCTTTGTCGATATTTGGATTGGCTCAAGCTAGTGAGGGTAAGACTCACCCCTTTGTTCCATGTATAAAGGGAACAGTCTGATCTGCCAAAGTTGGAAAGAGCTGATCATAGGCCAGAAAATTAAAGGCCTGAAATATCACTAGTCTCCAAGTAGGTAAAGGCTACACATGGGCATAATCCCTGTGGGACCACCAATAATTTTAACAAAATAAAATTTTAAAAAGAAATATCTTGTTTATTGCCTACTCTTCCTTGTCCCATTCTGAATGGTTTTTTTCCCTGAAAGTGTAAAGAACTTTTCAATCTCCCCATACCTATCTAAGTTCAGGTTTGACTAAGTCAGCTCTCTATTCGATAAATGTCAGTGGCTCCTTGTTATTTCCAGAATCAAAAGTTAAACTGAGGATTTAACTTTTTAAAGTTTAACTCATAAGTTAGCCCCTTCTTCTCTTGGTATTCTTCTACCACATTCCCCTTCATGTATTCTTCAACTTTGACTCTGGCTTCTTTAATGTTTCTCAAATAAGACAGTCTATCTCCTAAGTCCCTACGTTTTCATTGGCTGTCCCCTATTCCTGGCATTCTTTCCTCCTTCATTTCTCATCTCCTGATTTCCCTTAAGTTTCAGAAAGAAGCTTTTCCTGGTCTTCCTTCATTTTACTGCCTTTCCTCTGAGATTATCTCTAATTTGTTCTGTATACATCTTATTTGTACACAGTTGTTTGCATATTGTGTCTCCCAATAGTCTATAAATTCCTTTAGGGCAGGAACTGCCTTTTGCCTTTCCTTGTATCCTCAGTTCTTAGCCCTAGAATACAGTAAGTATTTAATAGATGTTCACTGACTTGACTTGCTTCATGAACGTCCATTATTAAATATCTTGGCACCAGGTGCTTCATTAAACCTCACCCTTTCCCTTCCTCAGTCAGGTTCAGTACTGGTTTCAAAAATAATATTTTGTTTTTGTGCAGACTTTTTACTTCCACAAACTGCTCCAACAACCATTGTCTCATTCGAGCTTCACTCATTGAGTCTAGTGAGATTGTCAGTCTAAATATTTTTGTCCCCATACTATAGGTGGGAAACAGAGCTAGGAAAGGGATGTGAGCTGTCCAAGGTTACAAAGCTAGTTAAGAGCAAAGGCAGAATTGGAATTCAGGCCAATGTTTTTTTTCCTTTTAGACTACACTGCCCTCTAATGGCAGTTGTTTGAATTAACTTTTTGGAAGCCATGTCCCTTAAAGAGTTCTTACAGAGATTAAAGTCCACTAAACTTCTCGTATCTTTTTCATTAAATAATTGCTAATGCAAGTCTATTCCCCAAGAAGTTGATTTTTTGAGCCTAAAGGAAGGACTTTACTTTTATCTCTATTCATTTTTGTTGCCTGAGGTTCTCCATTCCTCTACATGAGCATGTCATTCTCTCTATACAATCAGTCAATCAACAAGCATTTATTAAATCCCTACCATGTCTTAAACACTGTGTTTAGAAATACAGATACAAATCAAGGTAAAAACCAATTCCTGTTCTCAAGAAATCACAGCCTAGTGGGGGAACACAAACAATTATGAACAAAAATAGATATGGGATACATTGATAATATGAATATAAATAACATGCAAAAAGCAGAAAACTACAGATTGATTTGCTATAATTGATTTCTGGTGACTATGTACTATATCCCCAAACATAACTAGTGGGCTGGGAATTAGGAGGATCATACTCTTTGCCCCTTTGGGACTATAAATGTCCCTTTTTTTATTTTCCCTGCTCAGAAGACAAATCTTCATTATTACTTGGAAGTTAGATGGGGGACACCTCTTCCTCTCAATAACTGGTAATATGTATCTTGGAGCAGCAGTGGGTACATGAGTGTTCAAAGGATTGGTCTATAGCTCTTTGAGCCCATATCAGAGACTGGAGACCCCAATAGTGAATTCTTTTCCTAGTCCATGAGATAGCAGTGTCTAGGACCCTAGATTCTAGTCTATAAAAATTTGGCAAAAGCAGTTATGGACTTGCCCACTTGGACTAACAATGTTCCTAAACTCCAACTTTCATTGTAAAGAAAGGAAGATTTTGATCTTTTAGGCAGCATGATCCCAGAATCTAGTCTTCTAGCTGAAGAAAAGAGAGTTCCTAAATAATACCAGCCTTGAGAATTAACTTGTAGGTGACCCCAAGAATGAATTCCTAAATTTGAGCAGTTGAAGACCTGATCTTTTAGAGAGTCAGAGTGATTTGGGTTTAAGACGTACTCAAGTTGTTCCATTTGAAACCCAATGGGCCTTACCAAAGTCTAGTTTTCTAGAGCTCTATTTCAGGAAACCCACTTTCCTTTGGGTAGAGCACTCACATATAAGAGCACTCACATATAAGTTTCTCATTTCCCATGTGAACAGAGTAAGGAAGGAAGGAACACTGGGTCTCTAGTAGGGCAGCTGCTCCTCCTCTTCCTCATATATTATTGTTTGTCCTTTGTTCTCAAAGATGACCAATGATATCAGAAAGATGATGTCTTGACTTGCAAGTGAATCGGATTTAAGTGAGGCAGGGACTGTGCAAATTCACCTCACTTTCTCCTCCAGAGTCATCTCTGGGTCCAGTGGCAAGACATAGATCAGAATGACTGGAAATGGACCTGAAGACAGTGGGAGACCTTGGTCTTTTCCCCTCTCAGGACCTGGATGAGATGTAGAAACAGGGAAGAAAGAAGATTATTATTGGGCCAACTACAGATCTTTTTTTGGACAGGACTCCCTCAAGGTTGATATCGATCTGTTAATTAGCCTCCTTTAGATCCACTCTCTTGGTTTGGCTGAGGTAATATTGCTAGGCTCCTGTATACCTCATCATAAAGCCAGCTCCCTATGGCATATCAAGAAAGTAGATGGTGGGGGGGGGGGGAGGCAAGAGAAACTGCTCAAGGGCAAATCAGTGCAGAAAAAAGATAGGATAAAGGCAGCCTGTTCTTTGAGTCATGGAAATAACTTCCTTTCCAGCTCTAAGTAAGCTCTAGAATTCCTTGTGGGTGGATGTAAAAGACCATCATGGTAGAGCCTTTGCCACTAACTTAAACAGTATTGAATGGAGACTGTAGCTTGTTCCTGAACTACAACTTTCTATATAAAAGAAAGGATTTTTATTTTCTAGGTATCATGATCCCAGAATCTAATCTTTTAACCAGTTTTTCCCCTCTCAATGATGCTACAAGAGAATTAATAAAAATATTATTGTCCTCATTTTACAGATAAGGCTCAAAGAGATGAACTCACCTACTGAAAGTCACACCCCTAGTATGGCATCAAGGATAGGATTTGAAAACAGATTTATTGATCCCTAGTCTAGAAAAGTTGTCACCACCCTCTGCTACCTTTAACACATTCGGGAAAAATTAGGGGACATTAAAGTATATTGATAAAAAAAATCCAACAAAACCTTTCACTGGAGTGCTAGATAAACCTTCTATGAAGATATATTAAACTTCTTGGCTCTTCCCTTCATTGTTAGACATAGGTAGATCTTTCAGAAACATATTCTCAAACATTTATCTATGACTCAAACTTGTCAGTTTTCATCAGTAGTCACTCACCTGCATAATATAAAAAAATCTTATTCATGATATCTTTTTGTTTTGCATCATATTTGTTTCCTTAAAAATATGAATTTAATAACCAAGAAACAAAAATGTTTCCCTATATAAAGAAGAGGAATGAATATGAACCCATGAATTTGTATATATAGTTTAAGTGTACATTATATTTAACAAGGAAAAAACAATATTAATGACCATGTTTGTATCCCCTTTTGAACTTTTTTCCTGTGAATTTAAAAATGTTTTGATGTTCTTGTCTTTTTTTCTATATCTTTTTCACTACCCACTAACTCACTCTTTCAAGCAACTGAACTTTTTCATTGTTATGATAAGTAGTCAAGAAAAATCAATCAACACATTACCCATGCCTGAAAATCTATCTCTTTCTGTATTTTGTCTGTCAAGAAATAGGATGTATACTTCATTATCATCAGTCTCCTAAAGTTGTGATTGATCAGAGATTACTGAAGCTTTTTGTTTTTTTGTTTCTTTTTTCTTTCCTCCCTCCCTCCTTTCTTTCTTTCTCTAAACAAGACTCTGAATCTTCACTTTCATTTCTGACTATATTGTCTTCTTCTTGATCAACTGAACAATCCCATGAAACAACAATTTAAAAAGGGGAAAAAGTTGTTTAGCAAAACTAACTCCTACATATGCCATCTTTGATATATGCAATATTTCACATCCATAATTCTTCACTTCTTTAAGAAGGGAGGGAGGCAGAGATGTGCTGGAACTCGTTTTAACTGACTTGAGAGCAGATTGTTCAGTTCTCACTATGAGCATTTACACTTCAGAAATTTCAACCTCCCAATGAAAGTTTGATTTTTTTTGTCTTGGTGATTGTCTAGACTTAAGAAAGTGTTAATAATGAGATTAAATATTTTGAAGGTATGTGTTGAAACATTTCCCTCCCTGTTCCCCCTTACCCAGTTGTTCAACATTTGTCAGCACATCTCTATATTGCTCTATAAACATTGCTAAAGTTCAGCAAGAGTGCAATAGAAGGCTCAGGGGATGAAGTTATCACTTGATTAGAAGCTGGATAACATTAATCTGGCAATAATGTCAGATAATAGTGATGGTGATGATGATGGTAATGATTACTGGCATTTCTATAATGGTTTAAGAGTTGCACAGTGTTTTATCCATTATTTCATTTGAACCTCACAACAGACTTACTTTGAGGCTCAGTTTTTAAACACTATTTTGAGACCCAGTTTAATTTATCATAACTTAACTAGCTCAGAACACTTCTGAATCCTTTTAACACACAAAATTCACAAAGACAAGCAGAAACTTGCAAAGGATTTCTGTTCTCTCAGAGACACAAAAGAGCAGATCTGTTTCCCCTAGACCAGAACCAGGAGGCATTGGCAAGAAGCAAACATAACGACCTAGAGAAAAGGGAGCTTGGTCAACAGATGCTGCATGACCATTTCATGGTAGAATGGATTCAATAAAAAAAAATAAATAACATTATATAGCAACATTCTCTCTCTAGTTAATCTGACTGTCAGGTACCTAGACTCACTGGTTGGAGGGTAACTGGCTGCTTTTCTCATTAGGGTTCTAGGACAAGAGTTTCTTTCATGGGTCCCAATTGGTGTGTTCTCCAAGATCAGTTAGCTAGTTTAGGAAGATATAACAAGAAAAACTAATACAAAACATTTCCCTATCCTCCCAACTTAGGGAGTTGCTACTTTCCTCTTGCACATACAAGATTCCTAGAGGGAATATGCTCAGATATAAAATATAATGATAATGAAGTACATATGTAGAAAGTATGTGGAAACAAGAGGTATCTATTGACTCTTGAATCTGGAAGTTCTTTCTTTTCTTCATGAAATTTTCATGAAGATCCCCTTAGATATAACTTTTTTATTCATTTGTTTATTTATTTATTTAGGCAATAGGAGTTAAGTGGCTTGTCCAGGGTCATACAGCTATTGTGGTATGTATAGCTTATTTTGGGGACAAGCCACTCTGTTGCTACTGTACCATCTTACTCCTTTGGTGAGCCAGGCTGTTCTGTTGTAAGTACTTTTTCCTGTCTCTTGCTTAGGTGCCAGGGAAAGGGAAGACGCCAGCTGTTGCCCAGCTTTCATGCTGGCTCTTTACTGGATCTGGTTGCTGATCGGCCAGGCTGCTCAGCTATTGTCCTGAGCCAAGTTGTTCCTTGGCTGGGACAATCTGCTTTTTTGCTGCTGCTGGCACTCTTTCTCCTACTTTTGCTTGGGTGCCAGAGAAGGGGAATACATCACCTGTTAGCTTTCAATCTTTCCAATTCATACAATGCTCACAAGGTAGTCACTTGGACATTTCCATCTCATGGTTGCCCCTTAGTCACTCTCTGACTTCTTACAGTGGACTCAGTTAATGACTGGTCTTTAGTGGGACCTTGGATGGGATTTCTGGATCTCTGAACACACTAGGATGGTACTTATTCATTCATTCAAGTCCCCTACCTTTCCCCAACTAGGTGTCTTCTTATTATAAACAGCAAGAGTCACCAATTATAATTCCATAGAGAAATAGAAATCTCAAAATATTAGCTCCTCATGTGCATGGACAGAGGGAAGCCCACCAAAGTTTCCACGTAATTGAATTTGAATCAGGCAAAGACTATTTCTCTATGCTTTAAGGATGGTACTTTCATTGGCTGGGACTTCCATTACAATTTTGAATAGTTTATTTACTATAAGCATAGTATAGGTCCAAATACAACCTTCTCCTCCTTAGAGATATGTCTCTGCTGCACACCTCCATCAAGCTATAGAAGAGTATGTTTGTACCAAGAATAGAATTCAATCCAAAACCAATTAAATTCAACAAGGATCTCTATTACATGAAGTGCTAGAGATACAAAGACAAAAATAACAAGTAGTTGTTATCTTCAAGGAACTTGCATTCTAGCAGAGCTCAAGGTATATAAGGGAGAAAACCTATAAACCTATACAAATATATACGATTAAATTTGAAGAAAAAGCAAGTACAGACCATTAAGGGAATCAGGGGTGATTTGCTATTAGAGGTGATGTTACCTGAATCAATGAAATTCCTAGGAATTCTAAGATATGGTTATTAGGCATGAATTTAGGCACGAGAAAAAGTTCATGAAAAGGCATGCGGACAGGAAACAAGAGTATCCAAGTCAGAGTTTGACTGGAATGTAGAATGAGTGAAAAGAAGTAATATGGAGTATATTGGAGCCAGATTGTAAGGGCTTTATTTTTAAATTCAATTTTATTTTATTTTCAGTTCCAAATTCTCTCTCTTTCCTTTCCCCCTCCACATTCATTTGAGAAAGCAAGGAAAGTAAAACCCATTACAAAAATAAATGATACAAATTTCTCATTGACTATGTGCAAAAACGAAAAAGAAAGAAATGGAAGAAAATGTGCTTCCCACTGCATTCTGAGACCATCAGTTCTTTCTCTGGAGATGGACAGCATTTTTCATCATTGTTGTGGACTAATGTGTTGGTCAAAGCTACTAAATCTTTCAAATTTGACTATCTTTACAACACTGCTATTACTGTGGACATTGTTCTCCTGTTTCCACTTACTTCACTTTACATTGGTTCATACAAGTTTTCCCAGGCTTCTCTGAAACCATCCCTTCATCTTTTCTTATAGCACAATAGTATTCCATTACATTAGTATGATATTATTTGTTTAGCCATTTCTCAATTGATACTCAATTGATGAGTATCCCCCTCAGTTTCTAATTCTTTGCCACTATAAAAAGAACTGTTATAAATATTTTCATAAATATTTTTTTCTCTTCTTTCTTTGATTTCTTTGGCATAGAGATGTAGCAGTAGCTGTTCATCCTTCATTTTCAAAGAGAACCAGTGATATCATGGTTGATGTCTTGACCTGTATGTGAATTGGATTTAAGTGAGGTAGTTACATAAAGTCATTAACTTCACTTTCTCTTCTAAAGTCATCAAAGTCCAGAAGCAGGACAAAAGTCAAGGTGACTAGAGATGGCCCAGGATGCAGTGGATGACCCTAGAATCTTTGATACCTGTCCAAACTCTAAGCACTCCATAGTCCCTGCTTCAGCTACCTTTATGGTCATTGGAATAAATTGTTCTCATCTGTCCATTCAATGGGGGAAAGTCTTCACATGCTTGGGGTAGATATTCCCCGCACCAACAGTTTTGAGGTTTGTTGATTACCTACAATCTGATTTAACTCATCTACCAAGACATTTTAACGGGGTATGGGCCGCCATACATACTATAGATTCTTGGAGCCATAGGTGAAATTAAATAAAGATGAACACCAAAGGTAAATGAGTAGCTCTGAAAAGGGTTTGTAAGTTTTCACAACAAAGATGCTTTGTCCTTCCTAAACACCTAAATATCTTTTGGGAATATCTGTTAAAGACTTTAAATGTCAAATTGAAAAGTTTGTATTTTATTCTAGAAGAAACTGGGAGTCACTGAAAGTTCTAGAGCAGGGGAATGACATGGTCGATATGCTTTAATATTATTTTGACACTTGAGTGGAAAATTGATTGGAAAAAAGGATAGAGATCTAATTAAGAAGTGATTGTAATGGACCAGAAAAAGAGAAATAAAAGGTTGAATTAGAATGATTTTTGTGTGAGTGGAGAGGAAGGAATGGATGTAAAATATGCTATAGAAGAAGTAGAATTGACAAGACTTGGCAACTAATTGACTATAGGGGGTGGCTGTGAAGGGAAGTGACTATTTTGAGGTTGACATTTTAAACACATATTATCAGAAGGATGGTGATGCCCTCAACCAAAATAAGGAATTTTTGGAAAATAGGGAAGTTTGGAGGTGGAGTTAATTGAAGAGAGGGGAAGATAATGATTTTCATTTTGGATTTGTTGAATTTGAGATGCCTTGAGATGACTTTGAGATCTGATTGCCAATGTCCAAAAGTCAGTTGATGATTTAAGACTGAGTGAAGAAGAGAGATTGGGAGTTAATATATAGATCTGGGAGTATTGTGCATAGAGAGAATCATTTAACCTTTGGGAATTGATGAGATCACCAAAGTGAATATATAAAGAAAAAAGAATTCAGGGTGGGATCTTGGGGGAACATCTTTAGTTTGGGGATGGGATTTGGAGAGAGAGCTAGCAAAGGAGAAATCAACTAGGTAAGGGAAGAACCAGAAAAGAGCAAAATCACAAAAAAATCAGTGAGGGAAGACCATTTAAAAGGGCTGTTGGTCAGCAGTGGTCAAGTGCTAAGAAAAGATTATTATATTTAGCAATCAAAAGATGATTTGTTAGCTATGTGATCCCAGGCAAGGCACTTAACCCCAATTTCCTTGTAAAAATAATAAAAAGCATTTAAAAATATTATTTGTAATATTGGAGAGAGCAATTTCTGTTGGGTAATGAGGTAGGAAACCAGATTGCACGGGTCTGAGAAGTGAGTGGGAGCAGGGGAAGTAGAAGCTTTAAATGTAAACAGTTTTTTTTCTTCTTCTAGGAGTTTAGAAGTAAAAAGGAAGAGAAATTTGTTTTAGACTAATGGTTTGTGATTGGACCACTTGGAGGTTGCTTTTTTTTTTTTTTTTTTTAAACATTGACATACCTGAGCATGGTCTACTAACTTCTTATGGCCTTCTATAATACTGGCCCTGGGCAGTTAAGATTCTTCCTTCTAATCCTAGATCTCCAATTAATTTGCCCTGTGTCTGCGGATAAGCCATTTTAATTCAGTTGTCTTTCTTTGGAAAATGAAATTTTAAAAAACCCCAGAATGATCTTGAAGTCTTTTAGTTTCATGCTATGGTGAAAATGCTGGCTCTGGAGTGAGGCTGAGGAAAAG
The DNA here is from genome assembly GCF_016432865.1 of Antechinus flavipes. Taxonomy (NCBI): domain Eukaryota; kingdom Metazoa; phylum Chordata; class Mammalia; order Dasyuromorphia; family Dasyuridae; genus Antechinus; species Antechinus flavipes. The sequence goes on along the minus strand of NC_067398.1, from coordinate 116,820,153 downwards.
AAAGGGGACAAATGTTATTGACTGTCCTATGTGTCAGGAACTGCAATATTATTGTTTATCCTTTGCTCTCAAAGAGGACCATAACATCGAAGAAATGATGCCATGATATACAAGGGAATTGGATTGAAGCTCAGAAGGGATGTGCAAAGTCACATCTGGATCTCATCTGGATCCACTGCCAAGATATAGATCAGGACCACTGGAGATGGCTCTGGATGCAAGGCCATCTTGGCCCTATTAAACTAAGGTTTTTAACAAGTCTCAGTTTGTCTGAGGAAACACCTATTCAGTGATTTAAGGTGGGCCAGATGTATCTATCAGGGAAGTCATATTGGAGCAGCTTTCTTGTTTTTTTTTTTTTTTCAGGTGTGTTCCACTCTTCACGACCTCATTTGGGTTTTCTTGGCAGAGATACCAAAATGGTTTATTATTCCTTTCTCCGGCTCATTTTACAGATGGGCAAACTGAGGCAAACTGGGGTAAGAGACTTGCCCAGGATTAAACTGCTAGTAAATGTCTGAGGCTGGATTTGAACTCAGGAAGACGCGTCTCCCTCATTCCTGACCTGGCATTCTATGCACTAGGGCACCATCTAGCGGCGCCAGGACAAAAACATCTGGATACATTGTATCAAGAATGTTTCTGGATACATTGTATCCAGGATGTTGCCAGTAGGAGACTCCGCGAGCAGAGCTGCTGTGTGTTCCTTAACCTTGGCTCTCGGCCTTGGGGACTGTCTCTGAGGATTCAGCCCTGGAAACATTCCCTCTAATTCTCTCCATCAAAGGCGTCATCTAAGCAGGGGAGCCGCCACTTGAGAATGAAAGCTAAATTGTCAACAGAGCTACCTCTCCCCGAGCTCCTAATCTTCTTGCTCCTTGTCTCTGGAGTAGGAGGACTTGTGTTCGAATCCCACTTGTGTGAACGCGAGCGAGTTTCTAAACGTTGGTTTTCCCACGGGTAAAATAGGGAATAGTATTTGTGTTAGCCACCCCACGAGGCTGCTCGGAGAAAAGTGCTTTATAAACTGCAGAGTTCTGTGGAGAGGGGCCGTCCCTGTTATTCTTATGTGCTCCTTCAGGAGCTTGTTGTTCAGCAGAGAGGGAACTTCGGAGCGCTGCCTCCCCCGCGCCCTCCGCCCCCCATCCCGCCAGGGCTGTTTACCTTCAGGCAGATTTGGAGCGTCCGGAGGATATCTGAGTCCCCCTGGGGTGTAGCGTGCTGGTCATGAATCCGCTGGGTTGCTGTGGAGATAGCCGTGGGGAGTGGGGGCTGGGGAGAGGCAGCTGGGAATTGCTAGAATAAAAGAGCTCTTAATGAAATACCTGCCGCCATCAGAACTCAGCCCGAGGGGATGCTGGCCATCCTCCCCTTCTGGCAACCCTTGCAGCCTTGGCAGTTCTGAAAATAATTTCTTCTCTCCCGACTCCTCTAGGGAGGTTTAGGGGACTGGGGAGGGCTCAATGCTGAGAGGCAGTCAGGACTCTTGGATTCAAGATCCCCTTGGCTCACCTTATCTCCATTATCCCCACATTTATCCAGCAGCCTCACTATCTATCAAGAGACAACTGGGCCCTTGTCAGCTTTAAAATAAGTCTTCTAGTGATCTGAAGTAGTGGAAGGAGCCAGAAGGCCTGAGCTCTCGGTATAAGTCTTATCCCTACTTTCCCTGTGGTCCTGAGCAAGTAACTTCACTCTTTGATCCTATTTCCTCATTAACCCCTTAGAATCACCTAACTTCCTTTGGTTTAGCTCATGTATCATTTCTTATGTGAGTTATTTTTACTCCCCAGTTGCTAGTCCTCCCATGTCTCTCTAAGAAGATTTTGTATTTACTTTTTACATATTTTATTTTTATCATCATTTGAGCCTCAGGGTCCTTCCCAGGAGGGACTCTGGACTCTTAAGGATCCAGTTCTAACTTGGAGGTCTGATTATCAGAAAGGTCCAGATACTCATTAACTCTGCCCCTATCCTTGGGGGGGGGGGGAGAGGGAAGAGGAGGGGGGGAGACTTTTCCAGGGACGTTAATGCACAGGGAAGGGATTGAAAAGAATGGGCTTATTGTCAGGAAGGCCTGAGTTTAAAACTAGTCTTAGACATTTACTAGCAGTGTGATCCTGGGCAAGTGACTCAATCCCTTTTGCCTCAGTCTCCTCATCTGAAAAATAACCTAGAAAAGGAAATGGCAAACCTCTCCAGTGTCTTTGCCAAGAAAACCCCAAATGGGATCACAAAGAGTTAGACACAACTGAACAACAAGGAAAGTTTGGATATGGCTTGAGTCTAGGATTTCTCTAATAGAAGATAATAGTATCTACTTCTTAGAAAGGTACTCAGTGTATAATATGAGTATTGGACAGCTTTTTACTATCTCCATTAGAGAAGGTATACACAAAAATATTTCACCTTCCCAGATTCCCGTGAGGTAAAGAACCTTTGTAGAATTTTAAGTGATTTCCTATTCACCTTGGATCTGCACCATCCATGCAAATCATAGCAATTATCACAGAGAGATGGCAGAATCCAGATTTCATAGCAATCATGGTATGGCTAATCCTTTAGTTATAAGATCCTTCCATTAATAGTGTTCTTCTCTAAGAAGCACAGTACTAAAGAAATCTCTCTCTCTCTCTCTCTCTCTCTCTCTCTCTCTCTCTCTCTCTCTCTCTCTCTCTGTGTGTGTGTGTGTGTGTGTGTGTGTGTGTGTGAATGGTAACCAACTTGAAGAGTCAGGAACCTAAAATAAGATTACCCCCATGAGAAAATGGTTGGAACTGTCCCTTTCTCATTATGGTTAGAAAAGGAAACAGAAACACAGGAGCTTGTGGGAAAGAACACAAGCACTTGTCTCCTGCTGCCATGTGCTTCTGTAAGATGTCATTGTTGCTGGATATGAGAAAGAAAAAGCACTGTCCCTACCCTCAATTTTGCCTTATTCCAGTTTGAAAGTCAGAGAAGAGAAAATGTAAAAATGTGTCCCTTAAAAGATCATTTTTCCTGGTTCCTAAAGGCTAAAGATAGAGCAATTTCATTTAATAAATTCCATCCCTATCACTCTCAATCACCAATCATTTTCAACCCAGCTCATAGTCACTGGGGCCATAGCAGAGGAGTTCATTATGAACTCCCAGTGAAATGCAGGTTCTGAATATAGTTATTTGAATTACTTGAAGTCAGTCTACATTTAGTGCTAAAAGCTGTACACGGCAGATCATCAGAACACTTCCTATATTGCTCACTGGCTTGTTTCCTCAATAATTTTCTTTCTGGGTTCAAAGGAAGTCTAGCAAATATGTCTACTTGAAAGAGAACTTTGTCTATATGTCTCTCTATAGACATATGTATATGTCTATACTTTCAAATATATCAAAGCCCTCTCACTAATTGACGCCCACCACCCATTTTTTCCCCTCCTAGAAATTTCTTTTTCTTTCTCAGAGCCTCAGACTGTTAGGATGAGATGAATCAATGTTAATGTCCATGTACTTTACTGGACATATAGAAAATACTGATAGACATTCAAACAATATGTAAAACATTTCAATAAAAGATTTCAGAGTTTACTTCTCCTCCCAGACAGTTTGAGGAGGCAATGAAAAAAACCAGACTGAAACTTGAGCCTGGGTGGAAGGAAAAAGAAGAAAGAGCTGTGGTTTGGACTTTCTCTCCCCAATAGCACATCTGCTGGCTCCCCTCAATCTGTTCTCCACATCTCCACTAGTTCCAGATCACTCACAGGCCTACATTCATGCATGCCTTGGTCATTCTCCAAAAGGAAGTCTTACTGTTGCATGGGGAAGCGCCCCCAGCACAAGCTCCCTGCCAGATTTGGTGGGAGAAACATGGACAAAACCTTCCTGCTTTGTGGTCCCTAGGCAAAGGTTTCTTTAACTCCCAGAAGTACAAATTCTCCTCAATACATTTTATCTCAGAAAATTTCCTGGGGAGGTCTTTAAAGTCTACATGGCCCTGTGGGGAGGGAGAAGTCTTAGCTGAGGTATACCAGCAAGTGCCGACAGCACATACCCAACTTCAAAGGAGGCTCTTTCCTCCTGCCTACACCTTGAAATCTCATCAAATTGACTGGTGAATTCTCAAATTGATCAGGGATCTCTTGATCACTCCTGCTGTACTTCTGTCTACATATTGTTTCCCTCCAATAGAATCTAAAATTATTATAAATTTAAAGACCAATTATTTTCCCTAGATCAGATAAAATATACTATCCTTTTACAGCACAGAAGTGGTGGATTAACAGAGTTTTGTATAAGATACAATTATTATATTTTCTAGTGCTTTCTCCCTTTTAAATTATCACCAATTTTTGCTATAAATAGCTTGTTTGTACTTAACTCTTTACTTATTATCTCTTCTATTAGGTTGTGAGTTCCTTAAAGGCAAACACTCTTTTTTTGCCTCTTTTTATGTTCCTAGCACTTAGCACAGTGCCTGGCACATAGTAGCACTTAATAAATACTTAATGATGAACTGAATGCTTCTATTTAATTGTTTTTATTTTTTGCAACAAGAAAGGATTCAATCTGTAAACAAGATAGGGTTGAAATGATTTTGACATAAAGACTAAAGACATCAATGAAGATATTTTTTTAAAATTAAGTAAAATATGGTTTCCTGCCAGACCAAAGAATATAAGTGCCTTGAAGACAAGGATTTTTATTTATTTATTTATTTTTATTTGAATAGCCTTTTATTTACAGGTTATATGTATGGGTAACTTTACAGCATTGACAATTACCAAACCTCTTGTTCCAATTTTTTCCTTCCTTCCCTCCACCCCTTCCCCCAGATGGCAGGATGACTAGTAGATGTTAAATATATTAAAGTATAAATTAGATACACAATAAGTATACATGACCAAAACGTTATTTTGCTGTACAAAAAGAATCGGACTCTGAAATATTGTACAATTAGCCTGTGAAGGAAATCCAAATTACAGGAGGGCAAAAATATAGGGATTGGGAATTCAATGTAATGGTTCTTAGTTATCTCCCAGAGTTCTTTTGTTGGATGTAGCTGGTTCAGTTCATTACTACTCCATTGGAACTGATTTGGTTCATCTCATTGCTGAGGATGGCCAGGTCCATCAGAACTGATCATCATATAGTATTGTTGTTGAAGTATATAATGATCTCCTGGCCCTGCTCGTTTCCCTCAGCATCAGTTCATATAAGTCTCTCCAGGCCTTTCTGAAATCATCCTGGTGGTCATTTCTTACTGAACAATAATATTCCACAAAATTCATATACTATCAATTGGGGAATGGCTGAACAAGTTGTGTTATATAAATGTAATGGAATATTATTGTAATATAAGAAATGATGAGCAGGTGGATTTCAGAAAAAACACCTGGAAAGATTTATATGACCAGGTGCTGAGTGATATGAGCAGAACCAGGAGAACATTGTATACAATAACGACAATGGTGTGGGATGATCAACTATGATTGACTTAGTTCTTCTCAACAATACAGTGATTCAAGAAAATTCCAAAAGATACATTATGGAAAATATTATCTACATTCAGGAAAAGAATTGATGGAATTTGAATGCAGATTGAAGCCTACTATTCTTACTTTGTTTGGAGTGTGTGTGTGTGTGTGTGTGTGTGTGTGTGTGTGTGTGTGTTCCCTTTTGTTCTGTTTCTTCTTTTACAACATAACTGATGTGGAAATATGTTTTACATGACTGCACACATATGACCCATATCAGATTACTTTTCCTCTTCGAGGAGGGGCAGGGGAAGGAGAAGAATTTGGAACTCAAAATCATATTAAAAATGAATGTTGAAAATTGTCTTTACCTGTAATTGGAAAAAAATAAAACTCTTTATTTTTTTAGAAGTAGAACTTAATGGGAAAATGGAGAAAATAACTTAGGAAACTGGACCTTTGGGATGCAATAAGGAGAAGATGGAGGACAAGGGCAGTGAGTGATACTGAAGTAGATAGATCTTCATTGTAGACTTCTGGATAGGGGCTGGTTAGGGGAGATGGGGAGAGCTGAGAGTTAATGTCACCTTATAAGCAGTACTGCCAGCTTTCAACTTACTCAGAGGAGACTTTCATAGAGAATGCCTCAGGGCTACTCGGCTGAAGCCCCAGCCAAAGAGAGGGAAGTGGGAGAAGGTGGAGGGAACAGGTAAACTGCCAATACAGGCACTGGGATTTCAGCTCGATTCTCACCCACACCTCTCACACTGGCTTCATCTCCCTCCCTATACCAAACAGCAAAATTATTAGTAGGGACAGATAGACCCTAATTTTAGTTTAAAAAAAAAAAAAACAATCACAGAGTGAACTTCCAAAGAGCAAGAAACAAAAACTGGAATAACAGAAAATATTGGACCTGGAATAGAATTCTGAGTTCATCTACATAGTTTAATCTTATTTTACAGAGGAAGAAATTGTTCTTCAGGGAACAAGGAAAGTGACTTGCCTAATAAATAACTAGTAAAGCCAAGACCAGATTCCAGATAATCCAGATAATTCCAGATAAGAGATTTTTCCCATTTCACAGAAAGAGGTCTATTTGACATATTACTGGCTAATATTGGAGGATGGGGAGATTTACTACTGAAAGTGATATTAGAAATCATTTAGTCTATCACTTTCATTTTCAAATGAGGAAACTGAGGCACAGGGAAGACAAGTGGCTTGTTAAAGGTAATACAGATATTAAGTAGCATTCAAATTCAGATTTTTTAAATTATACATTGATTGCTGTTATTGTTGCATCATGTTGGTAAGCTGTCTTGATTGCTTTTATCATTGCGTCATGCTGGTGTGTTGTCTGAATACACACTGGAGAGATTTTGAATACTAAAGTCCTATATAAGGAAAAGCAGCAATCTTTCTTATCTGCCACTTATATTGCCAGGGGAAAACCAGAGGGGATGTGGGCAGAGCCCTGAGTCACAGCCCTGGTATCAGGGAAAAGGGGAGGGGTGCTCCTACTGTGGAGGTCAAGGGTGGTTTATTGGCTCAATTCTCAATCTCTGTATTTATTAAGTCAAAAGATGTGGAAATAGGTCCTGACTCTGGTTTATAGCTCATCTTCATACAAAGAGGACTGACTGAAAAAATATACACTCCTAGACCAAGCCAGAACAGCACACTATGTGAGAAGGGACAAAGGAAAAATTTACGGGGGGAGAATGCTCAAAAATATGCTTTTAGGATGTCAGATGGAATTAGGATTCTGATATGGGGAAGACAGGCTGGTTGGGTTTTTATAGGGTTCTAAATTGGGTCAAACAGGATCAAGCATTGGGGGTAGGGGTCAAGGCAACTTGGACTTGGGGTGTGGGCCAGGTTTATAACTGGGGCTGACGCATACTGGGGACAGAGAACCGGGGAAATTGGCTGCTGATTAATATTTTGTGCCTCCCATCCTTGAAAAACAATCCTTGGTTATTACTGTTGGTCTTACTCTGATAGAATAACTCAGAAGTTTTTGTTTGCTTGCTTGCTTGTTTTACAGCTTCTCCGTGGCTCCCTGCCTTGTCATGGTGAAGGGACTTGCAAGGCTCAATGAAACATAGGGTAAACAGGGCAGTGTAGGTCACAAAGGATCACTGACAAAAGGTGATCCACTGGAGAAGGAAATGGCAACCCCTTCTTTGCCAAGAAAACCCCGTGTATGGTACCAAAGTGATAGAAGAGGTGATGTTGAAAGATGAGCCCCTCAGATCTGAAGATATCAGTACTCTACTGGGAAAGAATAGAGAATAACTACAAATAACTCCATTACTAAAAGAAGAGGCTGGGCTGTGAATTCATCTGGTGACAAAACTAAAGTCCGAAGACATAAAGATCAATATTGCACAGGAACCTGAAATGTGAGATCTGTGAACCAAGGTCAGCTGGATGTGGTCAAACAGGAATGGGAAGATGAGACACTAACATCATGAGTGTCAGTGAACTTCAATGGATGGGAATGGATGAATTTAATTCAGGAGGTTATTACATATACTATTGTGGGCAAAAATCTTTGAGAAGAAATGGAGTAGCCTTCATAATCAATAAGAAGGTGAGAAAAAAAAGCGTATGGAGGAATAATGTCAAAAATGACAGAATAATACCAAGACAAACTATTCAATATTACAGTAATACAAGTCAATGCTCTAACTACTAATGCCAAAGAGGGCAGAGTTGACCAGTTCTATGAGGATCTATGTCTAGAAATAATACCCCCCAAATGTCACATCCATCTTAGTATTACAATCCTAAAATGGAAAATCAAAAGATAATTGAAATAAGTCAAGTTTGGCCTTAGAGCACAAAATGAAGTAGGGCAGCGACTAATAGAGTTTTGTTAAGATAACTTGCTGGTCATAGCACTCTTTTTCTACAACCCAAATAGTGACTTTACATATGGACATCACGAGATACTCAATATGGAATTCAGATTGATTATGTACTTATTTTGCAGCTAAAGGTGGAAAAGCTTTATACTGTTAAACAGTTAAAACAAGGCCAGGAGCTAACTGTGGCTCAGATCATGAACTTCCTTCCCTTTCTCCCCCTCACCCCCTCACCCCTGGCTCTTTTTAAGTAAATATATTACTTCTTTTCCCCCAATTTCATGTAAAGATAGTTTTCAACATTTTAAAATGAGATTTTGAGTTCCAAATTTTTCTCTCCCCAAGATGGCAAGCAATCTGAAATAGTTTATACATGTGCAATCGTGTTAAACATATTTCTACATTAATCATGTTATGAAAAAATAAATAGAACAAGAGGAAAAAGCCATAAAATCCCCTGAAAATAGTATGTTTTTATCTGCATTCAGATCCCATAGTTCTTTCTCTGAATGTGAATAGCATTTTCTGTCATGAGTCTTTTGGAGTTATCTTGGATCATTATTTGTCTGAGAAGAGTTAAGTCAATCATAATTGATCATCATGTTATTGTTTCTGTGTATAATCTTCTGTTTCTGCTCATTTCTCTCAGCATCAGTTCTTGTTCAGATGAGATTCTTATTGCAAAATTCAGACTTAAATTGGAGAAAAAAGTAGGGAACCCTACTTACAAACCATATAAGTATGATTTATCTTACTTACAGACCTTATAGGTATGACTTAAATAGCATCTTTTATGAATATGAAATAGAGATGATTAGTTGGTTGGTTGGTTATTGTTCTTCATTCTCAAAGAGGACCAAAATGACATTACTGTGTTAGAATCAAGTTTCAGTGGGTGGTCCGATTGTGGCTGACCAGACCAATATGAGCTCCGAATGCTCTGCCACAAGTTGGGCACAAATAGTCCATATGAAAATTTGGGGTGAATTCTCTAACTCTGTGCATCTCAGGTTTCTTCTGAGCGAATTCAGTTCTGTTTTGTTCAAAGAGCACAGCACCTTCTTTGATGAGGGCACACCATGCTGGGTGAACCTGCACCAGGGTTTCTCGTGTCTTGCAATCAGTTCTAAGGTGCTTAAGAGGGGTAAAATAGATTTAAGGGATTAGATCTGGTAGATAAGTGCCATGGGTAGAAGTTCACCATGTTGTACCGGTGGTAGCAACAAAAAATATTCCAAAAGAAAAGAAAAGCCAGAAAGCAAAATGACTGTCTGATAAGGCTTTACATCTTGCTGAGGAAAGAAGGAAAGTGAAGGGTAAAGGAGAAAGAGGAAAATATACCCAAATGAATGCAGAATTCCTGAGAATAGCAAGAAGAGATAAAAGGATTTCTTAAATGAACAATGCAAAGAGAAGAAAACAGTAAAATGGGAAAGATAAGATCCCTTAAAGAAGACTAGAGATACTAAGAGAAGGTTTTATGCAAAAATGGGTGTGATAAAAGACAAAAATAGTAGAGGCTTAATAGAAGTAGAAAAGAGAAAGAAGAGAAGGCAAGAATACACAAAATAACAACATGAGAAAGATTTTAATATCAGTGATAATTAGTATAGTTTGATTACTGATTTAAAGCCAGATATTCTGGAGAATAAAGTCAAGTGAAAGTGACAGAATTACAGTTAAACTATTTTAAAAATCTTAAAAGATGATGCTGTTAAAGTGCTACACTTAACATACCAGAAAATGTGGAAAATTCAACAGTGGCCATTGGATTTTTAAAAAAGCCCCTGCCCAGTCCTTAAGGAGGATGATGCCAAGGAATGTTTAAATTGCCAAACTATTGTGCTCATTTTACATTCCTGTAAGGTTATGCTTAAGATTCTGCAAGCTTTTTTCAGCAATAGATGAATCAAGAATTACCAAGAGGCAGAGGAACAAGAGACCAGCTTGTCAACATTAGATTATGAGAAAGCAAGGGAATTTTAGAAAAATATCTACTGCTTCACTGACTATACTAAAACTGTGTGGATCATAGCAAAATAGGATAAGTCTTCAAAGAGATGGAAGTACTAGATCATTTTGTCTCCCGAGGAACCAACCTGTAAGGGAGATAAGAAACAACAATTAGAACCAAACATGGAACAAACGATTGGTTAAAGGTGAAAAAGGAGGAAGACATGATTGTATGTTGTCACCTTATTTATTTAACTTATATGCAGAGTACACCATGTGAAATGTCAGGCTGTTTCAATCAAGAGTTGAAATTAAAGTTGCTGAGAGAAATATCAACAATCTTAGATATGTAAATGATACATTCTCATAACAGAAAGTGAAGAGAAATTAATAGAAGGCTCTTGATAAAGGTGAAAAAGGAGCATATAAATAAAAAGTGGCTTGAAACAATATAAAAAGAAAATCTTGACAACTGGTCTCATCGCTTTCTGGCAAATAGAGGGATAAGAAATGGAAACAGTGTCAGATTTTATATTCTTTGGCCCAAAGATCTCTGCAGATGGTGACTGCAGCTATGAAATTGAAAGACATTTGTTCCTTAAAAAAAAAAGCTTTGGTAATTTTGGACAGCAGGCTAAAAAAAGCAGAGACGTCAACTTGCTGACAAAGGTCTGTGTACTCAAAACTATGGTTTTTCCAGTAGCAAAGCATGGTTGTGAGAATTGGACGATAAGGAAAACTTAATACCTCAGAATTGATGCTTTTGAATTGTGGTGCTGGAGAAGACTTTTGAGAGTCTTTTGGACAGCAAGGAGATCAAATCAGTTGATACTTAAAAGAAATTAATTCAGGCTATTCACTGAAAGATCAAATACTGAAGCTGAAGCTTAAATACTTTGGCCACATAATGAGAAGACAGAATTCATTGGAAAACACGCTGAAGATTGAAGGCAAAAAGAAAAGCAGATGAGATTATTATAATTACTATAACAGTCATTAGAGGATAAGATGGATAAATGGTTTCGTGGAAACAATGAACTTGGGCAGATTTGGGAAATTAGGGGCCTGGTGTGCAGTAGTACATTGTCACAGAGTTGCACATGATTAAAAACCAACAACCACCATCAACAACTCAGAAGCTTGTTTTTTTGTTTAAAGCTTTCCAAAGACTCCCTTGACTCCAGGCCCAATAATTCATCCAGTGTGCCCTGACTTTAGGGCTACTATACCAACTAGCTGTTCCTATTTATAATTTCTTTAATATTTATATTATATATAATATTTATTTCTTTAAAGTGGTGGATACTAGAGGGATAGGGAAAGAATCATGGTTGAGAGAGAACAACTACAAGGACTAAGTTGTAGTTCTCTGGAGGGGAAGCCCCCATATCCTCAAAATCTTCAAATCCTCAAATCTTCAAAAACTGGGGCCCAGAGAGGTTATTTGACATACCCAAATTCACACAGCTGGGGCTTCAGGGTTGTGGGACCAAGCTGGGGAAGGCTCACTCTTTAGTGACTCCTAAAATATCTTCACTACCCTTTTTAAGTTATAGGGCAGACGTGCATCCCATGATATATTCTCTTGGGAAGTCTGTTGGTGGGAGACCTCATGCTTATTTCCCAGAGAAGAAAATCTTGGACAGATCTTTCAGATCATGTTTTAAAATGTAGTGCAATGCAGTTCATAGGTAGTGCATGTGCTTTACAAATATTGTTCCACTTTATTGCCTCAAAAACTTGAGATGTACCGGGCGAGGTAAGTATAGACTGGAAGAGCTCAGGAATGTTAGCCTTTTTTCTAAGCTACTTTGCTCAGTCCTCAATCAAGAGCAAATCAACTTTTCAACAGCAGAAAGATGGACAGATTAGGTGATGAAGAGAGAATGTTTATTAAGTACTTATTTCTTATGTACCAGGCATTGGGGCTTAGCTTTGGGAATGGAAAATATAACTTTTGCTGGTCTCTACTCTCAAGTACATTACATTTTAATATTCCTCCTCTCCAGCAGTTTATATTCAGTTGTTCAGTTGTTTCAGACTCTTTGGGTTCCTATTTTAGGGTTTTCTTAACAAAGATGCTGGATTGGATTGCCATTTTCTTTTCTATTTCTTGACAGATGAGGAAATTGAGGGAAACAGTTAAGCAAGTTGGCCAGAGTCACATACCTAACAAATGTCTGAGACTGGATTTGAACTCATGAAGATTAATTTTATTTTAATAGAGTTGGAAAGAGACAGGGCAGGGAACCTGCCCAGGGGCAAGGCAGCTGGTGGGGAAGTAGAGCAGGTCAGTGATTCCTCAATCTGGAGACTTCTCCTCAAGGAAAAGTCATCATGAGGAAGTCCTAAGGAGGTGGAAGTCAGGAAGATGAATTCAAATCCTGCCTGAGACATTTGCTAGAACAGTGACTGTAAACGGGTCACTTAAATTCTGGCTTATCTGTAAAATGTGCATAAACACTATTGTGAGAATCAGCTTAAATAACATGAGAAAATGCTTTACAAACCTTGAAATGCTATTAAATGCTAGCTGTGCTTAATATGGTGATGATAGAAATGGAAAGAAAGAATATTTTATATAACTATAATGACCAAGATTGGTCCTAAAAATGAGATGAAGGGGCAGCTACATGATGCAGTGGATAAGATCCTGGCCCTGGAATCAGGGACACTTACTAGCTGTATAATCCTGGGCAAGTCACTCAACTAGGTTGTCTCCACCCCTCTTCCTCCCCCTCCTCTAAAAGAGAGGAGAAAATGCACTTCTTTCTTCTCTTTGAAGAGATGGGGGACCAGGAGTGTGGAACATTACATATGTTATTAGCCTTGGTTGATTTGTTGGTTTTTGCCAAATTGCTTTCTTTTTTGGAGAGTTCCTTTTAGATCTTTCACTATTTAAGAATGGCACCCAGAGAATTCTTATTATTTTTCATTTAGCTATTTTCCTGGACTTCATCAACTCCAGAAACTCATAATTCTGCAAGATAAAGTCAACTCAGAAACTCACACCCCTTCAGATCCTATCCTCCCAGACTGCTTTTTTATGTGTTTTTCCCACTAGGTTGTGAGCACCTTGAGGAAGGAATGTTTTATGTCTTTCTTCATATCCCCAACAATTAGCACATAGCTTGACACATAGTAGCCACTTAAATATTTATCGGCTCTTACTCTGAATTTTTCTTTTATTTTTCTCTTTATTTTAAGGACTGACTCTCTGGAAAAGCTAAGCAGTATGAGATATGTAATAAACTGTGGCTGTTCTACGTGGACTAGTCAAAATAGTCGCTCCAAAGTCAAAGTATTCTGTGGATTCACATTCATAAAAAGCAAATTGCCTTTGAGCCCCCATGGCAATATTTATTTCTTCTCTGGGTAGTCAGAGGACACATTCGCTGAAAGCAAAGGCATTTAATAAAATATTATACTTTCAATAGAACACTCCCATCCATAAATATAGAGTATACTTTCCCACAGAATTACACACCATTAATGAGGAGAAGGAGCATGCATAGGGATCATGTATGAGAGGTCTACATATGGGGAATATATACAAGGGAACAGTGGTTATATCCTTCCATAGGTCTCTGCTGGATTTGCTCTTTTCTTAGTCATGTTGTTCCTGTGGTTTTTACTGGACTCAATCTCCCCTTGATAGGAATTCTTAATCTGGGTCCATAGAACTCCAAAGAGTCCATTAAATGTTAACTAGAATGTGGGGGAAAAAATCTTTATTTCTGATATTTTTGGTTTTCTTTGTAATCCTATGAATTTTATTTTGTGCATTAAAAACATTCTGAAAGAGGTCTATAGATTTCATCAGATTGCTAAATGAATTTCTTGACCCAAATAAGTTGACTCCCAGATTTAAAGCTAGTCCAGCCACCTCAGATTCAGTATATTCATGGTTTTTTTGGTGGTTGAGTTCAGTCATAACTAGTTCTCTGTGACCCCATGGCTGTAATAGTTTGCCATTTCCTCCTCTAGCTCATTTGATAGATGAATAAACTAAGGCAAACTGGATTAAGTTGTTTAGGATTACACAGCTACTAAATGTCTGAGATGGGGTTTGAATTCAGGTCTTCTTGATGCCAGGCCCAGTAATTCATTCAGTGTGCCCTGACTTCAGGGCTACTATACACACTAGCTGTTCCTGTTTATAATTTCTTTAATAGTTATATTATATATGATATTTATAATTTCTTTAAATTGATGGATACCAGAGGGATAGGGAAAGAATCACGGTTGAGAGACTTGGAGAGAAAAACTACAAGGACTAAGTTGTAGTTCTCTGGAGGGGAAGCCCCCAAATCTTCAAGGTTTCTCCCAGGGAACCATTTGATTCCAGGAAAGGAAGACTTACATGGCTAGAAAGGTGGCAGTATTTGGGTACAGAATAAGAACAACAAGCAAGGAGAGAATGAATCATAGGATCATAAATTTAGAGATCATGTAATACAGACCCCTCATCTTATAAATGAAAAAAACTGGGGCCCAGAGAGGTTACTTGACATATCCTAACTCACACAGCTAGGGCTTCAGGGTTGTGGGACCAAGCTGCGAAAGGCTCACTCTTTAATAACTCCTAAAACATCTTCACTAGCCTAGGATGGTTCATAGGGAAAACGAAAGTTCCTGCTTATAGGATGAACTTTCTGTTTTGCATTTTGGTAAATTTAATTTAAGCCTGTGGTATATCTGATATTTTGTTAGCTTGAGTACTTACATGGAAGCTGAAAGGCCCTTTAAACTTGTAGAGACCTAGACACAAGTCAAATTTGGATTTTGTCCAAAGAAAATGCAGGGTGCATGTGCTTCTTCTGCTTATAGGGACATATGGTTTAATCAAAGATGCCTTAGAAATATACAGGGTTTCTTCCAGGGAACCAAGTCTGAGCATCTGTACTTCTTTTCTTTGAATCTCTCAGTACTGATTTTCTCCCCCGTTCTTTTTTCTTTCTTTCTTTCTTTTTGAAAGCTATTTTTCCCCATTTAAAAATTAATAAATGTTATTTTAACTTCCACCAACAGATAAATACATTCAGACATATAAATAAAAACAAAATAAGGTGTACAAGTTATAAAAATTTCCCACCATAATTCAATTAAATTCTTCCAGAAATTATTATTATTATTATATATTATATTATTATATTACATATATTATTATATAATTAATATTATTATAAAGACAAAAGAATAAAAGTCCCTATTTTCAAAGAGCTTAAATTCTGTGTACAGCTACATTTCTTTACATAGGATAATGAGTACTTCAGATAAACAAGGATAGAATAATTTGGAGATAGAAAGAGTACTAATAAATTCCCAAATAAAATGAGTCATAAGTTAGCTAAAATAGGCAAAAATCTCCAAACTTGGAAAACAAAATGAAGTCAACTTTAAAAAGAAAGAATAGAAGGTGTGCTAATTTTGCTATTTGTTGATTGATGAAAGCAACACATCTCTATTTGTGTTTCTTTTTAAAGATATTTTTTCCAAATAAAATTTTAAGAAAACACAAAAATGTCAGCTATAATCTTCATTACTAATAAATAGAATGGCAAAACCCAACCAGGTAGTAAAATCAATCATTCAATCAATCAACAAGTGTTTATTAAGCATTTCACTTGTGCCAAGTGCTGGGAATGCATAAGAAATAAAAACAGTCCCTGTCCTCAAACAGCCTGCATTCTAATGTACATAAATAGAGATGCACAATATATATTCATATTAGTTGCAGGGAAGTGCTTGAGCCAGCTCAGTTATAAGTTGATTGTATATTTTTCATCACGAGCTTTTACATCTTAGAAAATGGTAAATCTCACAAATCAGTAACTTGATTTATTATTTTGTTCAAAGTTCATTTATTTTCTTAAGAAAATAATGGAGAAAATGTTAATAACATAGATAAAGCTAGAAACTATAAATTATACATATTTCCCCCACCCCACCCCAGCCAGTTGTTAAATATTTACCAGTGCCCTCCTGATAGAGGGTAACCTTAGTGGGGAAAGCATCATTAAAGATCTTCTTATAAAAGAGAAATTAACTATTTTTATTTGAATTATTTAAGAGCCAAAGGTGAGGATCATTTCTGGAAAGAAAGACAACCAGTGTAAAGGCAAGGAGGAAACATTGTGGATGAGGAACAGATAAGTACACAAGTATGATGGAACCTCAGAGGGCATGGGTAAGAATAGAGGAATAGAAAAAGGCCATATGGTGAAACACTGGCAATGGGAAATAGAGAAGTTTGTGTTTGATCTTAGATCTGATAAGGAGTCACTAGAGTTTATTGAGAAAGAAAGAAACACCTAAATAGAATGAGGATAGGATAGTGGAAAAGCAAACTATGTGAATTAACTTTATTTTTTAATTTCCTTTTTGTTATTATGATTTTGATAGATGTCTACAAATATAAGCATTTCTATATACAAAGAAAATAAAAAGGGGAATACACGTACAGATTGATTACCCCCATTCTGTGAGAGGTCTTTTGTAATAAGGTAAAGCAATTAAGTAAGTAGTTAAAATTGAATCTCCATTATTTATGTACAGTTTTGTTAAAAATATGCATTAACTTTTAAAAAGTTATAGTGACATTGTCCTTTGTAGATACCAATTATGTTGCTGTTGATTGATGCTATATTCCTTTAAATAGTTAAAGTCTGTGTATAAATAGGTATTTTTTATTTTTGTAATAATTTTTTTTTACTTTAAAAAATTTTTACTTTGAATTTTGTGAATATCAGTAAACACAAATATTTCCCTATACAAAGAAGAGGGAAAAAATGTAGCATGAATTTCTATTACATACAACTTGAATTTATTTTAAAAATTATGTAATAAATTCAACATATTACATCCCTTCTACATCTCAAGGGTTGGGGGCATGACTTTCTTTGATCTTGAAAATCCCCTCAAAATTTTTTTAACCTCTCTTTTTACCAGAGAAGAAATTGTATATATTTATGGTATTAAAAGATAAAATATGTTGATATTATACAATACTATACATATATTTTGTGCATTTCTGATTTTCTAAACTTTTTCTATGTCATCTGCTGGTCTTTGTGTGTTGTCTGTGGCTTCCTCAGAACTCCGCAAAAATTCCCATTCATTTCCTTAACCCAACCTATACTATATTAAAACTGCAATGGAGAAAGTAGTATGTGTAAGGAATAACTAGTTACAAAACTGTACTGCTTGTCTACTTTTCTTGAACTTTCTTATTTTCTCATTTCTTCACTATTTTAAAAATAATATCAATTCCTTTTAAAATTAAATTAAATTTTTATTATTTTTTAAATAAAAAATTACAAAACATATGCATGGGTAATTTCTCAACATTGACCTTTGCAAAACATTCTGTTCCAACTTTTCCCTTCCTTCCCCCTTCCCCATCCCCTAAATGACAGGTAGTCTAATACATGTTAAATATGTTAAAGTATATGTTAAATCCAATATATGAGTACATATTTATATAGTTATCTTGCTGCACAAGAAAAATCGGATCTAGAAAGAAAGAAAAAATAAACCAAGAAGGAAAACAAAATGCAAGCAAATAACAGAGAGTGAGAATGCTATGTTGTGGTCCATACTCATTTCCCATAGTTCTCTCTCTGGATGTAGATGACTCTTTAGTACTAAACAACTAGGACTCGTTTGCATCATCTCATTGTTGAAGAGAGCAACATCCATCAGAACTGATCATTGTGTAGTTTTATTGTTGCCGTGTATAATAATCTCCTAGTTCTGCTCATTTCACTCAGCATCAGTTCATGTAAGTCTCTCCAGGTCTCTCTGAACTCGTTCTGTTGGTTGTTTCTTACCAAACAATAATATTCCATAACATTCATATGCCACAAAAATTTAATTTTTTTGAAGTTATGCTAAACTTGTTTTCATCATAGAGCTAGACTGAAAATTTGGTGGAGAGTCAAGGAGAAAAACAATGGAAATGAAGAAAGGAACCAGGTGAAATTTGGTTTTAAATTCTTAACAGAGGATTTTACCACTTGATATAGAAAGGAATAGAGAGACACTGGCTTTCATTGAGAAGTGTTTTTTTAATCTATGACATGATCAGACCTATGATTTAGGAGCACCATTTTGGTAGCCAAATGGAGGATGTATTGGAGGAAGAAGGGACAATTCAAGGAGACCATCAATGGCTATTTAAATAGTCCTAGCAAAAGGTGAAAAAGACCTAGACATGAATAGTGGCTGTGAGTGGAAAGAAGGGGAGATATACAAGAGACAGAAATACTATGAAGATAAAAACAGAAAAGAGAATAGATTGTATATGTGGGGTGAGTATGAGCAGAGATTAAGATTGTGAGTAGAAATACTTCAAAGGATGGTAATGTCCTTGACAATAATAGGAAAATCGGTTAGAAGGGATGGAGGAAAGATACTGAGTTCTATTCTATACATGTTAAATTTGAAATACTCACAAAACATCCAATTTGAGATATCCAAAAGGCATGTAAAAATTGACTCTTCTAATTTTTAACTAGTACTAAATGGATTTGATGATTGTTGCTTTGCAGTATAGTTTTGATCTGGTACCACTAGGTCCCGTTCCTTTCCAATTTTTTCATGACAGATCTTTGACTTTTTATTCCTTCAGATGAATTTTGTTACTATTTTTTTTTTTTTTGCTTTATAAATCAATCCGTTTGTAATTTGTTTATCTTATCACTGAACAAATAAATCAGTTTAGGTAATGTTGTTATTTTTATTGCTTTAGCCCAACTTCTCTTTAGTCTTGGTTTTGTTATCAGAAAGGCTGATAATTTATGTAGGTTCATTTTATGTCCTGCTACTCTGAGGAAGTTATTAATTACTTTAGTTAACTTTAGTTGACTTGCTAGGGACCTCTAAGTAGTTTTTCATGTCTGTAAAAGCAAGTTTGATTTCTTCTTTGCCTACTTATTTCCTCAGTTTCTTTTTCTTTTTCTGTTGCTATAGTTAGTCTGTCAAGTACTAGGGATAACAGTGGTGATGTGCATTCTTGCTTTTATCCTCATATTATTGGAAAGGCATATAGCATTTCTTTATTACATATAGGCCCTTGGTTTTAGATATAAATGAAAGGTACATTTATTCTTAGTTTTTTAAATGTTTTTCTAAAAACAGAAATAGATATATTTTGTCGAAAGCTTTTTCCAAATTGATTTTTATAATCACATAATTAGTATTATGTTGGGGTTTTTAATTTTTATTTTGAACTAACTCTGCATTATTATTTTGGTTTTGTCCTTTTTCCTCTTTGTATTACGTCATATGGCATAAAATCATGAAAAATGAAGTAAGTAGAACCAAAAGAACAGCAGTATTGTTTGAAGGATGATTGTGAGCCAAGTTATTCTAAGTATTGTAAATACTCAAACCAATTATATGACCCTTAAAGGAGGTGTAATACACCTCCAGAAAAAGAACTGATAATAGAAATATGCATAGTATAGTTATACATATATTTATAAACCTGTATCAAATGATGGCCTTCTCTAGTGTGGGATAGGGAAGAGTGAGGAAGATAGCTAAGAACTTAAATGTAATAAAATAAATAAAGAAAAAATGAATTACTTCATGGGAAATTTCCCATACTCTTTGTATCATTTATATTTGCCATTCCTCCTAGTACATTAATATTCCATTACATTCATGTATTTCCATACCATGATTGTTGAGTATAAAGATTTATTTCCATTTTTTCTATTATAATTAGAGTTGTTATGAATATTTTTATACAGATGGGTCTTTTCTTCTTATCATTAACTCCTTAGGATATAAACCTCAAAGCAGGATTTCTGGGTCAAGAGGTATAAAAATTTTTATAACTTGTATTGTACAATTCCATTACTTTCCAAATTAGTCAGACCAATTCACAATTCTATTAGCAGTGAATTAATGTGTCTGCTTTTCCAGATCTAAAAGCAAGTTGAAATTTTCTATTTTTGCCTATTTGATGGTCGAATGATAATACCACAGAATAGCTTTGATGTGAATTTCTCCAATTAGTCTTTATTTTTAACATTTTTTTCACTCGGTTGCTGCTTTTTTTTCCTTGAAAAATGTATCTATTCATATCCTTTGACTATATATTTATTCTTATAAATTTATATCAATTTCCTATAGATTTTTGGAAAAAAATGTTATCAGAAAGGATATTCTGAATGTATTGCTTTATACAATAACTTTTTATTTTTATATAATCAAAATAAATTATTTTGTCTTCTATTATTCCCTCTGTGCAATGGTTGATTGAAAAAATTTCCCTCTATAGAGAATCTATATATTTTCCTGTAATTTTCTTATGATAAACTTCTTTACATTTAAATAACTAATCAACTTGGAGTTTGTTGTGGTGTTTAGTGTTAGATGTTTGTCTAATACTATTTTTTGCTAAAATTTTATCTAATTTTCCTGGCAGTTTTTGTGAAAGAACGAATTTTTCCTTGTCTATAGTCTAGTCAGACTTATGGAAGAAAAAAAAGGAAATGAAATCCAAAGAGAATTACTTATCTAGTAATTGGTGCTACTGGATTTGCTGAAATGCTATGTATATTTGAATCTAATTATTGCTTATTCAATCTATCCCACTGTTCTATTTTATATTTTTTATCCAGTATGCAGTCCCCAAACTCATTGAAATGGAACATTTTCTTTTTAGTGGAGATGAAGGCTCTGCCCTCGTTAAGGGATGGGGTAGATTTGGATGGAAGCAAAAGCCTTTGATTCTAGTTGTCTCTTTGAGGACTCTTCAAGTGTAATGTTGAGTTGGTTTCTAGCTTCGAAAAAAAATGGAAGAAGTCAATGCCATTTCAGGCTGCTGAAGGAAAAAATTGAGAAAACATTAAAAGAGAGGGCAGCATCTGTTAGATCCCTATTCCTAAATGGCTATTCTAGACACTTTGAGGAGTTTCCTTGTGGGTGGGAACTGGGATCCTCTTTCTTGGTTGAACTAGGTTATCTTGTTCCCAATGGGAAAATCTCTTCATTCTGTATTTTTCTGGTGTATGTTCTCCTATATATACTTTCTCTGATTTCTGTTTTGCTGTGAAAAAATGGGCTTCTATGAAACTCACTATATATGTTCACTGTGGAACTAATATTGGATGGGGAAGGGACCCATCACTTTTATTTTTCATCCATCATCTATCCAAGGATTTAAGTTTCTCTTTTCCACTTCAAATGAAAAATGATGAAAAGTTAGATGGAGCCCTAGAGCATCTTTCCTAGATAAGTAATAATTTAAAGTTGCAGATAGATAGACTTCTGGTAGCCTGTACCCACTTTCTGAGGAGAGCAGACAGGTGGCCTCTGGCCCCAATCTCCTGCTTCATCTCCTGGCAGGAGTCAAGATGTCCCTTGGGAAAAAGCTGGGGAGAAGAGGCTAGAGATGTCTATTCTGCCTCCCTATAAAACACACAGAAGGACAAGCCCTCTCCATATGGGAAGTCTCACTATACATGTGGGGTCCACGGTTCCCTTTCTACATATGATCACTGTAGTATAATCCAATTTGGGGAACAGCTAGGAGGCACAGTGGGTAGACATCTAGGTCTGAAATCAGAAAGGATCATCTTTCTGACTTCATATCTGACCTTAGATAATTACTAGCTACGTAATCTTGGCCAAGTCACTTAACCTTGTTTGTCTTAGTTCTTCATCTGTAAAACAGTTGGAGAATGAAATGAAATATGACTCTATATCTTTGCCAAGAAATCACAATTGGAATGATGAAGAGTTGGATATGACTGAAATGACTGAACAATAACAACAGAAAAAATCTAATTTGGCATCTATTCAGTATTATATCATCTCTGTTATTTTTCTCCCATCAACATGATTCTATTTTTCTTGATTCTTTTAGTTTGTTAAAAATCTATATTGATTTTTTCAGACTGTGGAGTCTCCTATTTGTCTTTGCTTCATTGATTTAAATTCCATCTTTATAGATGCCAGGTCTTGAAAAATTTCTCTTCTGAGCTTATTAGCCATTCTGAAGAGTATCGTAGCATCCATTTTCACTTTGGCAGCTTTTTTCTTTTTTGTATCTTCTCTTAATTGTTTTTAAGCTCCATTACACTTATTTACTATATTGGAGCCTCTTTTTCAATGTTGTTTACTTATTTTCCTGGCTGCTATTTTTCCTTTTTCTGTGAAGGACTTTTTCTAAAAGTCTAAATTTTGCTAAAATTGTTTTTTTTTAGATTGTTCTTTTGCTTTGGTGCATCTGTTGCTATTTTTTAGATGAACATTGAAGAATTGGGCTCAAACTTGATTACTCACTGTGCTATCTTTTCACTCCTTCCTCCATCCTAATCTTACTAATTTTTTTAGTTTAGTTTTTTTTTCCTCTTTCATTATTCCAAACTTAACTCTTTAATCTGCTTAGATTTTTGAAAGGAAAAAGAAAAATGAAATCCAAAGAGAATTATAGCAAGTGAGACACAAGGATTAAAAGATCAGTGAGCAGACTGGGGTTGGGATGAGGGAAAAAATGCTTTCCCTAGCTACAGAAAAAGTCATTTGATGAATAAGACCAATTCCACCTT
Source organism: Antechinus flavipes (assembly GCF_016432865.1). NCBI lineage: Eukaryota > Metazoa > Chordata > Mammalia > Dasyuromorphia > Dasyuridae > Antechinus > Antechinus flavipes. The sequence goes on along the minus strand of NC_067398.1, from coordinate 116,797,309 downwards.
GCCCTCCAAAAAACAACAATCAAAAAACTGTTCAGAGTTGTTGATAGTCACCAATGGTAAGCTTCTTGCTATTTTATCATCCTGGGATCAGAAGTGCCTCATGACCTTTACAATGCTCAGACCTTTTTTGAGGGGACCTGGTCAAAGATCACATATTTTGTAGCCCACTAACTAGTCTTAGATGTGCTGATGAAAAAGTGGTAGCTACATTAGGACCAGAATTTAACATGGTTAACAGAGTGATGTGCTTCAAGATGAGATTCTCATCAGCCAAGTTCTCCCCACGGATGTAGATTTGCCATTAATGCCATTGTGATTTATGAAGACACTACTTGGACACATGAACGCAGGAATGATTCTTTGAAAGCACCATCATTTACTGCTAAATCTCTCCCTTTCCAGTACTTTGAGCAAGGAAGTTTTTTACTGTCTTCAGGATATTGTCTATAGATTGTTGGAAAGTTACTCAGCCTGGGGGCTTATTTTCAGCAAAAAGGGAATTGGTGACAGTCAAAGATTGCTGGGTGGGGTGAAACAGGAGAGAGAGTGTCAGGGGGTTCAGTATTTAGAGGGTCTAGAGAAGCCACGATCTTCATATAGCAGCTGTCTGCAAAATGGCGTGTCATAATCTTTTGAGGAGGTTTTAGTGACTTCTTGTTTTGCTTGATCATTTGAGAATTCACCCTGGTTTTATCAGCAGCCCTTTGGGTGTGGATTACTTCTATCAATAGTTAATTTCATCCTTAACCATATAGAACAGTGGAATCATAGAGTATTTAGACTAAAAAGGGGCCATTACGGTTATCTTAATTTATAAAGGAGGAAATTGAGACCCAGAAAGGTTAAGTAAGTAACCCACAGGCATAGTTAACGGCAGAGTGGATCCAGAAGCAGGATGTTTTCTATAATATGCATTTTCATTTTTATTTTTTTTATTATCTTAGATTTCAGAGGGTGACATTTCCTAACCTCAACCCTCAAATCTGAGGGTTAAACCTCTTTGGTATTTCTGGCTCTGTTAGCATTGACAACAAAGAGAATAAAAAAATATAACCTGTTCATCATGCCAAACTCTGTTTAGCATTGCAAAGCAGCTTTGCAAAAACAAGTTTCCAATTATAAGCCTTACAAAGAATGAATAAAACTTGAAAGCTGCATGTTCTTTATTTCATTAACACATGAATATCTATGTCACCACCACCCTACAACAGGTGCAATCCTGTGGGTGTTTTGGCCCACTACTGACTTATGGGGCATATTCTTTTCTCTTGTTAATATGACCTTTACTAGCACCCTTAAATTCTAAATTGAATTCTTTTCCTCCTTGATGTACAGAAGGTGCTGAATAAAATCTTGTGGCCAACTAAACTGCCATTCTGTTGTCCCTAAGAACAAAAAATTTGGAGGTTTTTTTTGAAGGATTTTTGCTATTATAAAAAAAATTAGGAATGAAATTAGGAACAAAAGAAGAAATAAATATTAAGTTTCCAAAGTCTCAAAGAAAAAGCTATGCCTGGGTCAATTCAATTAAATTCAGCAGACAGGTATTAAATACTTAGTATGTGCTAAAAATTAGTGACACAAAAATAATATGAAAATTAGTTTCTGCCTCGGGATATCACATTTACACAGATAAGTAAATATAATATGACTTGATGAAGATTAATAGTTAAGACATGGAAGGAAATATATATATATGTGTGTATATATATTAAATACATACATACATACATATATATATATATATATATGTATGTATGTATGTATTTAATGTGAAGATAAGGAGTCTTTAAAGTCTTTAAAGAATAGGCCTGGGAGAATACAGGCTGACAAATAAAGCATGCGTAGTATAACCAGACTTCCACATAAATCTAGAGAGGTTTTATGCACTATTTTTTGTGTAGAGGAAGATGTGATTTCTGAATGGGAGAAAGGATGCTGAACGATGTTGCATGACTAGATAAGGGACTTATTGTTGCTTCCAGAATTGTTTCCATACATACTTCAGAGCTACTTTGAGAGAGACAGACAGACTTTGAAATAGCAGATACGCATGAGAAATAGATGCTATCTTGTCCCTGAATTTGCTGTCTTTGATTTCCTTGACTTATATGCCCAAAAGTGGAATCATTGAGTCAAAAAGACAAACAATTTAGTCACTTCCCTTGTACCTTCTTTATTTTTGCTTAGGCAGTGATCTGATACTATTTAGGGGATGTTCCCAGGGAACGAAAAGTACAGAAGCCTAGACAGAGGAGTTGAAATTTTGGACTTCACCAGGAAGAGCGAGCTGATTACTCTGTAGGAGTGTGAAAGCCCATATTGTTCATTTCATTTTCACTGTAGTAGAGTCCATTCAATTCTACATATGAAGGAGTATTCCTTTTGGGTCAGAGATTGAATTCCTGAAAGGCTTCACGAACCGAGCTAGCTATGAATTATGACAGAATTAAATCATACTCTTAGATCAAAGCCTTGAAAAGCATAAGAACTTCAGAGGCCGGCCCAAACTGGCAGATCAGGAAGGTAAAAGTCCTGAGAGGGTGTAGTTCTGAGGACTGTGCAGTTTCTTGATCCGATATAGCAAACTATTGGGGTGACCATTTCATTTGAGCATGTCTAGCAAGTTCGCTGGGTATGGGATGGGGCAGGGTCACAGAGCCACTCAGAATAGCCATCTTCGTAACGTCTTTGTGTCAAAGTAAAATGCAGGGCTTCATTATAAATTAAGAAAAGGAAATCTGGAAGAATTGTACTTGGGCTCCTCCTGAATCAGGTAACGTAGGCATTATTTCCAGTTTAATAAATGTAGGAACAGAGACTCAGATTGCTGAAACCATCGTTGGAGGTATCCCCTGGTAAGTGATGGTGTAAAGCCGGGTGTCTGACCCCAAGTTCACAGTTCTTTCTGTTCTGCTACCTTTCCTCTCAATAATATCCTAGAACAAACATATTTGGCAATTTTAACTTCCTCAAATGGCTTCTCCTTGACTGCATTTCATTTCCTTGTGACTAAACAAGCAATGTTTTTAGCAAAATCATTTGGGATGTGTTTTGGCAGATGTGCCCCTGAGCACAGGGTGTGGGAAAAGCAGTAAGAGGGAATGGAGAGAGGGTGCTTAATGGGAAAACATGTCCTGAGAAGGGTAAGGAACATATTTCTATCTTCCTAGGACAGGGTTTACATCATGACACTGATGAATCCCTGGAAGAAGGAGTTCCAATTGTTCCTCAGTCCCATTCTCCAGCATGAGAGGAGTCAGATCGTTGCCTTTTCACTTACACTCTAGCCTGTGAAGGTGAGAGAAAATAGAAAGCAGAGAGGGACAAGGACTTCCTCTTCCAAATTTGGGGATTTTGGTAGACAGCAAGCCCAATATGAATCTAAGTGTGACATGTCAGTTTAAAAAGCCAATACGAGTGTAACACCCAGTGATGTTAGGGCTGCCAGGTTCAGGAGATATGAGGCTCATGACTTCTTCCTTCTCACTGAGGGACTTAGCTCTGGACTCCATAGAGAGGGCATCAGACTCATATCTCATGGAGTTTTTTTATTCTTTTCATACCCATCCCTGTCTCTTGGGGAGAATCACTTATAGCTTGGGTGTGGGTAGGTCTAGGGTCTCACAATATAAATCAGATATTACCAGAAAAACGTAAATAACCGCAGTGACATAATTACGATCATGTTCTCCCAGGAGATTGAGACATAAGCAGGAGCACATGAAAGAGTTTTCAGTACTGCTGAATCAGCATTTCACATTTTACTTCTGCTTTGCTCTGTCAAAACAGTTCCTCCAGGTCTGAACCTTCTGAGAAATCAGTCCAGAGGTTGGGCTCGTCCCCTTCCTGGTGGTCATTCTCTCCATTGTGAAAACTTCTCCTTTTGCTAATCGGTTCTGATCAAGAGGCCCTGGGAGTTTCAAATTTTCCAAATTATGAGGCTTTTTCTAAGACTGGTAAAGTCCATTTGGGGATCATTGTTCAGTCCCTTCTATTCAGGAAAAAAGTACAAAATGGAAAAGTCAGTCAGAGGCCCACTGCCCTAAGCTTAGTTCATTTAGCTGAGTCATTGCTTTAGCTTTTATGTACCTGTTCTACAGAAGGAAATGACAAATCACTCCAGTATCTTTGCCAAGAAATCTCCAAATGGTATCATGAAGGGTCAGGTACTGCTGGAACCACCATCACCACCACCATCACCCACTGTGGGCAACAAGGTGACACAATAAATAGGGCGGCAGGTATAAAGTCAGGAAGGCTTATTTTCCTGAGTTCAAATCTGGCTTTAGTCACTTATTAGCTGTGTGACCCTCAGCAGATTACTTAACTCTGTTTGCCTCAGTTTTCTCATTTGAAAAATGAGCCAGAGAAGGAAATGGCAAATCCCTCCGGTCTCTCTGCCAAGAAAACCCAAATGGGGTCAGGAGGAGGTGTACAAGACTGAACAAAAACAGTTCACCATACTATTGCAAGTTTGAAAGGAAAAAAGATCTGTGGAAGTCATCTTTCCTTTCTAACTGATACAATACCTCCACCTTCCCTTTCCTTCATCTTTGTTACTGACATGGGTTAGAGTTGTAGTATTTCAGTGTTGAGTCATATTTGTCCAGAAGTAACCAAGGTTTAGATCCAGCACATTATGGGGAATTCTATTTTCTTTTCTTATTAAAATTTTTGTAGTATTTTATTTTTTAAAATCCATACAAAGAGAGTTTTCAACATTCATTTTTGTAAAACTTTGTGTTCCAAATTTTTTCCCCTCTCTTCCCCTTCCCCTCCCCTAGACAGGAATTAATCTGATATATGTTAAACATATGCATTTTTAAAAACATATTTTAAAATGCTGCACAAGAAAAATCAAATCAAAAGAGAAAAAAAATATGAGAAAGAATAAAAAACTCAAGCAAACAACAACAAAGGTGAAAATACTATGTTTTGATCCACATTGTCTCCATAGTTCTCATTCTCTCTCTCTCTCTCTCTCTCTCTCTCTCTCTCTCTCTCTCTCTCTCTCTCTTTCTCTCTCTCTCTCTCTCTCTGTCTCTCTCTCTCTGTCTCTCTGTCTCTCTCTCTCTGTCTCTCTCTCTGTCTCTCTCTCTTTTTCTCCATAGTTTCTATCATAAATCTATTGGAATTTCCTTGAACCACCTCATTGTTGAAAAGAGCCAAGTCCATCATAGTTGATCATCATGTAATCTGGTTGTTCCTGTGTACAATGGGGCAATAGGGGTGTGTGGGATTCAGGAAAGCGAGCACACCTAGTGTGAGGGCTTGCTGAAGCCTTTTCAGGCTGCTTGTCCATCGTGGTGTCTATCTGATTCACCATTTCTCTCCTGGGGCTCTAAGAAGCCATAGCATGCACAGCAGCCACACCCTGGTAAATTGTTTTGGCAGATGAGCTAAATGGGGATGAAGTAACAACAGACCTTGAACCTGTTGGTGGATTAGGGGGAGGCTCTCCCAAGCATTTTATCAGACTTCCCCTGGTGGAATGGACAAATGAGAACAGCTTGTTTCGAGGGCCATGAAGAAGGCTGAAGTGGATGCACTTAGAGCTTAGTTAGACATCAAAGATCATCCACTACATCCTAGGCCATTGCCAATCATCTTGACTTTTGTCCTGTTTCTGGTCTTTGATGATTCAGGAAGAGAGAATGAGGGTGAGAGCTTTGTGCAATTCCATCTGCCTCACTTAAATCCAATTCATGCACAAGCGAAGATATCACCTATGATGTCACTGGTCCTTTTTTAAAATGAAAGACACAACAGTGTAATAATAATCAGAGCTATCCCAAGGTGAAAAAAGCTGTCTTTAGAAGTGGTTTGTTCCTCACTGGTCCCTATTAAAATTGTTCTTTTCTTAGTATCTTTTATTAAAAATTTTTAATAGTATTTTTCTCCCAAATACATTTGAAGATAGTTTTCAATATTCACCTTTGTAAAGCTTTGCGTTCCAAATCTTTTCCCTCTCTTCCCCACTGTCCCCTCTCCAAGATAGCAGGCACTCTGATATTGGTTAAACACACACAGTTCTTCTAAACATATGTCCATATTCATCATGCTGTGCAAGAAAAATCAGATCAAAAGGGAAAGAAAAAGGAAAAAACCCAAGCAAACAAATGAAAACAAAAAGGTGAAAGTACTATGCTTTGATCCACATAGTCTCTATAGTTCTCTCTCGGGATATGGATGGCACTTTCCATCACAAGTCTATCGGCATTAAGGCTGTATTTTTGGTACCTTTGGGACATTCCCATGAAAAAAAAGAAACTTTTAGGTGATTTTTGAGAGGTGAAGCATGAATGATGAGCAAACAGGGAATAGTTTCCTCCTCTTTAAATTGAGGGAGTTGAATTAGATGAACTCTGATGTTTCTATCTTTTCTAACTCCATAATTTCATGAATTTGTAACAGATTGTAAATTTGATGAATCTATGACATAAACCAGAGGGGAAACTGGTCAGGAGTGTCTGAAGGTCGGGCAGTGATTACCTCTGTCCAGAGCCAGTGGAATTACCCAGGATAGAGAGGCAGATAGATAGAAAGTCTCTAAGAGAACAGAAAGAGTGGTACAGATGGCAAGAGAGGTGGTATGAGAGAGAGAATGAGAGTGGAGGAACAGAGGAGAAAGAAGAAGAATTCCTATGAATGAACTATATGAGTAGTCAGGGAACAGGAATATGTGTTGACCTGTTTGTAATCATAAAAGCAGTATATATATATATAGTGATATTTGGCTTATTTCAGTTTATTTTCACAGCAATTCAGGTAGATGATGCAGATTTTCTTCTTCTTTCTCCCTTTTTCTTCCTTTTACTATATTTCCTAGAATTCTGTAATTGCATTTGGAGTTTCCTGGTGAGGTAAGCAGATGGGCATCTCTGCAAATTAAATTAAAATCTTAAGAGATTCACAGAGAATTCAAGTTTCTTTCACCCCTGAGTTGGCGTCAGACTGGATGGAAGTGTGGAAGTGGGGAGAGAATGGCTCCAGAGGCAGGTTAACCTTGCCTGAGTAGCTATAAGAGTGATCTCTAGGTCTCTGGCCAATAATCACAGTAGCAGCCTTTGAGATTCTAATGACAAAGCCTAGGCAGATGGAATATCTGATTTGGCACAATTCTGAGTCCCCAGAACATAACAAAGACAAAAGAGCCTGAGGAGAAGGTGACAATTGCCTCTGAATGTAAAAATATCTGTTATTACATAATAGACTGGGATCCTGGGAAAAATCTTGAATCAGAAGAAAAAGATATTGGTCTTAAGGCATAGGATGCTCTCTTGTGGATTGAGATAGGAAAGAGTTAATGGAAACAAAGCTGGTCTTATGCAGAGGTGGAGGAGGCAGTTGGCCATATGATTTTATTTTTATTATTTCTATTTTTTTCTAGTGGTGAAAATGAATAATTTACTTAAAATAGCAAAGCAGGGTAAAATCAAGAATATATATCAACAACAAACACTCTCAATAACCATGGTTCAGACCAAACAACTAAATTTCTAAGGAAGGAAAATTAGAAATCCAGTCTGATCTCCTGACTCCAGAGTGGGTTAATGACTGGCCTTGGGATGACCACAAGAGATGTCACAGCTTAATGCAAGGATCACTTTGCTATTTGCTTTTTGTCTCAAAGATTACTGAAAGCAGCCATATGAGTTTTAAGAACCATTAAGAAAGAATTTTCCCTCCTTCCCAATCCACCAAAAATAATCTTCCTACTACCTACTTAATGCCTGAAATTCTACCATAAGCAATCAGTATGGTGTCACAAGAAAGTGCTGGATTGGAATCCAAAGACCTGGTTCTGATATCAACTTATTATTTGATCTTGGGCAAGGCATTTCATTTTCCTCAGGTCTCAAGTTGCCCAATTTGTAAAATTATATTAGTAAACTTGTATTAGCAAAATTGTACAATACCAGTAAAATTGAACAATACCAGGGATTTTCTCTCTCAGGCCTATTTTTGAGCCTCCTCATTCTCACCATTAGGGCAGGATTCATAAGAATCTGAGTGACCCAGTAGGGGTCCCAAAGAGATTATTATAAAAGAGGAAAAAGGATGCACACATGCAAAAATGTTTATAGCAGCTCTTTTTGTGGTGTCCAGGAATTGCAAAATTCAATGGATGGCTATCCATTGGGGGATGACTGAATAAGTTATGGTATATGAATGCAATGGAATATTATTGTTCTATAAGAAATGATGAGCTAGCTGATTTCAGAAAAGATTGGAAAGACTTACATGAACTTATGCTGAGTGAAGTGAGCAAAACCAGGAGATCATTATACCGTAAAAACAAGATTATATGGTGATAAACTATGGTGGACTTAGCTGTTCTCAGCAATACAGTCATCCAAACATTTCCAATAGATTTTGGATGGAAAATGTCATCCACATCCAGAGAAAGAACTATGGAGATTAAATGCAGATTGAAAAATACTATTTTCACCCTTTTTTTCTTTCTTGTGGTTTTCCCTTTTGTTCTGATTTTTGCTTCATTACATGGCTAATGTGGAAATATATTTAAATGATTGTACATGTATAATCTATGTCAGATTACTTGATGTCTTGGGGAGGCAGAAGGTAAGGCATTTGGAATTCAAAATCTTACAAAAATGAATGTCAAAGACTGTCTTTACATATAATTGAAAATGTGAAATATTATTGAGGAAAAAAAAGAATCTGAATGATCTTCATCTTTGGTATTCCAGAGAGTCCTGTTGTCATGCTGTGCAAAGATTTTCTGGTCCTGAGGAAAACTTCCATTTTTAATGGAGACTGGAAACTTAAAGTACTTATTCATTAGATTAACCAATAAATGAGTATTAAGTGACTCCTATATGAAGAGTATTGTGCTATATACTGAAGGAGATATAAAAAAATTTATTTAAGAAAAACCTCTCCTTTTTTGGAAGTTAAGGTTGAGGAGGGGGATAAGATAGAAAGTCAGAATAAATGAATTTGCCAGGGACCATGCCTGATACTGATACAAATACAATACATATGTACAATTGGTGTAAGCTGCATAAAACCTGGAGTGCTAAGGTAACACCTATTCAGTGACTGCCTTTCTTAGTCTGTATATCATTTTATCATTACAACCAGGAATATAGTATTTGATTTTCCCCCAGTTGCACTATATTCAGGTCATCTTCCAAGTAGTTTTTGCCAGTGCGGCGGACACATATGAGAACCTTCCCTTGGATGTGTTTACACTTAAGTATATTACAAAGAGCTGGGTGGCGTCAAAAATCTGGGTAAATAATAAACCTACATTGGGATTAATACAAAATATAGCTAAGGGTTATTAAAATAGAATAAATCTGTGGCTTCAGCACCAATACCCTGCATCATACCTTTTCTCCATCATAATCCCAACTCACTCAGTTTATACAACACAAGTTATCAACTTTGTATAATCACATGGCTTATTTAACATTGCAAAGGCACAAAGGAAAAGGTGTCAATGTTTTTTCATGAATGCTTTGCCTTCATCAAGTCTCCAAATCTCATCTGCACCAGCAAGTCATGGAAAAGGGAAAAGTGCTGGAGGCCGAGACTTAGCCCAGAATTCTAAATTGGGACGGTAAAAACAAAGAAGAAACTGATAGATTTAAAGTGTGGAATAAAATGCATATTTTTGTGTACAGCCATTGAGGGACCTCATTTTGCTTGACTATGCATATTTCTTATAAGAAATTTGATGTTTTTTCAGTGGGGGGAAGAGGTAGAATGGAGAGAAAAAACCTGTTTCCTTAATGGTTTTTAGTTTGTTACAAAAGATCATTTGTGAAATGTGAGTGAATCTTAAGTGTTTGTAATGTAAAACCAAAAAGTAGTAGTGACTGGAAGTCTAAAACAAGTATCTCAGATTTCTCATCAGTCAATACATTGAGGAAGTTTCCTGCCTCAGCCACACAATCTGTATTCATTTCTGTGCGTTGGCTCCCAATTGGCTTATATTCAGCCCTAGGATGCTCCTTGTATGTTGGTCCTCCCCCTGCGTCCAGCTTCTTTCTGTCTGGCCTTCACTTCTGGTACGTAGCTCAGCAACGGCAGAGGCTATGGTTACCACTTGCATGACCCTCATGAAAGTTTCCCATCTCAAGGTCAAATAGCAAACTTTCTAAGAGGCAAAAGCGTACCTTTGTGCCGGGGATCCCGGTTCTCTTGTGCAGCTCCATCTTTTGAAGAGAGTCTATTGGGTATAGTCAGTGAGACACAGAGAAAAGTAAGACAATTGCCAGAACTATTTTATTATTCCTCTTTTTGTTCCTTGAACAACTATTACACAGGGCCTGAGGGCAAATAATAATTTGAGAGAAAAGAGGGATATCATGAGCACCAGTTAAATATGATATTACTTAAATGCATTAGAAAGTAGAAAAACAACGTACTATGTGAGTTCTCAGGGGAAGGTCATTGTTAATCACTGTGCTAAATTCTAGTCCCATATCACCAACTGCCTGCCAACCATTTCCACCTGGATTTGTCAGTATTTGAAAGGGCATCATTATAAACTGTTGTTTAGCATTCAAAGCCCAATGCAACCTGGCCCAGCCTACCTTTCCAGCCTTATTAGACATTTCCCTGCAATATCAGCTCGTCCCTTGACTTATAATCTAGACCAACAGATCTTTCTGTTCCTCACTATTTCTGTGCTTTTAAACTGGGTGGAAGACAGTCCCTTTTTCTCTTCCTTTCCCTTTCTAGAATCCTTTTCCTTTAAAATGTAGTTTAGGAAGCTCCTCCTGCATGAAGCCTTTCCTTATCCTTTTAACTATTATCTTCCCTCCCAAACAGCCTTGTGTTTGACCATTTTGTGTGTGTGTATATGTGTCTCCCCATACTTGTACATATGTACTGTGTATCTAAACTTATGTACACACACATGCATATTATATATATATGTATATATAAATATATATACATTATCTCCAAAATATGGGTATACCCAAAATGTGTTTACACAGTGGTTGACAATAATTACTACATTTTTTTTTCTGCAAAAGAAGAAAATGTTGAAGTTATGAGCTGATAAAGAATAAACACATTATATATATATGTATACATATACATCTATATGTATTTGTATATGTAGCTTTATGTTTATTCTCTCTCTCTCTCTCTCTCTCTTTCTCTCTACACACACTTTGATGGATTTGTTTCCCCCATTAGAATGTAAGCTCATTGCAAATAAGGATTGTTTCATTCTTTGTATTTGTGTTCCCAACAGCTAGCACAATTTCTGACACATAGTGTTGTTGTTCATTTGTTTAGTTGTGTACAACTCTTCTTGACTCCGTTTGGGGTTTCCTTGACAAAGATACTGGAATGGTTTGCCACTTATTTCTCCAGTTCACTTTTCAGCTGAGAAAATGCAGTCAAACAAGATTAAGTGACTTGCCCAGAGTCACATAGCTAGAAAGTGTCTAAGGTCAGATTTGAACTTAAGGAAATGAGTCTTCCTGATTCCAGGCCCAGTGCACTATATTTACTGTGTCATCTAGCTGCTCCTGGCCCATAGTAGACACTTGTTATATAAATATTTATTAATTAATAATGCTCAAATAAAGGATCGATATTTTAATTAGTTCTATTAATATTTATATAAAGGTACATGTTTACATAAAATATATTAATATTTTAATTAATACTTAAGTAAATTAATAAATACTTAAATACTTGTTGATTAATAATCATAGAAACATTAGAGATCATGATTAATAATCATAGAAACATTAGAGATCACTTAATTTCATCTTGATTTTTCATGAAGTAACTAAGACCCAGATATGTCCCCAAAGGAACCATTAATCTTCCTGCCTCAAGTCACCTCTTTCCATTTATTTCTTTTTGGGGGGAGGGTAACACAGACCTCACACAGGATTATACAGTTGAAATCATTCTGAACTCTTCTTTTTCCCTTAATCTCTACATCCAATCTAGTGTATTCTATTGCAACAAGGGTTCTCAAATTTGTTTCTCTCCCTCTACCCCCACTAATCATCACTGTAGCCCAATTTCTTATCAGTCATCACTTGGACTAACTGGTTCTTAACTGATCTTGATACTTTCAATCTATCTACTCTAGTTAATTTTTAATACAGCTGACAAAAAAAAAAAATCACTAGTCTGCTAAAAAAATATATCAACCCTTCTTCCCCGCCAAAAAAAACAAGCTTCTTTTTAAAAGCCCTTTACAGTATTGCTCCAAACCACCTCCCCAACTTTATTTCATTTTACTTTCTCATGCTCACTCCCCTATACTCCAGCAAACTGGACTTTGAGCTGTCCCTAGGACACTGCATCTCTTCTCCCATGCCCATATCTGGAATTCACTTCTTTCACTCCTCTACTTTTCAGACTCCTTGACTGCCTTCAAGGTTCAGCTGAGTTGCAACCTTCTCTTGAAAGCCTTTAGATAAAGTTGTTGGAGCTCTTTCCCTCTCTCAATCATCTTTTATTTATTTGATTGTTTATGTATGATATCACCTTCCCCCTCACAACTAGATTGTAAGCTCCTCCAGGGCATGAACAGTTTCATTTTTGCCTTTTAAATTCCTAGAACATAGTAGGCTATTAGACAAATAAGTTTTTAATAGATATTTATTAAACAAAATAGATAAAATATAGATTTAATAGATATAATAGATAATAGATATATATTGATTATAATAGATATTAATAGTTATTGATTAATAGATATGTATTACTCCCTGGGGCCTGGCGAGTCAAGAAAGGCTTCTTGGAGGAGGTGGTATTTGGGTTGGGCATTGAAATAGCAATACCAATTCAGTAGCTAAAGAGATAAGGAGGTCGTTTTATTTACAGGTAAGCAAATGTCTATTGGATTGAAATGGATGAATTCCACTGAGACTGCAAGGCCTTTGGGAAGTGGGTGGTATGGCAGAGAACGGTCCAATTCTGTCGGATTATAGAGTACCTACGGAAAAGTACAAATTGGGTGGGACTTATTTGTGTTAGCCCTCCTGGTGGAGCTCACATTTTTCAAAAGCCTGGAAAGATTTAAACCAAAGGAATGAGTCATAAAATTATCGACTACCTAAGTTGAAAGAGAAAGTTGAGGCTCCTCACTTTATGGATAATGAAGTAAGTCCAGTAAAGAGGAAGTGAATTGTCTAAATTCTACAAGTAGGTTAGTGGAGGAACCTACACACAAATTCAAGTCTTCTGATTCCCAATCTAGGAGTCTTTCTTTTTATCATATTGCTCCTTAGATAAGGCTCTCTAAAATGGAGGTTTCCTAAAGGCAGAGAACTGGGTAGGCACTGTGGATAGAATCAACTTCCCTCCCTCCCTCCTTTTAGTCTGTACTCCTTTTGTATTTGTGCTTGCATTTTTTCACAGGTGGGCTGCCTTTGTAACTGAGCCGCAGACTAGGGGGAGGAAAAGGATCTAGATAATTTTTTTTTTTTTTGGTAATATATGAACATTCTTTTTTTTACATATTTCCTTATGAATCATGTTGGGAGAAAAAAAAATCAGAACAAAAGGAAAAAGCCATAAGAGAAAAAAAAAGAACAGAAGAAAAAACAAGTGAATATAGCATGTGTTGATCTACATTCAGTCTTTATAGTTCTTTCTCTCTCTGGATGTGGATGGACTTTTCCATTCAAAGTTTATTGGGATTGCCTTGGATCACTAGATAAAACTTTACTAGGTATGGCAGGACCATAGTCTGGCTAATAGTATGCCACATTTATATAACTCTTTAAAATTTGTAAAGATGTTTGTTCAAAAATATATTTTGAAATAAAGGGAGATGAGAATAAACAAACAAACAAGATTTTCCTAACTCCAAGTCCACTGAATGAGCTGCCTCTCTGATTAATGGGGTGGGAATGAATCAGTTATAAGCAAAAGGTGGGGGGATAAAGGAAGACCTGAAATGATATGAGATAGGAAAGGCATATTTTCAACCTTTAACTTGAGCCATAAAATGAACACGGGACAAATGCCAGATTTTTAAAAGCTTGAAACTAATATATGGGCTGCAGGTGGCATCTTGCAACAGACACAGATATTGAGGATGAGGAGAGGAGGCTAAAGTACATTTGAAAGGAGCCAGATAAAGAATGATAATAGTCTGGTGATGAAATCTGAACTCTTGGATAGAATATAAAAATGACTAGTAAGAAAAGCAGAGCGAGGTAAAATTTACTGAACAAGGAGGGGAAAAAAACAGGATGACTACGATAATGTCAATGAGAAAGACAATGAAACAAAGCAGAATTAGGAGTGACTGATCTTGGCCCTGGAGAAGAAATGAGGAAATACACCTTCCTCCTTTTGATAAAGAGGTGCATATAGATGTGGTCATAGTATCAGCTGGTTTTGTTTAATAGTTTCCCTTGCTATAAGGAAGGGCTTATTCTGTTTGAGGGAAAGATATATTCAGAAATGACGGTGATGTGAAAACAAAAGTCACAAATAAAAATGATTTTTTTTAAATGTAAAAAAGACAAAATGTCAAAGAAAGAATGAAGCAAATGCAGAAAAGAAGCAGCCATAATGAAATTATGCTACTAAATAATTTTTAAGAGTAGAAATGCCATCAGCAAATAAATTGATTATTCAAGAGATTCATAGGAAAGTAAAATGTGAAATAGAATTCTCAGAGTAAAAAGTCATTTGGTCCTATCCCTTGACTTGGGGCAGAATGATCAGCCAAATAGATTTATGATTATATAGATGTAATGAACTATTCTCTCATTTTTCAGATGAGATTGAGGCCCAGAAGTAAAGTGACTTGTTCTAGGTGAAGTAGCCGCATTCTGATTTGAGCCTTCAGTCTCTGACTCAGATGTGTGCTGCCTTTTGAGTTTAATCATTCCAGGTAAGCGTTGATTGCATGTGCATTTAGACACATTACTGGACATCCTTGACCAGATTAATTAGAAGTAAAGGATCTATCAAACAAGAACTTTGTTTGGCCTGAGCCTTGCCTGGGGTTTCACTTTTGCCCTAGAAAAATCAAATTGTAAAGCTTCATTGCAATCTCCAGGGAGGGAGATCACGTACCTTGACAGTGATGACTAAGTGTTTTGCAGCCCCCGCAGTATGGTTTAAATTCATTATCTAAAAATATTTTAGCTAACAGTGTAGGGGGTAGCATTCAAACAGCAATGAACCAGCAGCAAATGAATCAGGCAAAGTCTAAAGGCACAGAGCTGAACAGCCACTAGGTATTGTTGGTGAAGAAGAAAGATCTCCATTCAATTCAAATCAGTGCTGAGAGGCAGGCAAAAATCAATAATGTATAGTAGGTCCCTACCCTTATGGAGCTTTTAATCTAGCAAGGGGGAAAGGATACACAAATATAGTATAATGTTTTTAAAAATTGCTTCTGTCTCCTGGGAGTTGAAGGAATTTGCCTTTTTCCCCCTTCATGTCATAAGAACGAATTCTTTTTTTTTTTTTTTTTTAATTAAAGCTTTTTATTTTTCAAAACACATACATGGACAATTCTCAGCATTAGTCCTCACAAAACCCTGTGTTCCAATTCCTCCCCTTTCCCCCACACCCTCCCCTAGATGGCAAGTAGTCTGATATATGTTAAATATGGTAGAAATATGTTAAATCCAATATATGTATGCATATTTATACAATTATCATATCACACAAGAAAAAAAGAGAAGCAAAATAAAATGCAAGCAAACAACAACAAAAAGAGTGAAAATGCTATGTTGTGAACCACACTCAATTCCCAGAGTCTTCTCTCTTGGTGTAGATGGCTTTTTTCATCACTGAACAATTGGAATTGGTTTGAATCATCTCATTGTTGAAGAGAGCCACGTCCATCAGAATTAATCTTCAATAGTGTTGTTGTTGCTGTGTACAATGATCTCTTAGCTCTGCTCACTTCATTAAGCATCAATTTATGTAATTCTCTCCAAGCCTCTCTGAAATCCTCCTGCTGGTCATTCCTTACAGAACAATAATATTCCATAACATTCATATACCACAATTTACCCAACCATTCTCCAATTGATGGGCATCCTTTCATTTTCCAGCTTCTGGCCACTACAAACAGGGCTGCCACGAACATTTTGGCACATACAGGTCCCTTTCCCTTCTTTAGTATCTTTTTGGAGTATAAGCCCAGTAGTAACACTGCTGGATCAAAGGATATGCACAGTTTGATAACTTTTTGAGCATAGTTCCAAATTGCTCTCCAGAATGGCTGGATGTGTTCACAGAAGAACTAATTCTTAACTCTGGACTCATGCATATAGGCTAGGTTCAGTCTTAGGGGAATATGTCTACATAGAAGTAGAGTCAGGATCTTTCTTTCAGACATTTTGGTTCTTTATACCTTTGCCCTGGAGCTCTGGAGAAAATTATTTAAAAGTTTAGGTTATGGTTATGTTTAGGGTGTCTCCAAAGTAGGGAATAGAAATGTAATCAATGTATAATATAAATGAGGAAATGGATTGTTATTTATTTCCACTTCAAAAAAGAAAAGCTAAGTACAAGGACTCCTAAGTGTGTTTTGACAGAAAACTGAAAGAAGCAGAATAACTCACAGTACCAGTTCTACTCACTTGGGAAGAGGTAAAACAATCAAACATAAAAATCAGTTTGTGGAAATGCTAAGAAGCTGGCATTCAAATTTCACCTTGACTCTGCGCTGTACAAACCAATCTCCTCCTAGGCCAAGTCTTCTAGCAATCCTGGTCATAGGTTGAGTTCATCTTCTGGATGGTGGTTGTCTTTTCTTCCAAACATACTATTGTGGATATAGAGAGGATTTCTTTCACAGGGCATTTGGTGCTGACTGAGGAACCAGGACCTTGTTTTTATTTAGTCAACTAACATTTACCAAATGCCAGCTGTGTGCTGACAGTTAGAAAGAAGCTAACAGTCTAATGGGGAGAAATAACATTTATGTTTATAAAATATGTAAAATAAGGAAATAGAAACACAAAGTAATCCTTAAGTTTATAGAAGCTAGAGAATTTGACAAGGACCTTCTCCTACCTTCAAAACCCTATGTAAAGAAGGGGGCATCTGGGTGGTGCAGTGGAGAAGGAGGATCTGAATTCAAATATGATCTCAGACACTTACTAGCTGTGTGATCCTAGGTGAGTTACTTACCTTTGATTCAAAAACTTTGTGTAAGGAAAGGCAAAAAAAAAGGGAGATAAGGGCTTAACACAGAAGAAACTGTGATTTCAACCTATTTTGTTTTTGGAATTTTCTTGTGTTTCTTATCTCTGCATCTTAGGCTCCTTAAGGCAGGGGTTGTATTTCCAATCTTTTCATTCTGCCCTTTGTACTTGGCACAGGTCCTTGTATATACTAAGTACTCACTGAATATGTGGGATTTTATGTGGAAAGTGAAGGGAAAATGTAGGAAGTTCATAGGTTTCTAGATATAAAGATGGCAGAGATCCCAGCTATCATCTAAGACAACTCCTTTAATTTCTAGATGAAGGAACTGAGACCTAGAGAGAGAACTTGCCCAAGGTTATACAAGGTACTTAAATGGCAGGAGCAGAATCTGAATTCAAGTCCACCGACTCCAAATTGGGCATGCTTTCTAGGGCTGGTGCTAACATTTCTATAGTGCTTTAAGATTTGCCAAGCACTTTACCCACATCATCTCATTAGATTCTTACCACAATCCTGTGAGGTAGGTGTAATTTTTATTCTCATTTTATAGATGAGAAAACCGAAATCGAAAGAATTAAGCGACTAGCCCAGAGGCATACAGTTAATATATTTTTGAATTCCAGTCTTCCTGACTCCAAATCCAGCACTTTCTATATCATGACTATCTAGCTGCTTCATCTACTATATAATACTGTGTAATTAGGATCATTGATAGAAACCACTGTTTCTAGATGAGTCAGAGAAAAGTTGCCAAATATTTTGTCTAAACTATGCAGGTAATAGTTCAAATTTTCTGATTGCCTTGTCCTATGGAGATGTTCCTGAAGAGCAACAAGAATGTTGGTCCAGAGTCCAGCCTTGAAGATAATAATCTTGTAGGACAAAATTTCCTTTTTTCCATGATGTCACAACTTGTAACAATAAATAACTATGATATTTGCTTGGTGTACTGTATGTACTGTACTTGTACAATAATAAATCCAGTAAATAACATCCAGTAAAGGGATTTGAATAAGCAGAGTACAGGATTCTGTCACAGGTCCTTCTTTTATTTTTCTTTATACCCTCTCCTGATTCAACAATTATCTTTGTGTACATTATTCCTAAATCTACATATCTAATCCTCATCTGCCTCCTGTGTTTATGGCTGGCATTTCCAATTGCCTGGTGGACATCTCCACCTGGATGCTATTTACTTAAATGAATCTCTGCTATCTTTGCTTGTAGAATTCCCTCCAATGACAGATCACCACCCATCCATGTTTGCCTATGTTACATGACTTTTGTTTATGTCTTTCCCAAAATTTGCCAGTGGGGCTGTACCTAATGTGCTGGAGGCCTTCCTCACTTTCTCCTGCCATCAAAAAGGTACCAGTCTTGTGACTTACCTGTTATTCCTTTCCACGTCACTGACCTATCTTCTGTCACACAATTCCTTGATGATATCTTTTGTCCTTGTTTACATAGACACCTGAGACACAACATATTCAATAGAGTACTGGATACAGTACTCTATCCCTTTATACCCATCCTTCATCCTATATTCCCTTGTTCTATCAAGGACACTACTATTCTTCAGTTCATCCAGATTTGCAACTTTGAAATCATTTTTGGCTCTTTCTTCTGATGGAAGTGCAGCTATGGTACAGTGGATAGAATTCTGGGCCTGAAATTAGAAAGACTTGAGTTCAAATTCAGTCACAAACTTACTAGTTGTGTGATCCTGTAGGACCCACAAATTGGGTCACAAAAAGCTAGACAACTGAAAGAAATGAACAACAACAACAAAAACTCTTATTTACTTCTTATGTCTAATCAGTTGCTAGGTCCTATTAATTTACCTTCATGATATCCCTGATATTCATGCCCTTCTGCTCACTCACAATACAACACTAGCATCATATTTACCTCATCTGGATTATTGTTGTAAAGGTTTCTTAAGTAGTTTATTTTTATCCACTTTCTCCTCTCTCTGATTCATTCTTCACATAGATATTGAAGTAATAATACTAAATTACCTTCTTTGCTCAGGCTGTCTTCCATGCTCAGAATGTTTTCCCTTCTCATCTCCTAACTTCCAAACCCTAACTCCCTTCAAAACTCAGTCCAAGTGCCCTTTAGAGATCTTTTCTGATTTCTCTGATTTTTAATCTTCCACTCATAATTACTTTAGATATATTTTATTTTATCTGTATACATGTTAGATATATACAGATACATCTTTCTAGATATTTAGTGCTTAGAATAATGTATGGCTCATAGCAGGTATTGAATAAATTAGTTGCTGAATTAAATTGCATTGTTTTCAATTGCACTGAACTGTGCTGATCTAAATGTGATACCTGAGGTAGACACCAGATGATGGTATACTTGGCAATGCTCTTTCTCTCTGGTGTGGGCAGGTATCTGCAAGGCAGAGATGGACCCTTTTTAATAGGCTACAGAATCTCCAGTGACCCAGTAGAGTGTGATCAAGCTTGCCTCTCCTTGAGCTGTTCTGCCAAGTACTGGACCATCTCGTAGCTATTTGTAGCAAAAGCTGCTTTTATCCCTTTGTTAACCAGAGAACGGTCCAAGAGATGATATGTTGTTAAAAAAATAAAATATGGAATTGACATAATGGGTAAAACATCATACACCCCTCTATACTTAATAAGTTCTGCAAACTCTAATTGATGTTTATCAATTACCTCCTATATGCCAGAAATTATGCTAAGTACTTGTGTGTCCTTTTTTACTGTCCATATTATTCTTCTCTTGATCATAGGCCTTTCCCCACCACTGAACGTCTAAAAAGGAAAAAAGATGTAGATGTTCTGAAGTGGCTATCACACTGTCAAAATTCAGTGCTCAGAGTGTGACTGTTATAATCCCTCAAAGACTTTAGGAGTATCCCTTAATGGTTAGATGTTCTCTTTCTAATGTTACTAGCTCACAACTCTTCCTCTCCATTGATATTCTTCCTTTCATGATTATCAACTGAAAATCATTTACTCCACCAGACTTGATTAGTTTTTAGAAAAGAGTCTTTCCTAAAGTAGTTCAATTGGTACAAAACATCCTCACCCCACCTTCCTTTACAAAACTGATGCTCTCCCACCAGTAGAGACATGACACAGATTGCAAAAAGGTAACGTGGAGCTCTCCTTTGTGGGGGGCTCAAGAAGTTCACCCAAGACGTGGTATTGTTTCTTTGCCGGGTTCTTTATAGGACTATGAATCTACATCCAGTTCATCTTTATCTTCTAATGCAAGCTCTGTTGCCAATTGGTCTAAATACATAGTCAGTGGGGAAATGGGGGATTCTTTAGACCTCCAAAGTTTAAAAAGTGTTCTCACCAAAGGGGTAGGGAGGAATAGATCAAGGCCAAAGCTGAGCTCCTCTCCTTTCCTGTCCCCTAAGCAATAAGTCCTTTCTTTCTCTTTTACCCCTCCATAGAAACTAGTGTTCTACTATTTAAACAAGCCATAGGGTGTGATTAAATTTCCTTCAACAACCTTAACACTCTTCCAGTTCATCCAAAGACTGTTTTCACTTAATCTAAAATCCTAGACTGGTCATTTGAGATGTGAATGAGATTTACCTTATTAAGCTATCTTAACATCACTTACTAAGTAGAATAAGTAGAGTGGGGTGCTTAATTGATTTACTCAATCCCATCCCGCCCTGCCCAAGCCACATTGATTGGCAGAATCCTTATATATTGTGCAGTGGGTTTAGTTTATGCTACTTACAAAGAGATTATCAAGGTTCTAGATTTGGGGAGGAGCAGGATTATCTCATATTATTCCCCTTAATGTATCTGTGTTCAAGGAAAACTAACACTCTGTAGTGAGGGCTTGTTTAGCTCTTTTCAGGCCTGCTCATCTACCTTTGGTGTTAATTTGACACTCAATTCTATCAGCTACTTCAAGAAGCTATAGCGCAATCTAGTAACCAGTCTTGACAGGCAGGCTAAACTAGGTTGAGGGTAATCGCCAAGCCTTATACCTGTTGGTGAGTTAAGGGGGTGTCTATTCCAATCCTATGAAGATTTCCCAGTTATAATGGGTGCATGAGAATAATTTGTTCCAAAAGCTATTAAGGCAGCTGAAGCAGACGCTATGAAGTGCTTAGAGCTTGATCAGGCATCAAAAACACCTTTTAATATACTATATTATTAATACCACTATACTAATATATTATTTAATATACTAAAAACACCAAAAAAAAATGTCATCCACTGTATCCTAGGCCCCCTTTTTACTTCACTTCAATGAGTCTGAAAGAGAAGGGATGAAGCTGATTGATGTTTGGGCAACTCTGTCTCGATTAAATCCAATTCACATGCAAGTCAAGACCTCACCAGAGATGTTCCTGGTCTGCTTTGAAAACAAAGACAAACAACTCTCCTTAATATACTTTATACTTCAAACAAGTAATGCACCAAACTCTCATGCATTCTTATGCATATTACTTAAGCTATTTCATATGTATGGTATATCCTTTTTGCCTGTTCTTTAAAACCCAATTGATATACTGCTTTCTCTACTAAGTCTTCCCTGATCTCTTCCTCTAACTCTCAGTACCTTCTCAGAACTCACTTGACAAAATATTTGGTTGTGTAACTCCTTCAAAGGCAGGAAATGTATCTTATCTAAACTCTCCAGTTCTTAACATTGTGATCTGTACTCAGTGGACGATTAATAAATGTTTGTTACAGTGTTGTACATAAGGGTTGAATGACACCATATGGATTTGGGCAATCTGCTTAGACATCCCAACTGCTTAGACAGGGAAGTGGCTGCCCCTGTTTCATCATTTCTTTTCTAAACAGAAGTCCTTCTGAAGCTGACACAGGCTAGATTCCCTCCTCCCCTTGATCTTTCTAGTGGGATACAAACATTCAAACTTTTTATTATCTGAGTCACAGTTTTCTATGCCATTATCGAGTTCAAACTCTGTGCAAAGGGTGTTCCTTTTTAGAATCTCCTGGGCTGACATTCCATCACTTCTTTTTCTTATCAGAGAACTTGAGTAAAACTCTAGCAGGTAACGCATAATTGTGATTCATTGTCTTTGTAGGGCCTTGATTATGCTGAATCCATATTTTAGGCTGACCAGTTATTACATATTAAACAACTATTTGGTATCAGATGGATTTCCATTTGATTTTTTTAGCCTAAGACTATCCTTTTGTAGAAGAGCTTGACAACAACTTTGTAACATATTAATAATATATTATGCATATGTATGTTATATAATATTCACAATATATTATAGTACATTAATTAGTAGTAAATAATTGGAAATCAAATGGGGAACCATTTCAATGCCAATATTAGCCATTTGGAGGATGGCTGAAAAAGACCTGTGATATGAGTGTGGTATAACTCAAGCCTCACATCATGTTTTGTTTCTAAAAGAGCTTCTCTAAGTTGACAACTAGTCCTCAGCTAGGACTTTTTCTACTGATTGTTCAGCTGATTGTGACCCTATATCTTCTCTATCTTTTAATTCTAAAGCATGAGCTACAGTGCTGCTGCTCATCTCTGATGGATACCTTCCAATCTGGGAATTATTACAATATGTCAATGGATTGTTGTCAGTTCATAATTACATATAATTTATAATTATAATTAATTTATAATTCTCTCCTTTAGGGTGCTAGTTCATTCCCTTTCCCCTTCTTTTTCTTCTTCATGAAAGGGGACTAGGATTTGCAGAGAAACATATTGAGACAGAATGCCATTCTTTTTCTTTTTTAATATTTCATATAGTCTTCTACTGCCTTATATTTTATAGTTTCCCATAAAACAACCCAGTGAAGAAGATATACAAGCATAATTGTGTACTTGTATACAATATGATGAGGAAAATGAGATTTGGAAGAATGATGAGAATTGCCCAGTGTGATATGGGATCTGGGGATGGAATAAACCCAGATCCTTTGACTCCAAATTTAATGTCTTTTCCACTCTACTCATAACATCAAATTATCCTGTATCTTTTGTATGGTTTGCTGTGGTTATGTTTTAGCTTGTGAAGAAATGACTCCACTTCCTTTTTTCTGTAGGACTTCAAAGGAAAAACAACAACACAAAAACATGTCTGTTTTGATCTTTTCCTTCTACAAAAAAAGGGCATGTGGTTCTGGGAGACTTCATGGACATTAAATATGAAGTTCTCTCTCATTCACATTGATTTATGGCTAAACGAATTAAAGCTAAGTTAAACTATGCTTTAGAGCCATTTGGCTGCATTAAAATTTGTTTATAAAGAAAAGGGATGACCACCTTCATTTTTTTTTTTTTTTTTTTTGGTTTTGTTTTGTTTATAAAGCATACTCTCTGGGTAGGCTGAAAATGGGAAATAACTGTTGGTCACCTATCTCTTTCTTCATAAGGTTTGGGGGAGGAGTATGGTACATAGATACAACTTTACTTATCCTAAGAGCCAGCAGTTTGGTCTCCAATTCTGTACCTCAAATCCTGACTCCTCTTCTGAGCTCTACTTCAGCATTGCCAAGCTTTATAAATGCTTCTACTTATGTGTACTGCTATCCCCTCAGACTCATCATGCTTTATGTCTCAAGTGGAATGTAAATCCTTGCGGGTAGAGACTATTGAGTTTTTGTATCAAGCACCTTACTATAGTAAATACTTTAAAACTTTAAAAACTCATTAAATTAAATCAACCAATACAAATATTCAAAAGTAAGACTATCCCAGTTGGATAAATGATCAAAGAATATTGAACTCATTTTTCTCTTCCTTCATTTACCAGACATTGATTATTTTAAGGTAATATTTTTACTACGTGCTAGACACTGTGTTAAGTGCTGGAGATACATACTGTTCCTGACCTGAAGGAACTCACATTTTTATTAGGGGAACAATATACAAATAACTATAAATATATTGCATTTACTAAATTTACTCTAACACTGAATTTACTACAGAGTAAACAAAAGGTAATCTGGGAGGAAAGATACTAGCAATGTTGGGTGGGAGGAAATCTATGAAAAGTGTCCTTCAGAAAGTCAGGGAAGCCAACAGATTGAGGCAAGGAAAGAAAAAATTTCAGGGATAAAGGAGAGTAGAAGATTTTATTTTTTCTCTGGAAGTAATAAATATCTATCGGAGCTTATGATGGAAGGAAAGCAGGATATTAGGAATATGTGTTAGAAAGATGAGGGATGGCTGACAGTGGGGAAAGACTTGAAGCAGGGAGACCAAGTAGGAGATTAATACAGTTTTCTGGGTTTTTGATGATGAGATTCTGTACACAAGTGGTGGTTGTATAATTGGAGAAAAGAGAGTGTATATAAAAGATAGAAAAGTGTTATGAAGATAGAAAGTACAAGATTTTCTTTCACTTGATGATTATTCATCATCTTCAGCAGATTCAAATATCCCTATGCAGATAATAATTATAATAATAATAGCTAACATTTATATAGCATTTACTATGTGCTAGGCAATGTATATAGAATTGGATTAGGTATATGAAGTGGGTACAAGTGAGAAGGATACTAGGATTTCCTTGACAATAGTGGGGAAGTTCAGAAGAGTAGAGGGTTTGGGAGAAAGATACTGAGTTATATTTTGAGCATGTTGAATGTGAAATGTTTTTGGTACCATCTAATTCAAGATGTGTAATAGGCGGTTGATGATGTGAGCTTGGAGGTCAGAATAAGAAAAAAGGACTGACTGGGAATTATCTGTTTTTGAGTTCAAATTTGGCAATTTGGCCTCAGACATTGACCAGTTGTGTGATCCTGGGTCAGTTATTTAAATTCTGCTTGACTCACTTTCCACATCTGTATAATGGGAATAATAATAATATCATGCTTCTTAGGCAGATAAGAATAATAAAGCATTTAGTACATTGCCTAGCACATAGTAAATGCTATATTATTATTATAATTATTATCTGCATAGGGATATTTGAATCTGCTGAAGATGATGAATAATCATTAAGTGAAATAGAGTAAGATAAGGAGAGGATTCTTAAAACTATTCTTCCTCTTTTCCCCCCTATTTTTCTCAAAAGTAACTTTTATTCAGGTGCCTTGGCTTAATTATGCTTTGGCATGATTTTTTATTTTCTCTTTTTTCTTAGCCCATCAAATTGAGTTGGTTCTGCTTCCATAACATTCCCACATTTCTCTGTTCTTGAAATTCTAATATTACTATTGTCTAATTGTCTTACCATGTTTAATCTTATTATTGTCACCATAGTACATGTCCTTACTGCTATCTCCATGAACTACTGTAATAGCCTCCTAAGTGGCCTGTCTCTAATTTCTTAATTTCTTCCTTCAATTGTTATTTTACACTTTTGCCAGATTAATCTTTCTATAGCACTTGATCATATCATTCTTCTGATCAAATGCTTTCGCATTTTCCCTATTGCTAACTGGATAAAGTCTAAACTCCTAATTAAAGAACTTTCAAAGTCTATGACGACACCACTTTTTCATTCTTCTCTTGTAACCATGTATTTTCTCTGCTTCACTCAAACCTGGTTATTTGCTATTCTTCATAAAAGTTTTGTGCTTTCCTCTCTCTGTGCTCTGGTAACCTATGCTTATAATGACTTGCTACCCTTCTCAACCTGCTGAAATCCTACCCATCCTTTGAGATTAAAATGCATCCACTTCCATAATGCCTTTTTGGATAGCTTATGTATATATGTTTTTGTATAGGATTATGTGCACAGCAACAATTATACATTTTTCTTTTGATTTTGCTTATTTCATTTTGCCTCTATTCATAAAAATCTTCCATGTTACTCAGAATTCCTCATATTCATTTTTTCTTGTTGCATAGTAATGCCTCAGATCTAATACACATCACTTTGATATATCATAGGTTTTTTCCGGCTGTTTTCCAATTGATGGACAAACAAAAACTGTTTGTTTTTCGTTTTTTGCTACCCCAAAGAGTGCTGCACTGCATTTTGGGATATATTGGACCTTTGTTTCCACCTTTGATATCTTTCTTTCAGGCAGTAATTGGAGTTTTTATTTTCTCTCTATTCTTCAACTCTAATGCATAATGAGATTATGTGTTGTATTAGTTAATTGATGTGGGTACCCTTAGTTAAATGTGGCAAACTGGTTTATAAATGCCAATGCTTTCATGTTGCAGCTCTCGGGCTTTCCAGTCACAATCCTTTCACACAATTGTTGACTGATTTATACATTTACATTTTAGGGCTGGAAGCGATTTTAGAATCCCTTTCATTTTACTGATGAGGATTTTGCTTTGTAATTTTCACGTACCTATGATCCATTTTTGTTCTGCAGTGACTTGTGTGCGTGTCAGCTCCACACCACGGCAGTGGAGAGCATCTTACTGAATCTTTGTTAACGTCCCCCTATAGCCCAATGTTCTTTAATCAGAGGGTTCATAATAGCTACTGCATGCTGTTATTGTGGCTGTTGTTGCTGTTCATCGTGATGATGAAATTGCTGAGGCCCTGAGAAGTGACTGACGCCTAATCACACAGCCTGTTAGTGGCAGTCATCATCATTAAGGAGTCTTCTGAATCCAGATTCCTTCTGCTGCCACTTTTCTATGGCTCAAACTTTTTCCTGAGGCAACCTTTTCCTCGTCCTGTTATTTAAATATATTTTCCTTTACATTTAGTCAACTCGATTGTTTTCTGGAGCCGATTAAGGAAGTAGCCGTTGGGGGTCTAAAACGAAAGGGAAGATAATCCCTTTACAAAGATGGCAGGCTACATCCGCCCTCTACCAAGATGGAAGTTGGGCAGGCCGAATCGTTCCCGAGCACTCACATGACATTTATAGTCCCGCCCCTCCCCCGCCTTGCACTGGTTTCCCCCACCCGCCTCCGATCTTGATTCCGGATTGGTCCGGTTCCAGCACCTCTAGCCGGCCTGGTAGTGGGGTCGACTACGGGCTCTCGCCACTTCCGGTGGGGAGGGGCGGTTGGGGTAGAAGGCTTAGTGAACGGCTTCGGGGGGAGGGGGGGAAGAGCGAGCGGGATGCGCTTGGAGACGGTACCGGCGCCGGAACTCCGGACAGCTCGGCGGCTGCTGCGGCGGCGTCTGCCTTAGCCGGGCAGGGAACTGAACGCCACGGCTACAAACCTCTCTTCCCAGCTCCGTGTCCTCTGGGAGCTCCGCAGGGACCCCATTCGGGCCTGTCCGCCCCTCCCTCGAGAGGTGGACTTGAACCTCCACGGGCCGCTTCGCTCGTAGGTCCGCGGGCCACTGGGCCTCGGCTGGCCGCCACCGCCACTTCGGGAAGGGAGGGCGCGTCTGCTGCCCGCAGCCAGTCGGTGCGGACCGGACCTCGGGGGGAGTAGCGCGGCAGCCAGGGCCCTGCGCCGGGCAGGGCCGGGACCAACACTAGGCCAGCCAGCGAGCGGCAGGGGCAAGATAGAGGGCCTCCTCTGGCCGGGGGAAGCCCACCCACCCATCGGGCCGCCGTCCTCGGCGCTTGCCAGGTCGGGGGCCACTCCAGCCCCCCCCGGATTGATGTTTGCTGGTGTCGTTTTAGTTTAACTTTAGGGGTGGGGGGGCGTGTGGGTTTTGATGAATTTTCCCGGGGGCTCCAATGGTCTCCTGATGTGCCAGGATGTGGGATTGAGGAGGGCGGCCGTATTTTAGAGGGCCCGGGGTATGTTTTGAGGAGTTGGTGGTGGGCGAAATAGTATCTAATTTAATTTGGATGGGTGGGGGAATTCCCGATCCTGCTTTGGACCATGACATGAACTGTGAGAGCGGGACCCTGAAGCTCAAGAGTCAGATCACCTGAAAGGCCTCCTGGCCAACATGGTAAGTGTGTGCAGCATCAGTCCTCCGAATGGGGGTGGGGAGGGAGCCCTAGTGTGCTGAAACATCATTCTTCTGTGACACGAGAGGGGGAGGGGAGGGATGTGTGCAGAGCATGCCTGGTGACACACATGCGTGCAGGAGATCTGCATCACGCCGAGCCTTTTCCCTGGGCTGGGAGGATGGTGATCTGGGCATCAGTGTATGGCTGGGAAAGGGGCTCACTAATCTTGGGGCTGTGGGCAGTGACAAAACTACTCGTTTGATCATTAGCATCTGCAGTCTTTAGCTGTGAGCTTCTCTTATTTGGAGTTAGGGTGTCTATCTGCCCTCAAGTAGATTGCCGTCTATTTCGATAAATACGTAAGCCCCTTTTGAGTTGGACCAATGCTTAGTGCCAGATCCCTAGAAACTTGACACTGAATTTTGTACTCATTTCCATTTGGGGTTTTGTTGTAATTGAAGGGATTGGAAGGGCGACTACCTTTTGCATAAGTATATAAAGTGAAAGACTTGACATCTTGTTACTTATCCGTACCAGGAGTTAGGGTTTGTTCTTTAAAAACCTTTGATCCAAAGGAGGAGTTTGCAGGGGTGCTGAGGCTAATAAAGTATGCTTGTCTTCTAATAGCTTTTTAGTTATGGCACTGGCAATAAGGAGAGCTTCCTGGGGATGGAGATCTTGCTTTAGGATCCGCGGCTGTTTCAGTCTCTGGTCAATGGCCTCTACTTCGTGCCCTCCCTCCATCCCCATAGGTCCATTCTCTGGACCTATGAGGCAAGGTGATAATTAAGCAAGTGGATCCTTTCTGGTCAATTGGTGGATGTGTCTCTCTAATTCTTCCCCTCCCCATCTTTTTTTTTTTTGGATGAAATGATATGGCTTTGATATGTATTTCTTTCAAAGACCTATCCTTTTTATTATTGAAACTAAGAACAGCTTTAAGCTTTTAAATTTAAAGCTGTGGCAAGAATACTTGAACTTTTCTTTAATGCAGAGTATTTTATAGCTTAAAACTGCACTAAGACTTTTGGGGCATTCCACATTTTCTTCTAAAATTTTGTCTATCATACATAAGACGATATAAGGTTGAAAATTATGATCTTGATCAGTTTTTTTGTTTCACTTGTTTTAGATGAGGGATCTTTTTTGAACTTCTCAACGCTTGATTTACAAACTTAGATGAAGAAAATATAATTGACTAGCATACTGAGCTACTTCATAGTCTTATTTTCTCTATCTGTCTTCAAATCAATATTACTGCTATGTATTATTATAGATGCCTATGATACCTTAAAGGAATTAGTTAAATTGACGTTTTGTGCAAAATGGATTGCATATTTAATGTGTTTTAATAGTACATAGTACACTATAAATGAAAAGTCCTGTTTTATCAAGAAATTTTTTAATAGCTTCTTTTGACCCAATTGCTGTTTATAATCCTTTGTTATTAAGGCAAAACTACAGCTGAAATTACTTAATATTTTTCTTGTATGTTGGTTTGGATAGTGCTACTTATAGTAGCTGATTTGTTTTGTTGTTGGTAACTTTGGTGAATGATGCAGAAAAGAGTAAAACATATTCCATGGAACCATGAAACCAGATCATTAGTTCAATCGCCATATTTTACAGATAAGATATCATAATCAACAGGTAAAATGATTTACTTACAGTTGAATACCTAAAGCAGTGGCCAACCTGATCTGGAATTCAGATTAATCAACTGAAATCCATTCACTGTGCTTTCCTAACACAGAAAGGTTAGAAGATGTTTTGAATACTGAAAATTCAAATGGTAATAATATTTAAAAAAAAGTTTTTGTGGGTAAAACAGAACTGGAGGTTATGTGCCAATGAGGTTTTAGCCAATGAGGCTTTGCATTTATATGTTGTGTTTTTATGAAAAAGAGGAGCATAGAATAGCAATTTATTTTGTCTTAACTCCTTCCTCTTCACAAAGAAAAAAACAACCAAAAAACCAATACATTAAGGTGAGTTTCATTACAGTATTGTCTCATCTTTATATTTACAATATTATATAATAATTGATTTACATGGTGATTCCCTTGGTAATCAGGTTTTCAGGTATTCAGGCTTTTTGAATCAAAGAAGAATTTATTTGTGTTTATTATATTTTTAGATTTGAGTATTTTTCATACTTTTAAAAAAAATCAATAAACTATAGTTATTTCCAATTAAATTTTTGTACCTTTTCTCAACCATTAAGAAGTTCACTTTAGGTAAACTGAATGCTACATGTTCCTTAGGTAAGTTAGGACTTCAAGGTCCAAGGACTTGACAGAGAAAAGCATGATATAATCAGAAAGAAAATTGCACAGTTTGTGACTGAAAGCTTGCTTGCTGTCTACAGGAAACCTTCCTAGTAATTACTTGGCAGTATGATTTATTAAGGTGCTTCCCTATAGATCATCTGGAAGCCACATCATGAAATATAATCATGAAAAATAATCTGTGCATCTATTATGATATCTTAAAGGAAAAACATTCAACTAGTCATTTATGCACATTAAATGAACAGCTTAGAACTATACTAACATATCAGAAGGGTGCCTTAATAAACTGTATAAAAAAAAAAAAAGAGCTTTGTAGTAAATAAATATCATTGTTTCTTTATCTGTGTCTGAAGAACAGGGTATCCTATTCTAGTGATTTTGATCTTCATTCTTTTTCACAGAAATAGCCCTAGAGTAGGAAAGGTCAGTAATAATAAAGCTCACATTTCAATAGCACTTGAATGTTAAATGTTTTTCTGTAACAATCCATTAAGTGTGAATGTTGTCTGTATGACTTGTTCTAGGTTGCACAGCTAAGTGTTTTTGAGTTGAGATTCAAACTCAGGTCTTTGTGAATCCAAGTATAACTTTCTTCACCATGTCATTATGTTTGTCTCTCATTTACAATATCTCAAGCTTGATTGAAGTTGAGATTCCTTAAGAATATCAATCTCCAGTATTCTGCTTCTTTGATAAATAACTTTATGATTTAGTTTTCTGGGTGGGTTTACTCTTTAGGAAGGAAATGCAATTTGTAAATGACCAGTCCTGGTTCTTAAGAGAGGTATATCATCACAAATGGGAAAAAAAAAGTGGATATTTTGGTTTAGAAATGAATATTTTGGGAATTTGGTAATTTTTTTTTTTAATATTAACTTCTTATGGGTAGGTATTGTTTATTTTTGTCTTTGTATCCCCCAGTTTGGCATTTTTATAAGGCACTGAATCAGTATTATGAATTCCTTTGTGTAACTCCCTAGAGCCTGAATACCACACCAAACTGAGGGTCCATTATCCTTATCATATCACTTGACTTTTAAAAAAATGTTTTTAAAAGATGTTTTATTGATGTTTTTTTGCTTTCCTAATACTCTTCTCCCCTAATCTTTTCTTTTAGCAAAGGATATTGAACTCAAGTATTAAGGCAGTGCTTTACAACCTATGTGTCATTTTGCTCTTAAATCCATCATTTCTGTTCAGATGAGGGAGATATGCTTCATCCTTAGTCCTCTGGAATCAGGATTGGTCCTTGCATTGATCTTTCTCTCTCTCTCTCTCTCTCTCTCTCTCTCTCTCTCTCTCTCTCTCTCTCTCTCTCTCTCTGTCTCTGTCTCTCTCTCTGTCTCTCTCTCTGTCTCTCTCTCTCTCTCTCTCTCTTTGTCTCTGTCTGTCTCTCTTTCTTTAAAATATCACTACATGGTATGATAAAAATAATACTGGTGCTGAATTCAGAGGATCTAGGTTCAAATTCCAACTCCAACATGTACTGACAGGCTTTGGGCAAATTAATTTGTGTCTGGGACTATTTTCTTTTCTGTAAGAAGAGGATTTTAGACAGCCTTTGAATTCCTTCTGGAATAGGTGTTCTTTGTCTGGGAGGCACTCTTTGCTTATATTTCCAGCAACTGGTACAGTGCAAAGATTAAACACTTTGGGGGTCAGGGGATTGAGGTTAGAATCTCAATTCAGGAACTTCCTTCATGTATGGCCTTGGAAATGTTACCTAAGCTCTCTGGGCCTCTGTTTTTCCTCAGATCTAAGGAGTTGGACTAGATGACTTCTGAGGGCCATTTAAGTCTGAATCTCTTTTCTGATAGGACTTGAAGATAAGGCCATTGGGTTTTGTTTTTATGACCCTAGCGTCTAGCTGTGGTGCATTTGTTTCAATTGTAGTGTTTGTTGAATTGCAATGTGTGAGCATATCTGTAGTCTTTCCTTATTGATCAATACTTAACCATTTCTTTGTTGTCTACTACGTTCTTATATACTCTAGATATCAATGGATTGATGCTTTTACTTTTAACATATGGTTGATCTGTGCTTAAAAAAAGCATAAAGTAAATGCTATTAACAGTTTTAATTCTCTGGTAGCTTAGTGTACTGATTTTTCATCTCTCAAAAGGTCTGGACAAAAGTTATTGTAAAATATTTGTTAGTGTTTTTATAATATAATATATTAAAATTACTGTTGGAATAAAAAGTTCTTTAATAAACTAGCCATACTTATTTATGCAAATTAGGAGATTTTGGTTGTAGTCCTGCCACCAATTAGTTGAATGACATTGAGGTTTTATTTTTTCATATGTAAAAGGAAGGGGTTTTAATTGCCTTGGTTTTAATGTCAATTCCAGTTTAAAAATCCTGTGGTCTTTATTAGTGTTTGAGGGATGGGCTAAATGTTAAAAGTTTTTATTTTTGTGATTAAGGATAATAGTCTTGAATATATGACGTAGTAGTAGTATTTACCACCCATTTCTACCCCTTTTGGCTTATGGTCCTTACCAGAAGAATAGGTAATAATCATTGACTAACAAGAACTATATGATAGCTACCCAGAATTTTTAATTTATTTTGCTTAATGCAGACTCCTTTTACTAAAACATTTTCCCATCCTTAGCTGTCCTTTTCTTTTTCATTTAAACTTAACCTGAAGAAATTGAAAAGTGAATAGCCCTACATCTTTCTTCCTATGAATCAGAAAAGTTGACTATCAGTAGATTTATAAATACTCCTGTACTTATTTTTGTCTCTAAATGCCTAGAATTAAAATATCTCTAGGCCTTTAGCTCTTTTAGAGATTTCTCTTAATCATTTGCTTTTGTTTTAGAATACTGAAAATTCCAGATTGGAAATGGCATCTTTTTAGATTTTTATTTGGCAAGTACTACATGTGCTACTTCAGTGCTTTGTCATCCATCAGAGGTTAAGACAAAGAGGCAGCCAGTCAACTCTGTTGGGGTTTAACACCAGTTATATTTTTTATGCTGAAAGTTGAATCATTTACCAAGATTTCTTTTTAATCCTTCTTTATTTCTATTGCCACTTCTTTCCTCAGGCACTAGCAAGCTCTTTGCCAGGGCTGTTAAATTCTATGGCTGCTTTTTTTTTTTTTTTTTTTTAAAAGCATAGCTGCTCTTAGTAAACCTATTTGCAAAATTGTTTGATTTGATAATAATAATTCTTCTTTGTAACTTTATGCTTCATCAGATTCTCATCAATCTTTACCTTGTGCTTTTTATAAGCCTTCCCTACGCTGTCTTGGTCCACTTCTTTGATTTCCTCTTTTATTCCCAGATTTATTTACCTTTGTCTGTTCATCTCACTTTAATCTTTTGACTTTCTCTAGCAAATTGTTTTATGCCAAGAATACTATTCTCATTTCTTCCATGATATCTCTCTGGATTGGTCAGAAAAGAACTGATTATTTTGAGAATTCTTAGCTAATTCTCCTGACCTCTGATTATGTAGTTAATATTGCTTTCATCTTTAAAATGCATTGTCATAATATTTAAAGACGGTTCATTGATTTGCATTATATTTTTATAATCAAATAAGTTAGTACAGAGCTTCTTAAACTTTTTCTCTTGTGACCTCTTTTTGCCTCAAAAATTTTTACACACTCCTGGATATATAGATATGTAAAGTAGATGTATAAACCCTGGGTGTATGTATATAAAATAGATATACTGATAATAAATCATTATTTTGTGACCTTCACATTCAGTTATAAGACTCCATTATGGGGTTATGACTCACAGTTTAAGAAATTTTGAGTTAGCATATATATAAAGCACTCTGCAAACTTGAATGTGAAATGTAAGTGCCAGCTGTTATTAGTTGTTACTCTTGCTGACTATGTGTGCCTCCATATTTGTGTTTGAGGTAGAGTATAATTTCCTGATGTCTAGTGACCAGCTTGTTGGTTTTTTTCACCTTCCCCCCCCCCCACTTGGCATAACATGCAGTATATGTGTTTCATGTAGTTAAAATAACTTATTAGAATGTTAGAGCATTTACTGGGAAAGATGAATTGCTAGGTAAATTAGACTTTGTCTTGTCCATTTTAGGGTTTTCCTTTCAGGAGAAGAAAAAAATGAAGGCTTCTTATTAAAAGCCAGATTAAGTGGGGGCAGGTATACATATACAATTTTTATTATCTCTGTTACATTGGCATGATGCTTTCATTTGGTTTTGATTTTATGTGAAGAGCTAGTTTTCACTTTTTATTTTCCTTTTAGCTAACCTAGAACTAGTTGACAGATACCTAGGATTTTTACAAGTTCTGCTTAGTTGCAGACTCCTTTTACTGGATCATTTTCCCATCAGTAACTGTCTGTAGCTGTGTTTCTTTTGCACTTGAACTTATCCTGAAGAGACCAAAAAGTGAATGTCTCTTAGGGAATAATTCTCTGTTACAAGTAAAGCTTTTGGCATGTAAATCCTTCCTTCTTTTGTAGAGGTATGAGTTGTTGTGTGTCCTTCTTAAAAGTGAACCTTGATACTCAGGTTATAGTGACATGCAGATGAATTGGATTTAAGTGAGGATGAACTGTGAAGTCATTAGCCTCACTTTCTCTTGGAATCATCTGGGTCCAGTGACAAGTTATAGATCAGTATGAGTGGAGTTGGCACTGGGTGCAGTGGGAGACCTTGATCTTTTTAAGCTAAGGTTTTTTAACAGTTCTCAGTTTGACTGAGGCAATTCTATTAAGTCTAGGTAACAACTGAGGCAAAAATTGGCCTCTTACACTTAGTCAAAAAAAAAAAAAAATCAGTCTGGGAGAAATTTCTGGCCAAAGTTGAAATCATTGCTATTTACGTTCACTCTGAGTCAATCTGTATCCAAACAGTGACCAGTTGGGGCTTTGCCTGAGATCTAGTGATTATCAATTTATGAGAGTCTGAGTGATTTCTGTTTAGGGTGTGGTCCTTAAGAAAGACATCTAGCTCATAAACTACCAATCTAACAATCTAGAATTTCCCAGTTCTGCTATTTAAGCAGCACTGATAGGTAAGAAATGGAGTTGGGCTCTAGATACACAAAACAAAAAAAACTCGGCCTGCACTGAAGCAGCTTCCATTCTATTGGACCTAGCAGAAACCATAGAATCTAAGTTATCCAGTAGCCATATTTACAATATATCCCCGAGTTTTGCAGACACCTTGCCCTTTGGTTGTTTGGGACCTGCCAGTGGTTAACCCTGGAACTGCCCCTTCCATCTGCCTGCCCTCCTTCCCCACTCAAGAGGGCAGTGCTGCATTGTGATTTATTCACTGACTTTTTCTCCTATGTCTTCCTTTCATCTCTTCTATGTTAAAGCTTCTTAAATTGTGAGTCATGTAACTGAATGTGGGGATGGTGGAATTATGATTTATTATCAGTAAATGTTTGATTTGTGTACCTGTTTTATATAATCATATAACTGGGGTTCCATAAAAATTTCTCAAATGAAAAGGGATTAGGAGTGGGAAAAGAAGCCTTGTTCCATAGCACTTCTGGTCCTCAAACCCCTAAGTCTCTTCAGCAGAGAGCCCCATTATGCTCTGAGGACTGCCTCGGCTTGCCTCCCCTACACCATGCTCAAAAATCCTTCCGTCTTGGTCCATCCTATCAGGAAGAGGAGACCAAGCTCCTTGCCAATACCAATATTGCTTAAGCCCTCAAGCCCATGTCCTCTTCAGTCATTTTTTTGGGTCTCTGTACTCTTTACTCTTTCCCTATCTAGACTACTTTTACACTAACAAGTACTAACAAGTACTGAACAAAAATTTCATCTAGCATCATCCTTTGCAAATGTCTTCCTTTTGTCTCTTTCCCTTCATTGTCATTCTTTTATTCAAATAACAATCTTCAGTGGCTTTCTAGTGACTCTAGGTCCTGGCATTTAAAAACCTTCACAATTGATTTTCAACCTATCCAGCCACATCTCACAGATAATTGCATTCCAGAAGGATCAAGAATGTTCCCTGAAGTCAAGATTTCATCTTTTGCTTCCATGCCTTAGCATGGGCATCTGCCATATTTAGAGCCATTCTTTCCATTTCTCAGAATCTTCAACTTCCTTTAAGGATCAGCTTAAGAGCCAAGAAGACCTTTGTGATTCTCTTCTTCTAAACCCTTTCTACTCCTGCCCCATGAGCTTTTCCCCTCTTCCTCAGATTATTTCATTAACATTTTATTCCTCTTATTAGAGATTATGAATTCCTTAAATATAAGAGATGACTTTGTATTATTTCTATAGC
This sequence comes from Antechinus flavipes, assembly GCF_016432865.1. NCBI lineage: Eukaryota > Metazoa > Chordata > Mammalia > Dasyuromorphia > Dasyuridae > Antechinus > Antechinus flavipes. The sequence continues at coordinate 116,760,837 of NC_067398.1, read as the reverse complement.
TAATGTAGTACATATAAGCAAGAACGTGATGATTCTATTATATGTTTGTTTGTTTTTTTTTGATCCTGATTTTAAAATCTCCAGATTTCAAATATTTCAGGGATCTTAGACCCAAACTTTAATTCTAGCCTTCTCTGGCATAACTCTCCTATATGTGTGACTTGACTCATCTTTGAATTGATTGTTTAGTCAGGGAATTGGACAAGATAACCTTCTCTGAACCAGCCCCAAGATTTACTACTTTTGTAACTTTGCTTTCCCTCTGTCTTCCTTGGATCATTTGAAATTGTGCCATTAAAAGCCTCCAAAATGGTCAGAAGGCCACTAAGAGGTAGGAGAGCATGAAGGTGGAATATAACATTCTGCTGAACATGATTAATCTATTTGTTACTTTTGCCAAACTGCTTTTTTTCCTCTTCATTTTATGGTCTTTTGTTATAAGGGATAATTATTTGGATGGGAGATAGGAAAGGTTATATGGGAAAAAGAAATTGATATGAAAACAAGAGATAAGATTTAAAAGAGCCTTTGTGAAACCGCTAGGTGAATCTTGGGGAATTTTCCTTCCCATTAAGTTTAGAAATTTATCCTCTTTGCTCATATATTACAAAGCCAAGGATGTTTAAAATGATTGTGAAGTTATACTTATTATTTTGAAATAAAAAATCTGAAGACTTGGATTAATTTAGGATCACCTAGATTAAATGAACCCTACAAAAATGAAATCTTGTTTAGGGGTATTTTTTGTTTTAATAGCAGCAGCAGTATTGATTGTAGTCTTCATCTAGTACTTGTAGTTTGGTTTCTGAAGAATTAAGGCTGAGGGCCACTTAAAGGCACTGGGTCCTTAAGCTTTTTAAAACTGCCATTGTGCATAGAATAATACTATCTTGAGTGCTAGTTCCTCAGTGGATTTGGAGGGAACAAAACAGAACTTGATCAAGAGTCTATTGTGTGCAAAAAAAGAGGGTCTTGGTAATAATCTATTAATATGAATTTGCTCCAATCATCATACTTTTATGAACATTTTTTCTGGTACATGTCTGTAGAATTGTTTTTATGTTTAATGTAATAATCTATCAAGGAATGTAGACATATCAGAGACTTAATAAGAAATATTGAGGACAAAGCTTTGGAATCCTTGGTTATTTTAAATTGTGACTCATTTAATTTCTGTTTCTAAATAATTTTACTTTAGTTCTATTATTTCCTTATTTTGGTATGTAAAGCTGAAGATGTGTACAAGTTTCTTCATTTATATTTCTCAAATAGTTTTTAATTGATTTGTGACTAGTATGCTATTCTTTGTTAACTAACTTGGTAGTATTTCTCTACCATGACATTTATCTGTTTTTAGGAGCTTGTGGTTATATTATCAGGTTATTTGGGTGTTTCCTTCTCTCTTATTTCTTAAATATACTCCTTTGGGAGGGTATATTTCTCCTACATACCACATCTTCCAGTGAACCACCTTCTAACTCAACTTTTCTTGGTTTTCCTATGTATTCTCATTTGGGGAAGGAGTTAGGGGACAGGGGCAGAATTTATTTCTTCCCAATTTTTAGAAATTTGGATATTAACATGATGAGTAAATTGTTATTTCTGAGAGAGGTCACATTCATGCCAGTTAAGATTCTTCTTGCCCTTCTGCAGCTTCTGAAAGGAACAAAGACAAAGACACTGATGTATATGTTGGGAATGTAAGTGAAAGCTATATTGGGCTGTATATTAAAGAAGGCAACACCTTGGATTTTTTTTTGGTTGTTAGGTATGGTAGTAAGATTGGAGTATAAAGGCTTATGAATATGATTTTAAGACATTGTATACTTTTAAAAACAAATCAGTAAGGTGTTGTCTAATATGATAAAAACTCATCGCTCAGAATTTCTTGGAAGAATATTCATTTTGACTGTAGAGCTGCTACTGATTTTTTTTTTTAATAACTTTTTATTGACAGAACCCATGCCAGGGTAATTTTTTTACAGCATTATCCCTTACACTGACTTCTGTTCTGATTTTTTCCCCTCCCTCCCTCCACCTCCTCCCCCAGATGGCAAGCAGTCCTTTACATGTTGAATAGGTTATAGTATATCCTGGATACAATATACGTGTGCAGAACCAAACAGTTCTCTTGTTGCACAGGGAGAATTGGATTCAGAAGGTATAAATAACCCGGGAAGAAAAACAAAAATGCAAGCAGTTTATATTCATTTCCCAATGTTCTTTCTTTGGGTGCAGCTGCTTCTGTCCTTCCTTGATCAATTGAAACTGAATTAGCTCTCTTTATCGAAGAGATAGATCCACTTCCCTCAGAATACATTCTCAAACAGTATTGTTGTTGAGGTATATAATGATCTCCTAGTTCTGCTCATTTCACTTAGCATCAGTTCATGTATGTCTCGCCAGTCCTCTCTGTATTCATCCTACTGGTCATTTCTTACAGAACAATAATATTCCATAACGTTCATATACCACAATTTATTCAGCCATTCTCCAATTGATGGGCATCCATTCATTTTCCAACTTACAGGGCTGCCACAAACATTTTGGCACATACAGGTCCCTTTCCCTTCTTTAGTTCCGAGCTACTGATTTTTTAAAAATTTAAAATCATATAGTTATTTTTAAAAATATTTACCATTCTCTTACCAAAAGTAAGGAAATAACTTTTGAGATTTATTTTTTTCTCTTGAATTTGTTTGAATCAGATCTTGAATCTCTTTAAATCAGAGAATCATTATTCTTTTTTGTATTAGTATTGTAGATTGGAAAATTCCTATGGCCATTTCTCTGAATCTAATTCCTTTGTTTATTCAAGTCTAAGATTTTTTTTTTTAACTGGTTTTTTAGAATTCCTTCCCTTTCAAGTGCTCTTATTATTGTTAATTTTTTATAATCTGCCATCTCTTGTTAGCCCAGAGATTGATTGTAAATTAGCCTGAGTCTGTAGTGTGTGTGTGTGTGTGTGTGTGTGTGTGTGTGTGTGTGTACGTGTGTGAACTTGTTACTCAGTTGGAACTAATGATATTGACATCTTGTATCCAGTTGTTTAGGGGAACTATATCATGTTTGCTGTTGAATGTGACCTAAAGAGAACTGAAGAACAGAAGGGAATTAAAGATGTATTTTGTTATTTTTTTCTCAAATTTCATGTTAGGCATCTGAAGAAGCCTCCCTCCGGGCATTGGAAAGTTTAATGACAGAGTTTTTCCATGATTGCACAACCAATGAACGAAAACGTGAAATAGGTAAGATTATTACATGAATTTAATGTGATTATAAGCATCCATTTTGTGAGAAAGGGCTAGTCAGATAGGCACCAACTGCTGATCCCATCTATTCCCTAGAACTCTACTGTTTTGTTTTAGCTTTCCTAATGTTCTCCAATATCTGCAGTACATACTGTTCTTTTCTATTGTCTGTGGAAAAATTCCTGTTCTTTTTAGTTTTAGCCAAAATGATGTTACAGTTTTAAAAAAGAAAAAAGATTGGGATAAAATGAAACAATCATGGGGCACTAGTTCTTTTTCCCTTTGCTAAAATCTAACGTTTATGATAAAGATGCTCAGACTTCCAGCCCAAGATAGATTTTGATTAGTCTTTCTCCATGTGGGAGATTCCTTGTCTCTTTTTAGAACATGTTGCTGCTGCTTATGTTTAGGTTCTCTTGTGGAGCTAGAGCATAAAACATTTTTATGCCTGCCTGTAGGCAATATTTGCACTTGTGTGATATTAGCTCTTGAAGATATTGAATCTTCACTGTTGCTTATATACCTTGACTTATGGCAGAAATTTATTCTGTGGAGAGGAGAATTTTCTGACATTTAAAATGTGCTTTTATTAAAAAAAAATACTTCCAGTAAACATTAAAATCCCTATTATATACCAACCACTGTGACAGACACTGATGATACAGAGACAAAGTTGGTATGGTTCCTGCCCTTTTGAGGGAGATAATGGGCATATATAAAAGGATATAAAAAAATAAAAATAAAACAACTTGGGGGGAAGGACAGTAGGAGTTGAGGAGGGAAAAGTAATCAGATTTCAAATAGAAGGTAATGCTTGAATTTAGTCTTGAATGGAACAAATTGCTGAAAAATCCTGAAGTTGAGAGACAACTTATCACTTCTGAGGAACTTAGCCAGTTTGACTGGCGTGCAAGAAGTGCAGGAATGCTTAACAAGGCAGGAAAGGTAGATTGAAGCCAGATTGTGAGGGGGTTTTAAATGATGAACGGAGGAGATTGTATTTGATCCTAGAGGTGATATAGAGCCACTTTAGCATTTTGGCAGTTGTGTGACAGCTGGATTGGAGAGGAGACAAAGTATGTCTGTTGCAGTACTTCTTATGAAAGGTGGGATGGAGAGTGTGTGTGAGAAGGGGTCTGAATTAATATGGTGGTGGCTTTGAACAGAGAGAAGATGGTTGGGAGAGATGCGAAGATAAGACTTGTTGAGAATTGGCAATTGATTTTAGTCCCTTTTTATAAAGGGACATGTTTAATGCTAGATATTTCCCCTCTTTGTGGCATGAGAAGTATTAAATTCCTATGTTCTGATCTCTTGAACTTATGTTGACTTGAATAATGCTGTTGTACTTTTGCTTTCTTTTTATTATTGCTTAATCATATTTAATTTCCTTATTTGTGACTTTAGAAATAGAATCTTATTAACATATCCATGCTTTAGTATAATTCTGAAGAAACTAAGGAAGTGATTGTTGTGAATGTCTGATTAAGTGCTCACAGGGAAGGGACAGGGTTTCTAAATAAAGTTATAAAAACATCTATTTTTAAATATTAATTTATTATTATATGATTATATATTATATATCATTATTTATTTATTAACATTATTTCTATTAAAACAATATTTTTTATTCCCATTCTTTATAGCTATCACTTGTTGACTTTGAGCTGGAGAACTCCTTACTTTCCCTTTGATTAGAATCAATGTTATTTTAGCCCCAAAATAGATTTTAGAAAGTCACAATTTAAGTGAATATCCTCATTTTATAGATGAGGGAATAGGGGCTTAGGGAAAGATTGAGATTACTCAAAATTATTATATAGCTAGCTAGTGACAGAGATTTTTAGTCTAGTATACTATCTGATTTCTAAAGCAGGTATTCTTAACCTGTGGTCTGTGACTACATTTTAGGGATTCTTTAATACTATAGGAGAAGAATTTCCTTCAGTTAGAAATGTAGGCAGCAAAACATTCTCAGAGGGGTCAATAGACTTCACCAGACTTATTCATGACACAAACAAAAAAGTTAACTTCTTCTCTAAAGTTTATGGAAATAGTCTTAGAAATATAGGCTGTCTCCTTTTGCCATTCTTGTCAATCTGTCTTTTCCTTTTCTCCCCGGGTACAGCCTAGTGTAAGCTTTCATTAGTACTTTATAGAAAGATCTCAGTGGTTCCTTATTTTATATTGAATAAAATCTTGATATTTGAGGCTTTCTATAGATTGTATCCTCTCACATTTTTACAAAACTCTTGTATTCCTTTCAATGTGTATTCCATTCTAGTTATATGCTAGGCCTCTTAGATTCATCTAGTATTTTTTCCTATCTTTTAAAAAAATATTTAAACCAAATTTAAATTTTAGCAGTTAACTAAAATCTTTTCTTTATTCCTCCCACCCTATCCCTGTTGAAAAAAAAAAGAAAAACAAAGTCCTTATACCAAATGTGTATAGTCCAGCAAACTAATTTCCACATTGTTCAAAAAAAATTATCTTGTCTGATCCATTATTTGTCAGGATGTAGATAATGTATTTTATCATGAGTCCTCTGGAATTGCCACAATATCCTTGTGCATTCCATTGCATATTCCTATTCACATGTAGTTTTGTTTTTTGAAATTTTGCACATCATTTTTTTTAAACCTAATTTAAATGTCATGTTCTTCTTGAAATTTCTTTATTTCTAATCCCAACTCCTTAAAAGTTATTTCTTTTCTCTTATATTTACCTTCTTGCATGAACAACATATTAAGGCTCTTTAATTTTTATCAGGTGTCACTTAGATAAGCTAGAGAGCCATACTGAAGCCCTTGTAGATTAAGGATCACAGAGCTGGTGTCAGAGAATAGATTTGCTCAGAATCACCACAGGTATGGTCAGAGACTGACTGATCTTCCCAATTCCAAGCCTAAGTAAGTGGCATGGTGGATAGAGTACTGGATTTGGAGTCAGGAAGAGCAAGTTCAAAAGTAACTTAATAGTTATATAAACCAGGGTTTTTTTACAGTAATCTTTTGATTCTGTTCTAATATTTCTTGATGTCTTGAGTCATTGATTTTTGTTTCATCTGTTCTAGGTTTTGGGAAGTCTGTTTTTTGGGTCAGATTTGACCCAACAATCTGAACTTTTTTCCTTTCAATTTTTTTCTGAGTTTTAAATTTTAATTTCTTGTTTTATTTCTTTTAGGTATTTCTATAGTCTTTGTGCTTCTTTTTTCTCTACTTGTAGTTATTCTAGATGCAGGAGTCCTCAAACTTTTAAAATAGGGGACCAGTTCACTGTCTCTCAGACTGTTGGAGGGCCGGACTATAGTAAAAACAAAAACTTTGTTTTGTGGGCCTTTAAATAAAGAAACTTCATGGCCCTGGGTGAGGGGGATAATCGTCCTCAGCTGCCGCATCTGGCCTGCGGGCAGTAGTTTGAGGACCCCTGACTAGAGTTTGATTTGCAGTAGTTTTTGATACCAGTTGATAACTTTTACAAATGTACCCATCTTTTCAGCTTTATCTACTAAGTTGGAGCTTTGGACTAAAGCTGCTCCTCGCCCTGCTAGTATCTGGTGATTAGCAATGTTTGGTTTCACCCTAAGGCCTATGTCTCCTTGCTGGCATTAGGCCTTCCTGAGTCTTTTGAAGCGCAGAGTGCTGGCTTTTAGGGTCTTCTCTGGCATCTTTAGGACTGAGTGTTTTGGGAACTAGGAGACTTGGTCTGACCACTGTGGCACCATTGCAGGTCTTCTGGGCTTTCTAAGCACTGCAGGCCTCTCTCAGGAGACTCCTCCACGGCTAATGCTTCTGAATTGTAGGCTACAGGTGTCTCACTTTTCTTGGCCCTTGCTGTGCCTTGGAGGGTTGGGGAATTGTGGCTTTCCTTTTGCGATTGGACTTCCTGCTGATTTTTTTGTTTGGTACGGAGTGGAAATGCCATTTGTACTTTCTTGTATTTAAAAAGCAAACAAACTTATTTTGACTTCCAAATTTTCTTCTCTCACTCATTGAGGCAGGCAATATGATGCTTATTATACATGGACCTTGTGTGAACTTAAGGCTTTTATTACAGTTGGTAATAAAATAATAAGTAATAAGCTTACTGCTTATTCATTTATCCATTTGTCAGGAAATCCAGAGGCAGGATTTCAATTTGAATCTGTCCTGACTCAAAATCTAGTGATATTTTTCATTCTATCATGCTGTGTGCTTTTTTAAGTAAATATATACTTCAGGATGTTTTTGTATATTTCCTATCTCTTTACTGTATTATAAACCCATTCATTCCTTTATCAGCCAGCATTGAAAAAGCAAGTAATATGTGTAAAGCAATAAATAAGATTCCTGCCCTTGCAAAATTCATAATAATTTAGCAGGAGGGGGGATATAATACATAAATAACAGTATACAGTTTTATAAGATAACTTGTAAATAGATAATACATGTATGAGAGGTTAAAAGTACAGTAGAAAAGATGTTACAGGAGCCTTTTGCTAGTGGCTGCTGAGTGATATGGGAGTCCCCTGTTAGCTGCTGGGCATCTAATTCTGACCAGCAGAATAGATTCCTTCCTGTGAGAGGATGATAATAGGAGGAGACTTAGAGGCAGTTGTATTCTCTGACCTCTCTCCTTTTCTCTTGCCTCCAATTTAGTTTTTTTCCAATTCACAGGCAATATCTGCCTCAGTAAAGGCTGATTTGCAGTTCCTTCAAATGTGTTATGATTCACAGCTGTGGAGGCTCTGGTAGAATCGAGCTGCTCTTTCACACTTAGGCATGGTCCTTAACAATTCCCTGTTTTCTGTTTTATGGGAACACGAATATTTTTCCTCCCAACAGCATGGTCAGTAAGTTTGTCCAATACTGTGGAGCGACTGTTATCGGAGTCTGCATGCTGAGGAATGCAAAGGGCACTATCAAAGTCTTTTCCATCCTATTCCTCTGGATGGTTACAGGGTGAGCCAATATAGCAGGTGTTGAATCTTGTGAGATGTCATGCAGGCAAACTTTTTGACAAATGGAGAAGAGGACTGTAGTCAGAACAGGCATTTTTCATAAGTTCATCATTAGTCTCCTGGCTCAGCCCTTTGATGTGTTGGCCCATTTTAATTACCCTGACTGAAAAAGTCTTACTGGGTCTCTTCTTCCTTTCTTTCCCCGTGGGTTACCGAAGAAACTCTCTTGAGAGGATCCTATTCACAAACAGCTCTAGAGCGCTGTTGCTTCTTTGTTTTCTCATGCTTCTTGTGTCCCTGTTCAGGTGCCATTTGTTACAAGAGCCTCATGTTAGTGGCTGCTGGTATCTAATTCTAACCATCAGAATAGATCCTTTCATGTGAGGATGATAATGATAGGAGGAGACGAGAGGCAGTTGTATTTTCTGCACTCTCTCCTCTTCTCTTGCCTCCAATTTATTTCATTCCCAATCCATAAGCAACATCTGCAGCAGTAAAGGCTGATTTGCAATTCCTTCAGGGGTGTTATGATTCACAGCTAGCTGTGGGGACTTTTGAGAATTGACCTGATCCTTTACACTTGGCATGGTCCTTAACAAAAGATGTTTTTTAACTGAAGGGACCTGGCTTTGAGCCAATAATGAGCATCATATTGCTTGCCTCCTCAGTGGGTGAGAGAAAAGAAAATTTGGAAGTCACAATAATAAATTTTTAAGAAAAAATGCAAGAACATGGTTTTGAAGTATTGATTGGATTATTGGAACTAGATGGCTAAGAATTAAGGAAAAGAAGTTGAGGTATTGGGCATAATCTATTTTTGGGGAGTGGAGGAAAAAAATGAACCTGCCTGAGACAATGTCTATAGAGTAGGATTGAAGGAGATTTTAACAATTAAAAAAATTATTGATTTCTTTTCATGTCTGACTAGGTCCATCTCTTCCCCAGTGACTTGTTCTTTGTAACAAAGAGAAAGGAGAAAAAGTACTAAAATACTAAAAGTACTAAACTAAGAACAGAGCTCAATCTGACAGTATATGCTGTTTTTATACCATTGGTGTCAAACTCAATTGCAAACAGTGCTATTGAGCTATACTGTGGTTTGCATTTTACTTTAGTTTGAAAATGTAATAATATGTTTCATTGTATTTTTATTTTGTCAAATATTTCCCAATAACATTTTAACCTAGTTTAGCTGCAGAGTCTTGCAAGCCACATATTTGATACCTCTTTTTTATAGTAAGTCTTTCACCTCTGCAAAGAAAGGGAAAGAGTTTTCCCTTAATTTTCCCTAAACATTTTCTCATCTTTTTTATGGGGCTAATTTTGGTTATTGTATTTATACATTATTCAATTTCTTTTTTTTTTTTTATGTTTCTATTTATTTTGTTGAAGTTTTTGTGTATATTATTTTCCTGGTTCAGTTTGCTTCATTCTTATCAGTTCATGAGTCTTTCTGTGATTCTCTGAATTCAATGTTCATTATTTCTTATGATATAGCAATTTTTCTTAAATTCATGTATCATAATTTTAGTTATTTCTTAATTAGTGGGCATCTAGTGTTTCTAGTTTTTTACTACATGGTGCTACGTATATGTTTTATTATTCATGGAACCTTTCTTTGACATCCTTTAGCGTAAACCTTGGAATTTGATCTCTCTGTTAAAGGGTAGAGATATTTTAGTTATTCTCTTCAAATAATTCCAAATTGAATTTCAGAATAGTTGGACCATTTCACAGCTTCACCAGCAATATGTTAGCATACTTCAGCATTATTAGTCTCTTCAATATTATGTCCGCCTTTTCTCATCTTTGCCATTTTCTGAGTATGAAGTGAAAGGAACCTTGAGTTGTTTTGATTTTCATTTTTCTTTTTTAAGGTTGTTGAACAGTTTTTCATATAGTTAATAGTTTACAATTCTTTTGAAAACTATTTTTCATATCCTTCGATACCTTATCTTTTAGGGAAAGACTTACTGGTCTTGTGTGAGTTTTATTGTTTTTAAGGTAATTAGATGGTGTAGTGGATAGAATGTTGGGACTCTTCCTTCCACTCCTACAAAATAAACAAATAAATGAGGTGAACTGTGTTGTTGCTGAATTTGTAGGTTCTGACTAGAGTAATAACTTATTTGAATGGTTGTATGAGGAGTTTCAGAAACTACTTAAGACATGTGAAACATAATGATCTAGCACCACAGTAGCTTTTCAGTGCCTATTTAATTACTTTTATTAGCCAAAAAATCTGTAGGTATTTAAGAACCAAAAAAAAAAAAATAAAATTCAAATGTCCCTAATTGTCTCCTATCTTTTTTATTATTGGTATTTTTGTTTCACCTGGGACTTTTTTGGATATTCTTTGATTGTAACATCAGCTATTAAAACAGTCAGTCTTTATTCACCTACCTGTATTTTAAAGAAATTATGTGGGTAGCAGTGAGACAGTATGTGAAATTTAGTAGGCAGAATGCTTGTCCAAGGATCTGTACAGAAAAAAAAAATTTTTTTTGGTTGTAGGGCAAAGGTATATTAATGCTTACCTGGACTAGAGCCTTCTTTCATTCAATATGTAGTCAGAATTTTCTGAAGAGTGTAGGAAGAGAATTTTCTATTAAACTTATATATTATGGAAGCTATGTGGGGAAAATTATTTGGGAGAAAAAAATTATCTAGTATTAAAATAGATATATGAAATTTTATGATTTTTTTTTGACATTTTAATTTTTCCAGAGGAGCTTCTGAATAATTTTGCTCAACAGATTGGAGCCTGGAGATTCTGCCTCTATTTTCTCTCTAGCACACGGAATGACTATGTAATGATGTATAGTTTAACGGTTTTTGAGGTAAGGTTTCAAACAGTTCTTTTCACAAAATTTGTATTTACTTTGCCTTTGATATTATTTAAGTAATAGTATTTCCTATTGGAAGTCTAGCTTTTGTAAACACATGGTTATAGGACCTTTGTTTAAATACCATTGTAAGGCCACTGGAATCTTTTCTAGTCAGTGGGGAACAATAGAAGCTGAGGGTAAGTAACTTTGGGAATAGTTAGGGTTTATGTGAGCATTTAATCATAGTTTTGGTTTAATTCTTCCCAGATTTTCCTGTGGCTAACCCAACATTTTAAATTTTAAGATGATTCATACTTTATAATAGACAAGCAGTCTCACTGTTTTAGTTTTGTGACAATTTTAATATTTTAATCTGCACATTTTAAGGAAATCAGTAAACAGGCAAAGTATAAGTGCTATGATTCTGTGGCAAATTTAGTACGTACTTTTCAAATTATTCAGCATTGGGTATCATATAGTATGGTCTAGGCATAGTCTTGCATGCCTTTGCTATGGAGTGAGTGTTGTTTCCATTTTACAATGGAAAAAAGATAGTAGATGAATAGCAGCTTCATATACTGTTCATTCCTAAATCAAATGCTAAGTTGAAGGCCATTGTATTTCATCTACTTTGGAAAATATTCAAATAGAAGTTCTACAGCTTCTAATTATAAATCAAATTTTTAATAAGCTTTCTCAATCTTAAATTTTTTCAGATAAGAAAACAGATTTTGTTTAGTGATTAAAATCAGTTATTTGCATATGTGTTTTACTAATATAAAGGGTATATTCTCTTTGTCTTGTAGAATCTGATCAATAAAATGTGGCTGGGAGTCCCATCCCAGGATAAGATGGAAATCCGAAGCTGCCTGCCCAAGCTCCTTCTAGCTCACCACAAAACCTTACCTTATTTTATCCGAAACAAACTCTGCAAAGTTATTGTTGATATTGGCCGCCAAGATTGGCCTATGTTCTACCATGACTTTTTTACAAACATTTTACAGGTAAGAATAAGCCAAAGGAAGTCTGATGAACCATTTCAGGAGTTTTGATATCCTGAGAAACTTGTTAATAATAAGTTATTTTCTTCTTTACTTCTGGACAACTTTCAAGTTGACTTCTTAACTTTTCTTGTTGACATGTAAAGAAGTTTTAAGATTAAATATTTTAGGAATATATCAGCAAGATTTGTGTGTAAGACAAGTTTTTATTTTTAGTGTGAAAATTTTATTAGGGAAAAAAATCTATTAAAAAGGTTATCTCTCGATAAATAATAGTTCCTTTCAATTCATGTAGTAGGCATTGGAAAGAGTTTGAAGTAAGCATTGTTTCAGCTGAGAATAATGTGCAAAAAATAGATGGGAAATTTACTGGATTGCTTCTGTAAGTAACATTAGAGTCTTAAAAAATACATCGTTTCTTCTTTTAGTCATGGAAGAGAGTGGCCAGAGTAAATAAATAATAAGGTGTCCAGTAGAAGACTTATAATAATAATAATAATAAATAAGACTTATTCAGTAGTTTATGAGTAACAGTAGGTGAGAGTCTCTCCAATGTAGAATGGCCTCAGGCATATGTGTTTGGCATTTTCAAAAAAACCAACCAAATAATGGAATGTCTAGTAGTTAGGATTTTAAAACTTTCAAACTAAAAGTGTGCTTGTCCACCATTTTATTTATCTTTTGTATCTTAAGATATCTAGGGAACAGCTTTTGATTTTCTTCTAATATTTCTTGCTATCTAATGGAGTTACGGATTTCAGTTTTATATATTCTGGTTTCCAAGAATTCTATGTACATCAGACACCTTTTGACTGGAAATCCTGTCAGTATTTCTCAGTCAGTAGAGAAGCTAACTTAGAATTTGGTTATCTCTCTGAAAAAATCACTAACCTTTTTCTGTTGCTCTATCTTCTTTACCAATTTCCCTTTTTCACCTTGCTTAATTTCAGCAAATATTTTTCATATGTTTATTGGGTTAAGTACTGGGCAAAAGACATGAACACAACTAACTATATAATAGTGGTGTTAAACTCACAGAAATGGGGACACTAATTCATACATAAGCGTCCCTGCAGGCTGCATATCAAGCTAGTTTTAAATTTAATGTTACCTATGTTTTATCACTTTTAAAATTTATTTTGTTAACTGTTTTCCCAATTACATTGTAGTCTGTGTCAGGCTGCAGTTGGAATATTGCAGGCTGTGGGCCTTGTATGTTTTTGTCTTTGCTTTATAACATTACATAAGTGCATTTGGGAGTTCCAAAACAAAATGTTGTTACGCAACTTCTAATGGGGGAAATGTCCTTATAGTCCTGGACTTTTTATCAGAGGTTTCATGGAGGAAGTAGTTTAAATGAGTATTTAGCTGAAAAGAGAGAGTGTGTGTCAGGGTTAGTGAAGAGAATAAAGGCATATAAGTAAAAAAGTGTATAATCAGAGTGGCTGAGCATAATAATTCTAGTTTAACTGTACTATAGAGTTCATTGAGGGGAGTGTTATGAAATAAAGATAAGAAGGTAAATTTTTCCAGGTTGTATAGAAACTCTTAAATGCCAGAAAAAGAAATTTGAGTTTAATTCACTAGGCAAAAAAGAGCCACTGAAGATTTTTGAATATAGCAATCTCATTATTCAATTCATTTATAAATAAGATTGTTTTTGACAGTAATATCAATGGAGGAAGGAATATCTATTAGAGTAATATAATAATCTGCTCAGTAATAAGGGGCTATTGTAGTAGGACATGGAATTCAAGATATCTTTTTTTTTTAATTGAAATGTCTTTTAAACAGTTGTAAATAAAGACTTTAAAACTTCTGCCTTTGTAACTTTAAATAAATTTAAAATATTTGTGGTGTACTGGGATAAAAAACACAGTATTTGGGAGTAAGGAGACAGATTTTAGTTTCACTTTTGCCCCTAAATAGCTTTGTAATTTTGAGGAAGTCACTTTACTTCTCTGTATTTGTTTTTTCATGTATAAAATCATACTAAGATCATACTAAACTTTAAAATTCTGTGATTGGTTAGTATTTAAGATATGCAAGGAAAGACTTCTGCTTAATTACTGGCATTCCTGGTGATGAAGCAAAAATTTTTATCAGTTATAATTGCAGCAAAGCAAAACCGGTTTTACAGTCAACTTGGTTATCATAAAATCTTTTCAGTCAATCTACTAAAAGTTTTTCTGGTCTAGTTTTGAGTCATGTTTGAGTTTTCCATTTAAGTTGTATATCTTGCCAAATTGTTAGTAGTTGGTTAATGCTAATGAAGAGTCTTAGCATAAAGGAACCTAATTCTCTCTACTTTAGTCCTCATGCCCAGGACAGCTAGACGCATTTCATTTGGAGAGCTCTCATTGTTTGAAAGATTTTTTTTTTCTTGTATCAAATTTAAATCTACCTCTTTGGGCTCAAGAGGAACAAATCTACTTCTCTAACTGAAAGCTCTTTAGATTCAGTTTTTATGTACATGAATTAATCCTCATTTGGAATGATTAATATGTTTAATGGATTTTATTTGAAAATTGAGAATCACAGTCCCAGGGGATGAAAAGGGATATCAGAGGTCCCTGAGTTCAGTCTGTTATCTGGATCAAAGTCTTGATTGTAATGTACATAACAATGCCATTTAGCCTTGGCTGTAAGACCTATCAGTCCATTCTACTATTGGAAAGTTTTTCTGTACATCAAGACTAAATTTGCCTCTGTAACTTTTTTCCTTTTGATTTCAGTTTCATCTTTTGAGATGAAGCAGAATAATAAGTAAAAGTATTTCTTTTGTTTGGTAGTGAAGAAAACTATAATTTAGCTAAATCTTCTTTTCTTCTGCAGTTTAAATATTCCGATTTTGACTTTTTGCCAATATGATTGTTTGGAGTAAGAGGCAGATTCCACAGCTCCCAAATATCTACTTCAGCAAAATTCTGAAATTTATATTAGAAAGAATAAAAATCAGGTATTCAAATGGGAAACTAGAGTAACTGTAACTCCTTCCAATTCAGAACTTCACAAGAGTCATCCAGAAGTACATGGGCAATAAAAAAAAGTACCTATTCAGGCAGCCATTATTAGTATAGAATGAGCTCTTAGCATGACTAGAAGTAAGACACATGTAACTTACAGGGCTTTTTATGTAACACCCATAAGAAGGCTTCAGGGTGGTTAAAGAGTGTGGAGCTGTAAAGCCCTGGAAAGTGATATTGATCAGGGACTACCCAGCGACCTGCAGGGTGCTACAGTGATGAGACTAGATTGCCAATGAGTTACTGTAGTTTTTAGTTTGAGATATTAGGTGCCCAGAGTCTCCAAAGCTGAGAAGATCCTGAATTCTGAACTTTGAAGAGCTAAGGAAGTCTAATCCAGGGAAGTGGAGGTCGGTAGAGGAATTCAGGGGAAATGAGGGCATGATCAAATAAAGCCAAACCACCCCAACTAAAAACTAAAGTGGAAGATGGGGAGTAGAGGTGAACCTGATCCTGGAATGAAACTCTAGTTCAGGAAAATTAGAGAAATAGAGTTGGTTAAATCAAAACACTGAGTAGAATTAAATTAAAAATTATATCAAATCTATAGATTTCACCAAAAGACAAAGTAACTTTATAAAAACTGCAAGCAGACTCAAAGGATAAATTAGATTCTCACTACAGCCTATAAGTAAAAATTTTGATAAATTCTGTAGAAAAAAGAGTTAGTAGGAGAATAAAAAATACCTTGGGTTAGACTCCCCTAGATCTTTAAAGCTTCTGTTCCTGGGGTTTCAAGAATTCTGTCCTGAGCTTTTAAATTATGATGGGATGTGATAAGCCTTAGCCAAGAAATAGACTTCCTGAAAATTAAAACAGATCAACAAATGTCTCCACAAAACAGTAAGAAAATGCTAGAGTAATACTAGGAAAATACTAAAATAATAATCAAAAGATTGAAAAATAATAAATGAAAATGTAAGATATCTGATCAAAAATAACTGACTTGGAATGCAGATAAAGGAGAAATAATTTAAGAATCATTAAATTTTCTGAAACCATGCTAAAAAACAAAAAAAACTATATTTCAAGAAATCATTAATGGAAGTTGCTTCATTCTATTAGATATGTAAGGCAAAGTACATATAGAAGGAATCCATTGATCATATCCTAAAAGGTATCCCAAAGAAAAACTCCAAGAATATAGTCAATATCCAGGGCTCCTATAGTAAAGAAAAAATACTGCAAGCATCTAGAAAGAAGGAGTTTTCAAGGAAGCATAGTCAGGATCACACAAGTTCTGGCTGCTTTAACTAAGAGTGAGATGCGATCTTGGAATGCAACATTCTGAAAAGCAAAAAGGAGAGGCTTATAGCCAAGAGTAAGTTCCCTTGAAAAATTGAGTATAATCTTAAATGGAAAAAAATGACTTTTATTGGAAATAGAGTACATCCAGGCATTTCTCATGAAAAGAGTGAAGCTAAGAAAAAACTTTGAAGTGCAAAGAGAAAAATTCAGAGTAACTCAATGATTTGTTGGAGCAGTTGGAAGGAGTTGTAAGTTGATGTAGTGCCAACATTCTAATGGGGAAGGAGAGACAAGCGTGTTTTCAGAAACTTAATGATTTTAAAGGATTTTGAGGAGGATTATATAAGAAAAACAGATCTTAGGAGAAGATTAGTTCTGTTTTGAGAATATGAAGATTGAAAGAGAAGGGAAGGTAAAAGGAAGAATACACACTATTATAGAAAGGAGGAAGGAATGGGGAGAGGCTGTATGTGGCAGGGTCTGTTTCTTGTGATTTGTGTGTATAAGACTATGGAGAGGAAGGCAAGAGAGAATAGACATCAGATAGGCTTTATTCTTTTTTTTTATATTAATATTTTAATTATCCCTAGTTTCATGCAAAACAGTTTTTTACATTTGTTTTAAAAACTTTGAGTTCTAGATTATTTTTCTTTTTCCTCATCCCCCCATGTGAAGGCACATGTGAAGTTATGCAAAATATTTCCATAAAATTGTTTATGAAAGAAAACATAGATCTCTCCCTACTCCCCTCCCCCAAAAAGCCCTCAGTAAAAAACAATGAAAAAGAAAAGACTATACTAGAATCTGTGTTTAGATACAATGACTTCTATATCTGAGTATGGATAACATTTTTCATCAAAAGTCCTTTAGAGTAGTTGTGCATCATTTAGCAAAGTCATTCACAGATGGTCATCTTATAACATTGCTATTACTTTGTACACAGTACATTTCACTTTGCTTGAGTTCATGGAGGACTTTCCAGTTTTTTTTGAGAGTATCCTGCTTATCATTTCCCAAAGAATAGTAATATTTCATCCTAATCACATGCCACAATTTATTTAGCCATTGCCCAGTTGATGGGCATTTGACTGATGAACCTCATTCTCATTCTTAAATGAAGTGTACCAAGGAGGGTTGAATGGAAACTCCTCCTCCCCTCTTCTCCCCCAACACACACACACACACACACACACACACACACACACACACACACAGAGAGAGTTTGATTTACAAATATATGAAACTCAGTTGGGAAAGAAGTGAGGATATGGAAGGAACAGTATCTTAACATTCTACTATTGCCCTTTAAAACTGTTGGGAAGTGACTGAGCAAATTATGATATATGCATGTTATGGAATATTACTGTGTTGTGAGACATGATAAAATAATTTCAGATAATCCTGGATAATGTGAAGTGATGAATAGTGAATTGAGTAGAACTGGGAAAATAATTTATACAAAGGTAATAATTCTGTAAGGAAAAAAACCTTGGAAATTGGCCAGTTTTATCTGCAGAGGGCCTAGAATGAAGCATGTTACTATCTCACTTCAGTCATATCCTATGCATCTCAGTGATTCTGAATTTCTGTAGGTCATCATCCAAATCTTATTCCTTATCTTCTGCCACCTGATTCTATATTCCTGTCACCTGTCAATCCTTCTACCCAAAGTTCCAACCCTCCCATTTCACTGTGCCCTTTGAAAAACCTGTTCCATAAGGAATAAAATTTCCCTTCATCCTATATCTTTACTTTTCCCAAACCATCAATTTTCCAGATGTTATTGTAATGTGACTCCTTCCTTCTTGAGCCTCCTTGGCCCCCATTCCTAGTATGAGCTGTACCTTTACTTACTCCCTCAGCTTACTGGTTGAGTAGAGGTAGTTGCAATAGTCTTTGCTGCAGGAGCAAAGAACTCACAGATTCTTCCCCTATATAGCTTCATCACTTAGTAATCTTTCCTCCTTTGAAGTTCATGTCCACCACCTAATCAAAGTACTGGCATTTATTGTCTATTGATTCGCCTTCTTTCCTCTTTGAGTTTGTTACCTGGCTCATAATTTTTCTTTCCTCCCTAAACTCTTGCCGCCCTATCAGGGGATTTCAGCATGCACATGGATTCACCCTTAAACATTAACCACTCAGTTCCCCAATCCATCATTTCTCATCTCATTTCAGCTGTATACAAAGATGATTTTACTCTTGATCTTGATGTTACCTACACATGTGCCACCTCTATTTAAGAATTACAAAATCTCTTTATCTGATCATAATCTATTGACTTTCCATTTCTCTCTACCTTCCTTTACTTAACCCTACTCTTCATGCTGACTGTGACCTCTAGTCCCTTGACCCTTCAGTTCTCTCCTAGACTATTTCCTCCATACTCCCACTCTGTTCTTTTCCTTATTTTGACCCTGTGGTAAACCATTTCACTTTTATACTTCCCTCTTCTCTTGAGTTCCTAGCTCTCCTATCATTTCATCAATTGTACCTTTCCTTTGCTTCTAAACAAGTGTTGCTGAATGAAGATATGGATAAAATTCTGATGGGGTTCACACAACTTTGTTAAACAATCTCAACTGGGCCCTCACTGCTGTGAGATAATCCTACTCTTCCTCATCAACCTACATCTTCCTCATCAACCATGCCATTCTTCATAGCTCATCTAAACCTTTTTATCCATCATCAAATATCTGTAGGCTCCTTTTTTACCCTCTCAATTACCTTGCTTAAGATTTTATAGAAAAAAATTGAGATCATTTTGAATGAGTTTCTTCTTACTTATTATCTCATATAACTTGTATGCCTCCTGCCATTATTTCTCCTAGATTCCTGTCCACATGATGAAATGGCCTTACCAAGGCTAATCCTTTTACCTGCTCAAGAAATTCTATTCCATCCATCTTCTCTCAACAGATTGCTTTTTCTGTCTTCTCTAGTCTTAAAACCACTTATTTTTAATCTCTCCCTTTTTACTGACTACTACTCTTCTGCCTGTAAGTCTCCTTCATTCTCAAAACCTCATTTTATCTCTGCTAACTATATGTCTTAACTTATATGTCTTCTATCCTTTGTGGCTAAAGTCCTTGAAAAGGCTGTCTACAATAAAGTACCTCTTCTCTCAAAAAAATTGGTCAAGGAACTAAATAACCGACATTAGAATATAGAATGATAACTCATGTAGGACTAAATGATAAAAGAGCCATAAAAATCCCTTAGCATTTTTTCATCATCATTAAGTGAAAATTCATGGTTTAAATGTATTGCCCTAATAATTAGCCTTTACCTGAATGAAACTTGTCTGTTATAATTTCTTAGGGATAGATTATTTTAGCTTCTAATTTGAGAATTTTGTATTTAAATGAGAAAAATGTGTATGTATTTTGAAAAGCTAGTATTATTCAGAGATAAAATTGTTTTATGTATATGTAACTTTTTTCAGATTAAACTCGCCTGAAACTGAGTTTTACTTTATTTTAATCTGTTTTGTTGAAGTGAAATTTTAGAATTCTTTCCAATCTTTATAAACATTCTTCAAAACTTGTTTGCATTTTGTCTTTTCAGTTGATTCAGTCCCCTTTGACCACTCCCCTTGGACTGATCATGTTGAAAACTACTTCAGAAGAATTGGCCTGCCCCCGGGAAGACCTCAGTGTGGCTCGAAAAGAGGAATTGAGAAAGCTGCTATTGGACCAGGTACAAACTGTACTTGGATTACTTACAGGTAAATGTGATTATAGTTTCCAAAAAAACAACAACAAACCATCCCTCCTGGTGACTCAGAGGCAGCACTGAGAATTTATAAGCCAGTTAACATTTTCCTAAAGTAAAAGCCTTTTTGTTTGCAGTGTATTTGCAGTTCACTTAAAAAAATTTAGATGTAAGGATCTTAAACTCAATCAGGGATATATTATTATATATTTAATATATTAAATCAGAATATATTAAGTGATTTGATTGAAAGGGAGTTTGGTAAAAAAAATGTACTTGTAATATAGTAGAAAGACACTAGAGAGATGTAGTTAAATACATTAGACAATTGAAAAACAAAGGAAGCTCATCTTTCTCAAGGGAAAAGTTTCTATGGAAGAGAAAGCATTCGAATTTAGCTTTAAAGATAATTATCATTCAGTTGACAGCAAATAAAGGAGTGAGGAGGTTAATTTTAGTATATGGAACAGAGAGGTTAGGGAAAGTTCTGAGGTTGCAGAATAATCCATTTGGCTAGCTCATCCACTCTATTAATTAGTCTTCTTAAACTTTTCCTTTTTCTCCCTTTTCTCTGTATATATATATATATATATATATATATATATATATATATATATATATATATACACACACACACACACACACATATACATACATACAATAAGTATACAACTCAAGTTGTATACTCATAATTTTACGATCCTCACGTTCAGTCCATGGAGTTGTGACTCACACAAAGCTTTGCTCTATGTGGAGACTAAAGTGATAGAATTTGAAGCTGGAATGTTAGGGAGAAATGTGCTTGTAAACAAGGATCTGGTAAGCAATAGAGTTTAAATGTAACTCAGTGGTAATCAGTGAGGCTTATGAGAATAGAAGAAGAAATAGTAAATATGTGCATGAGGATCACTTTAAGAGTTGGGAGAAGGAAATAAACTTTTGAAGTTCTTCTAAATCTTGGGTTCTATTACTTCTGAAAGAAGATTTGGGTCTTCTGTAGTGGGAAAATGAGATGGGACAAAACTAGCAGTGAAAGAATGTTTCCTTCCTTTAGAAATGAAGAAACTAAAGTCAGGTTGTTAATTGACTTGCTCAAAGTCACATAGCTAGAAAGCAATTAAGATTGGAATTCCCAAATCATTGCTCAGAAATTATTATGCTTGAATAATGTTTATCTTGTATTTATTTTATTGGATTGCAGAATACTAAATACTTCACAAAGTATTTGCTTAATAAATAGATTACCCTCTGCCCCCCTCCCCCCCAACTTTTTTGTGTGTCCTGAGTATTGCAAGTTAGCTTTGATCAAAAACTGAGTATCATTTCTATTTTCTAGTCATCTCATACATCCATTCTTGATTATTCCTTAAGTATCTCTCTCACTTCTTTCATTTCTCTCCTTTCTTTGTTGTCCACTAATTTGCTTACCTATCCTAAAACTTTATTGTGACACTATTATTTCCTCAAACCATCATTTTTTGTTATCTTTTCCCCTTTATGTTTCTACATCTTTACCATCCTGTTGCTTTTTAGCCCTTTCTAGTGTGACCTCAGACCTTCTCACTCCACTAAATGTTTCCTCTAAGGTCTTTAGTGACTTGATTTCGTTTTTAACTCTTAGATTTTTCTGCAGCATTTGGCACAGTTGACCATAGACTTTTCCTGAATATATTCTTTTCTCTTAACTACTATGACACTCTTCCTCCTAAATGCTAACTATGAGTTTTCCTTCAAGGTTCTGCCTTTGACTGTTTTCTACATGTTTTTCATCCACTTTTGAGTTCAATTATCAACTGTGTAAATGTATGTGTGTGTGTGTGTGTGTGTGTGTGTGTGTATGACTGAGATTTATTCAACCCCAACTTCTGCCTGCATGTCCCATTGGCAGCACCTCAATTATATGTTGTTCAAAATCTACTTTTCCTTCCTCCTCAAGCTGTCCCTTCAACTAGTCATCATTGTTGTTGATAATAGCACCATTCTCATAGTCATTTAAGCTCTAAATTTTGGTGTCTTTTATTATGTCTTCTTCATCTTTGCATCCTTTTCCATATTTGTCTTGGATCTAAAAGTCATCACAATGTAGTAGAATTTGGATTTAGAGGATGTGGGTTCAAATGAAGGCTCTGCTGACCTGTAACATGAGGAGGATGGGCTAAAAGGCCTCCTAGTTCTAAAACTGTGATTCCATGTTCCCTTTTCTCAGCTTGGTTACCATTTTTGTTTCACCTTATCATGCCTAACTTTAACTCTTCTTAACCAGATGTTTAGTTGGATAAATTCTTTTTTCTCTAGTTCATTCTTTACATAGTTGCAAAAATATTTTTCGTATTGTTAAGAATGACTTTATTTCACTACTTTGCTTAGAAACTTTTAGTAGCTCCCTATTACCCATGACATATTATAGAAATTTCTGCTTATCCTCATGTTTTTTAAAGGGATTTTACAGTCTAGCTTTAGCCTACCCTTGTAGCATTGTCACATACATGCTTAAACTCTGACTCAAACTAGAATACTTTTTCAGTCCTTTCCTGCTCTTTACAGCAGTAATACAATCATGTATTTAATTTTTAGTCTTTCCCCATCTCTGTCCATTGAAATCCTTCTGGGCTCAGCTTAAGTACAGCTCCTCACTGCAGCCTCCCTAATTTCCCTCTTCCCTCTTAATGTCTCCCTGATCTGATTTTCTTAGTGTTCTTCCTTTGTCTTCATTTTGTTGTGTTTTATTTATGTGTATATCTTTTCCAGTTCTACCTTCTCTTCCCTTCCCAATAGTATATTTTCTCTTTGAGATCAGGGATCATTAATCTTTTTCATTTTTGTTTCCCTGTGCCTAGGACTGTATCTTGATTTTTTTATAGGCACTTAAATGTTGAGTGACAGAGTATTGCTGGTACATTAAACTTGCATTACCTTTTCTTCAGTGGCTCCCTTTTGCCTGTTGGCAAATGAGGTCTTAAGATCATAGGGTTGAAGAAGTTGAATTTTTAGATCCCTTCCACTTCTAAAGCTATGATCCTATGATACTTAATTTACTTTATTATATATTTTAGAGGGTCCAGACAGTGGGGGAAACTCTGGGTGAGGTCTGGTTCCCTCTGGGCTGAAGGAGTTCCCTTCACTCATCCAGAGTCCCCCCACTGAATATGGCCCTCTACAATGTATTAATAGTATAGCTTTATGTGTTCTAGTTTTCAGCCAGATTTTAAACTCAGTGAGGAACAGTGATCATATGAATGATTGTCTTGGAACTCCCTTCTCCCTGTCCCTTTCCAACCACAAGTTAATTGATTAAAATTACTACCTAATTATTCTAATTCACTGTCTCCTCTCCTCTCCCCCAGTTTTCCTAATCACATTTTTCATGGTAAGTGATTAGATATAATTTATAGCTCCTTGAGGGCAGACATCAATCATCTTTTGATTCTTTTTGTCTCCAGCCTGTCACATGGTAGGAACTTAATAAATGTTGATTGATAAGACTTCAATGTTCTTCTTTTTGCAGGTATTTTGGAGACCATTTGGGACAAACACAGTGTTACTGCTGCCACTCCACCACCATCCCCAACTTCAGGAGAAAGTGGTATGGTTTGCCATATTGTGATATCCTTTTTATTTGTCTTGTGTCTTGAAGCCATATCTTAGCCAAATCAGTCAAGATAACTTCCTTGATTTTTTTGCTTTTTTACATGTATTTTCTTAATTACCTACAAGGAACTATAAAGGAAATATATAGACTTAGATTCATAATTCATAAAGAGATTAATTCTTTTTGTAAATGTGGACCTTTCCCGAGGGCATATGTATTGTCATTGGCAGAGTCAAGATTCAGATTCAGGTCTTTTGCTTCCAGATACTATAACATGAACTACTTTTTCTATTATTTCATCTAAAATGTCTTCTCTTCCATTTTTGCTCATTCATTTAATTTCATTCTGAATTTTTAGTTCTGGTAGTTTGACATATTTGAA
This sequence comes from Antechinus flavipes, assembly GCF_016432865.1. Lineage (NCBI taxonomy): Eukaryota > Metazoa > Chordata > Mammalia > Dasyuromorphia > Dasyuridae > Antechinus > Antechinus flavipes. The sequence continues at coordinate 116,736,856 of NC_067398.1, read as the reverse complement.
CTTTTGCTTTCCTCCCTCAATCAAGGCATGCTGCCTTTTCCTTTCCTAAAGCCAGTAAAGCTGTGAGATTGACAATCAGTTTTGTAGCTCTACTTTGGAACTGCTGCTCAATACTTAACCAACAGAGAGATTGATATAATATAGCCCAGTGTTCTTTCATCCTAGAGTTAGCACAAAGAGAGAACTGCCAAGGCAGATTGGAACATTATAAAGTGATTTATTTTGTTTTTATTTAGACCCAAATCATTTTTGTGTTTGTATAATTTGAATAAAACCTGTACATAGGCAGTAGTCGTTATAGTTCTAAATTGTACTTATTTGTCTCAAAAGTAAAATGACAATTTTCAAGAAATTCTTGTTTTTGTACTAAGTGGTGAAAAGCTACCTTTTCAAATAGCTACATCCTGTGAATTAGCACATATTGCTTCCTCTATAGTAAAACTTGATATGTTAGAATTATTTCTACACCTTTCCCATAAGGAAAAGGCCTTTTGACATTAGGAAGTTCTAGCTCAAATTGTTGTTTGGTTTAACAGTTGAAAGATGGAGTTGTGAGAAGCTTATTGTGAGAAGTTTACTTTAGAGAGTCTTAGTATAGGAAAATTCTATATAATTGTGATGAGATTTTAATTTTAGGATAGGTGTATACAGCTTAAAAGATTCATAATCTTGATTGATAAAATAAAAAAATAGAAACATATTTTGAAAGTGATAATTTTGGTTTTTGTCACATTTAAAGATACCATTAAACTCTTTCCTTTCCTTCTGTAGCTTGCAGAGGGAAATATTTTTAGTAGTTAACTGTGGTGTGGTTTTCAAACTAGATTTATCTTTAGATGCATTAAAACAAATTTTATTTATATTTATTGTAGCAATTAACGTCAATAAAAATGTTTTTTTAAATGAAAGAACTATGTGTATTGTCTCCTTTAATGGTATGTCCTGGTTACTCAGCAGCTATGCTAAGAACCTCATTTTGTAGCATACAACAGAAAATTAGTGAATTTTTGAATTTATAGTAGAAGTGTGAAGTGTAAATATGCAAATAGACATTTCTCTATAGGGAAAATTAGGTCACATGGTAGATATGTCATTTCTACTTAGAATTAGCTCCATAACTTGAATTTATTGCAATTTTAGTTTGAGGAACTGGTCTCAATAACAAGTCAAAGGAATTATGTAATCCCATAAGTTTTCTTCCTCCTTTAAAAAAAGAAAAAACAAACTCATAACATTCATTTGTTATGATTCTCTCCTCCTCTTTTCTCAAGCATTCAAAAGAGGAAAGGAGTAACTTCTGCCATATTTCCCAAGGTCATTAGATCTTGCTTCATCATTTGATCACAATGTTGATGACTTAATATTTTTCTCAAAAAAGAAAAAAGAATATGCTTAATTATTGGACATCTTTTGATCTGTCAAAATCTTATGTTAAATTATATGTGTAACTTGGAGAAAATTGAGTTCTCCCACCACAGACCTATTTGTAAAGGAAAAAACTATTTGTAAATTTCTTCAATCTTAACCCAAGGATGAGAAATACTTGTATGAATAAATTGAACTATATTTAAACCCATTAAATTTAATAGTTTGGCTCTTTATTTACTGCTTTAGATTCTGGTTTAGTTAGCTATAACAAATTTGACTCCTGAGTGCTTTATCTAATTTCTTGCCTACATTATTTAAAAAATACTAATTAATTTTTCTGATCCTCAGTGAAGAATGGAGAATGAAAACATACCTGTGAAACTAAAGGACGAATCCTAGATAGCCATTGATAATATGGGCCATAATGGAAACAGGATGTGAAAGGAAGAAAATATACTTTTCATTTGTCAAGACATAGGAGAATTTAAGTCCTTTCTTATCAGAGTTCTTCTATGATTTCTTTGCTCATCATAGCAGTTGGAAATAGAGCCTAAAATCTTTTAGAGATGAGATGTCAGGATGAGAGAATGAAGATGGGTATTTTTGGAAGATCAAAAATGAAAAGAAACTGAGTTCCTTCTTATGGAAGTTTTACTAGCAGGCAATGGATCAGGATCTATAACCATAATATTTTGCATTTCCATTTCCTCTATTTAAATGATGGAGGAGTTTTGCGACTCTAAAAACACTTTTCCATTTTCCTGGTTTGTTTCCTTTTGTGGTGGTCACTTTTACTTTTTTTGCTCTGGCATAGCTTTCTCCCTTCCTGTTGATGTCAATGTTTGCTTCAAAATGTCAAGATTTATCATTTTGTTGGTTTGAGTATCATTTTGCTGGTACAGAGCATCTTTCTAAATTGATAGTCCTTGTGAATTTTGTGATTGACAGAGTCATTATCTAGTCAACATTTTGGTGATAAAACTTCTCTGAAGTTAAGCTAAGCTGGTTCTAGCTAAAACAATAGGTATATATTCCATCACACATTCTGGACCTAAAACCTTTCCAAATTGGGGAGACAGGGACCTGGGGTTACTTTCCTTCTACATCAGAGTAGAATTTTAAAGGATGGAACATTTTTATCCTTTTTATATATTTGTTTTCTGTCTTCTTTATCAAGCTAACTAGAAAGGAGTAGCATTTAAATTTTTAAAAAAAATTTCAGACACCAAATGAAATGATTATTTTCTTAAATACAAGACAGGAACAAGAATGTACATCAATCTGCAAATCTCTTATGCACAATTTGCTTTTTAAAAAACAATGCAATTACCATATAACCATATAACTTTCAAAGTCATCCTATATGTCTAAGGTTTTTTTTTTTTTTTTTTCTGGCTTATTCTCTTGACACTAAAACAATTTTTGTTTTATTTATTTATTTTTCAATATTTATGTCATTAGACTTGTTACAGTTCTCTTTCTTTGACTGTCTATCAGTTCATACAAATCTTTCAGTGTTCTCAGAAACTATACATAATTTCTTATGGCACCAAGAGTATTACATTTATATAACATAATTTGCTTAGCCATCCTCCAGTGCAGAATATATCTCCTTATTTTCCAATTCTTTGTCATCACGAAAAATAGCTGCTATGTTTTTGTACATTTGAATCCTTTTCTTCTTTAACCGCCTTTGTGCAAAATCTTTTTACCTTTATGTTGTCAAAATTTCATTTTATCTTTTGTGATCTCTCTTGGTTTAAGTTCATGTACTCTTCTGTCCATAGATTTGCAAGGTAATTTCTTCCCTGCTCTTCTAACTTATTTTTGATGTTACCTGTTGTATGTGAGTCAGTGATCCATTTGGAGCTTGTCATGGACAGTAGCTCCTTGATGGACTTGAGAGAACCAGGCCAACTCCTCTCCAGAAGCTATGGGACCTATCTGTCTGCAAAGATATGGCTATTTTTAACTATTTTAACTCTATGGCTATTTTTAACTATTTACAACAAAGTAATTACCAAGTTTTTTGATGGATTCATCTTGGGCCAGCAACTTTTCTTTCTCTATTGGTTCTTCTTTGTCAGCATTTACCTTACTATTTGTCTTCCTATTTTTCTTTCAGCCTCCACGCCTCATAGTGTTGCCTTTTGTCTCTGTATGCTGCCATATTGAAGAACACAAAATTTTGGCAGTGAAACAAGCATAATTTTGCCAGTTACACTCAGTAGACACTTTAAAAAGTTTGGAGTTACTTATTTTTAACTGGTATTTTTTATAATGCTGACAAGAATTTGTTTCTTTGTTAATAGATTACTTAGGCTAAGGTTGCAGCACAGCCACAGCCACTTATGTGACTGAGGTTTGAAGAAAAAAACATCTTGAAGAGTTGGGAAATATATATTAGAAGTTCCTTCCCATATTAATTTTTAAAGATTTAATTGTTATTTTGATTTTTATATTATTTTTATTTTCAAACATGGATCTTCCACTTTCCTTACCTAGACAGCTATCTCTTGTAATGAATAAAAAAGAAAAAAAGCAGTTTCATAAAACAAAATGAATATATCATCAGACTCTGATAGTATATTACATAGCATTTCACACCTCCAATGAAGGGTAGAGAGGGCTGCATATTCTCATTTCTTTTTTGGGGACGAGCTTAGTTGTTAAAAAGCATTCGTTTTTATGTGGTCAATTTGTTTATTATTTTTTAGTTATATCAGTTTTCATGTCTTCATATGCTTCTCTGTAGTCTTCATATTGTTTCCTATGTTGCAGTTGTATTCAGGTACATCTGTTACAGATTTATTTAGCTACTCTCAATCACTGGCTTTCTAATTTATTGCTAGTTTTTTTATAATATAGAAAATTCTATTATATAAATATTTTGGTGTATGTGGGACCTTTTTTTGAAAAAATCTTTATCCCCCCTGGGGATCTATACTTAACAGTGGATCTGAGTATAGACATTTTATTTACTTAAGCATAATTCCAAATAATTTTTCTGAATTCCTGGATCAATTTGGCATTCTACCAGATAGCATTTCAATGTTTTACTACAGTGTTTCAAATATTGATTTTTCATATCTTTAAACACCTTTGTCACTTTATACTATGTATGAGATAAAATTTAAGAGTTGTTTGGACTTTTATTTCTCTTATTAGTGATTTTGAGCAACTTTTCATATGATTGTTAAAAGTTTGCAGTTATTTTGAAAACTGTTTCACTTCTGATGTCTGTCATTTTATCTTCACTCCCCATTCTAAATTTTGCTTAATTTTAGGTTCTTTTATTTCTGTACAATTTAATTTCTTGTGAAAGTAGACTTGAGAATTGTTGGCACAGCTAGGACATAGGGACTGTGAAAATAATATTTTTTATTTTATTATTTTATTTTTTTTTTACAGATGTTGAGAGGGATAATTAGGAGTGAGACCCATTAGGAAATATCCTCTTTTTTATTTTTCAGTTTTAGAAACCCAAGTTGTGGGTTGAATGAATAATAATCACATCTAGACTGACTTGTAGTAATTGTATTCTCAATAAATAGAATAATACTAGAATAATAGTATTTTTCATTTTCTTGCCAATAACAGTTACATTGTGATTATTTGCAGTATGAACCATATGTTAAGCAAGTTAAATGGTGGAATTTTTGTTTGTAAAAAATAAAAGTTAAGTATTAATCTAAAAATAGCTTTTGTAGGATTGTCCTATACAAACAGGTTCCTTCTCAATCTTCAGGGTTCCATTTGAGTTGGTAAATAAAGATGTAAACATTCAGCCATAAGAGTGCCAGGCAAAATCTGAATTTTGCATCAGATTTCATTATTGATGTACATCATTACAGTTGAATTGTTAAGCTTTGGTTAAGTTTGCATTGAAAATATGGTGGGCAATCTTAATGAAAACAAAACTCTATTTAGAGGAGGATAGTGTTACCACTTTAAGGACAGATTGAAAGATTTTATTCATAGCTTAGTTGAAATTTTTAGCCAGATAAGGGATTTTTAAAGCTCTCCTCATCTAGGTTTGTCATTTTACAAAGGAAAACTAAGACCCAGAGAAAGAAAATGAATTATCTAGAGTTAAAAAATGAATTAATGACACATTTTGTTATACTATGTTTCAAGTTGAAGGCGTATGTTGTTGCTGTCTACTGTATTTGAATAGTTGAATGTAATTCCTTTTTTTTTTTCCTCTCTGACTCACATTAAGTTGTAATAAACAAGACTTCTATCTAGTTTTTTGCATCATCCTTGATGTTCTTTGCAGCTATGGCTTTTTACCTCATCTGATCACATTTCCTTTTGAGATGTAGCTACTTCAAAGAAATTTCAATCTTTGTGGAGACTTGTGTTTTTTGGAAGTGGAAAGGAACCTCTCTTTCTTAGTTTTGTCATCCCTTTCTCTTTGATTTCCTGCTGTGTATATTCAATCTTATTCATCCATTCCTCCCATTTTCAAGATCTGAAGTGTCTTTTCTACATCTGTCTATATTGTATACCTAGCTTCTGATTAGTACAAGTGAACCCTTAAAAGTAGTCACATTATTCAAATTCATATCAAAGCTAGTTAACATTTTAAAAATATAATTTTGAATAGCACAAATTAAAATTTATACACCCACTTCAGAGGATTTTTTAATTTGTACTAATTGAGACCTAGATGTGCATTGTGTGCTGAGGTGGTGAAGTCCAAATGTGGTGGTCCCATTGCCATTGATAAGAATTAATTGTTATAGAAATGTTGGCATATCTGTTACATTTGTCAATTTATTTGTTTTCTATTTAAAATGCTGATTTTTAAAAAAATAATTTAGATTTGTCCTATGTTTTAAACAGAGTACTCTCTCTACTGTTTTTTGCATTTTTGAGGTGATAGTGCATAAGTTTGTATTCTAAATGAGTGTTGGCCTTGATGCAGTGTTTCTTCTTGGCAAGGAGAACAAGTGTTTGCTGGAAAGAGTGGTTTCACTTTTCCTTCTATTAGAAATGGTGACTTGTATGAGAATGGTTTGCCATGGAATTGAGCACAGAAATTGCCACAAGGCAGAGTGAGGAAGTTTTTATGTATATTGCTTTGAGCTGGGTTTAGAAGGGTGACTAAGATTTCAGCCAGAGGAGATATGGGGGAGTGAGCATTTTGAGCGTAGTACATAGGTAGAAGCATTGGAGTGACAAAAGTTTAGATGTATATAGGAACTGATGGCTAGATTGGCTAATAGATTCTAGATTGGCTAGTATAAATTGTATATTAAGGGAGAGTAGGGTGACATAAAGCTGGAAAGGTAGGGGAGGGTAGAATGAAATGGTTTGTTATAAACATATAGACCTGGAAATTATTTTGAGGAAAAAATCAGAATTAGCTTTCTTAGATTATTACTCTAGTAGCTTCTTAAAATTTGATGTTCTACTTTAATCTTAATTGATTTTTAAATATTGGTTCATATTCTCAAGAGGAAAAAAAAACTAGTAGTAGCATGTGTAATAATTTTAGAAGCTGATTGAGAAATGACTTAATTATAAAAATGTTTCTTACTCTTTAAAGGTGATTTGGATATAGTTTTTCAAAATTTTTTCCCCTAAATTTTCAGGTGACCTACTAAGTAACCTGTTGCAGAGTCCTAGTGCAGCCAAACTGTTAAACCAGCCAATCCCTATCCTTGATTCAGAGAGTGAGTATATCTGTTCCCTGGCTTTGGAGTGCCTGGCCCATCTCTTCAGCTGGATTCCTCTGTCTACCAGCATCACCCCATCCCTCCTTACCACGATATTCCACTTTGCTCGATTTGGCTGTGACATTCGGGCCAGAAAGATGGCATCAGTCAATGGCAGCAATCAGAACTGTGTCCTTGGTCAAGAACGTGGCAGGCTTGGAGTTCTGGCCATGTCTTGCATCAATGAACTCATGTCTAAGAACTGTGTGCCTATGGAATTTGAAGAGTATTTACTGCGAATGTTCCAGCAGACTTTTTACCTTCTGCAGAAAATCACCAAGGATAATAATTCTCACACAGTGAAGAGCAGACTAGAAGAATTAGATGAAAGGTAAGAGAAGCCAAAGCAAAGTAAGAAGTATGTACTCAGAAAGGGTTATTATGATTCATTGCTCTTGTGCATAGTGTCTTTAATCCTCTTTGATTTCAGAATTTGGAGCTCCAAAGAAGAGTAGAAAGGTAGGTGTGTGTGATGGTAAGTACAGGCCTGCTGATAGCTCAAAGGGCTGGGGTGGCTGCTAGTGGGAAAGGGATTGAGTTTGAAAAGTGATTGTGGTGGTTCTAGGATTTGTTATATTTCCCATATTCCTCCCACTCCTTTCCTCCTCTTCCTTTCTCCCTTACTCATTTGACTACAGGTATAAGGTGGTTCAAGATCTGAAACTGTCCCTCATTCATAGCCAGGAACTTCAGAAGAAGCATGTCTGGAGGTACAAGAATTGCAATCAGCCCCTTTTTCAGTTGCTATTGCCTTTTAGTTTTGAGCACTTTTTTTTAAGTAAAAGGGTCTAAGTAGGACATATTTTGCAAGGTATAGAAGTATTGTCAGTTTTATGCATATTACTTGGTGAATTTTCATCAAAAGATAGACATATTTTTATTGAAAGCCTTATGGCTTCTTTATCCTTCTTTTGAGTAGAATCCAGGAATAAGACTATTGGTCTTTATTTTTCTTATTATTCCCCCAATCTCTCCTTAAAAATCCATTTGAGGATAAATGGAAGCACTTTGTCAGGTCTAATTCTTTCTTTCCCTTTGAGTGAGATGTCAGTTTATGTATCTTATACCTTTCATGAACAAGATGCTACACTGCAGTGTAAAGGCAAGAGGGAAACTGGATGCTTATTTTAAGAACATTCATGTTGAGGGTATTTGGATGCCCTATTATATTGAACTAGTAGGCATTTGCACTTTGCCTGGAAGCAAAATTGATTATTACTTTAACCACTTTCTCTGGTCGCTTTTAATGATTTGAAGAATGGTTGAAGAATTTGTGCCCTTTTCAGTATCATTAGCAGTTTCATGTTAACTGTTTGATATGTAAATTCACATGCATGGAGTGTAATTTGTGGATTAATTTGAAAATTGGATTCTTGGCTAATTCAATTTTATAGGCTTTATTTTATTACATTAAGAGAAATAAAACTTATGTAAGAATATGCCAGGTATATCTAAACATTAAACTCTGTGTACTCATGGAAGAACTCATATCCTGTTACAGCTCTTTCCCTCTTAATTTGATGTCATTTTCAGTAGTAACTGATAGGATCAATTAAGAATATGAATGCTTTTTTGAATACACAATTTTTCCAACATTCTTTCTTTAGCTTCATTAAAAAGACTTTGAGAATATGTAACAGATCAATTAATTTGATCTAATTACTTTTAATAGGTCAATGAAAAGATTATTGTTGTGTTCTAATTTGAGAATGGAAATGGTATTCTCTATTTAAAAATATCTTTTTGCTTTCTTTGAGTTCATTACTTTTTGTCTTCTGAGTTTTTACTATGAAACATGCCATTAAAAATTACTTTACAGTTTACTCTTTGGACAATGACATTTTCACAGACTGGACTTAGATTTGGGTGAAAAATCATAGTAGTTTATCTGTATGTGAACTTTAAAGTTAACTTTTTTGCTTTCTTTAATTTTCTATTTAAATTATATGCTTCCTGTTGCATTGTGAAAGGCGAGCTCGACATGTACAGACAGGTGATATGAAAAATACTGTGTGTGCTTGCTTTATGACTCTTAAGAGTCTGTTATAACAAATTCTTAAAAAAAAATTGATAGCCAATTTTCAGTTGTTCAGGAGCTGCTTAACTGGGTCCTTTGCTTCTTTCTACAACTTCTTATCTCTTAACTCTTGATGTGCATTAGCACCTGTACCAGAAGGTGGGCAAGGAAAGGAAAATGAGGTGAATAAAGTTTAGTTAGTATTGGTGAAATTAAAAAAAAATTTTTTTAAATAAAGAGGTTGGCCTGGAGATTAATATGGTTTTTGTATTGTACTTTATTTGTCCTTGCATTCAATTTTTGTGTTCCATTAATTTGCATGACTGAGAATTGAGTTTCTTTTCTTTTTTTACTTTTTTGTTAAGACAGTTGGGGTTAAGTGACTTGCCCCAGGGACACACAGCTAGGAAGTGTTAAGTGTTTGAGGTCAGATTTGAGCTCAGGTCCTCCTGACTTCAGAGCTGGTGCTCTATCCACTGTGCCCTCTGGCTACCCCTTTTATTTTCTAAGGTACAGAAAACAGATACATTTTACACATATAAATTTAATTAATAAGAAGCTTGATTAGGGTGGAGGAGGTTCCATTCTGATTGATTTTCACATATACTGTCAGACAAATCTCTCTAGTTGATGTATAGGGGGAAGGACCATATATGTTTCAGAATTTCTGGAGATTCTGGTGAAAGGGGCAAAATAATAGCATGAAGTGCTTTTAATGCTAGTCTTCCTAAGTATTTGGTCCAGTAATTCTCTTAGCTTTTATCTTTATGAAATAATACCATATAAATTGCAAATCCTCATTTTCATCTCTGTTTTCTAGAATTAGTATGGGTCCTTATGTAAGCAAAGACCAACCATGATCAAGTTGGTTAAGAACTCGTGATAATATGAGAAAGTTTGATTTCTGGTCATTTCCAGATGGACTGAGGGAACTTGACTGAAAGTGAAGTGTGGTGCCCAGTGACTTTAGGGAAGGATTTCTTTTACAAGTAGATTTGCCTTATTCTAGGCCAGATGATTCTTTTTATCTTTAATTTATAGTTTCAAAAAGAGTATCCATCTCATTTTCCTTTTTTTTTTTTTTTTTTTTTGAGATTCTATGATTTTCTGATATGGTTTTTTTTTTTTTTTAAATTTTTTATTTAATAATTACATTATATTGACACTCGTTTCTGTTCCGATTTTTTTCCCCCTCCCTCCCTCCACCCCCTCCCCTAGATGGCAAGCAGTCCTTTATATGTTGGATATGTTGCAGTATATCCTAGATACAATATATGTTTGCAGAACCGAACAGTTCTCTTGTTGCGTAGGGAGAATTGGATTCAGAAGGTATAAATAATACGGGAAGAAAAACAAAAATGCAGATAGTTTACATTCGTTTCCCAGTGTTCTTTCTTTGGGTGTAGCTGCTTTTGTCCGTCATTTATCAATTGAAACTCAGGTCTCTTTGTCAAAGAAATCCACTTCCATCAAAATATGTCCTCATACAATATCGTTGTCGAAGTGTATAATGATCTCCTGGTTCTGCTCATTTCACTTAGCATCAGTTCATGTAAGTCTCGCCAGTTCCATCTCATTTTCCAATCACCTTTTGGTATTTAGGGGCTTGAAATGACAGTTTCTGAATGTGAGAGTGATGTGCTGTGCATTTAATCAGAATTTTATTATCCCTGTTGTGGATCATACTTATCTATGAATAGCATCATATAGTGGAACAAATTCTGAACTGGGGAACAAAAGAAATCTAGAAATCTCGAGGCCTCATCTCTTTCCTGCAGTTAGTAGGCAAGTCAATCATTTCTTGTTTCTGGGTCTCAGATTTCTTGATGAGCCCTATGATCCTTTTCAGGCACTAATGCTTTATTAGTCCTTCTAAATGACAGGTTGCTTCATCTTTCTAAGCACTAAGATAATTCATTCCTGCTGTAAAAATTTCTTGGAGATATTTGGCATTGTATATTTATTTGTCATTAGAAATAAAAGAACAAAATCTATTTGTATTGTAAATTTAGGAATATTTTAGTTGGTTGCTAATCCTTTTGAAGATTATTAGCTTGTCGCGTGGCTTTTTGGTACATATATTTTAATACAATAATTTAATAAAATAATAATATTTTAATAAAACAACTTTTAATGACTCTTTGCCTCTGTAAATCACTGAGTAAAATGCTGTTACCTTGAGATACACTATGCAAATGTTATGACCTACCTATCAATTTGTTCGCTCAGTTTCCTTTCCTTTTATTTTATATGGGTCCTGCCATAGTAGTTGGAGAAATATGAGAGCAGTTGCTTATGACAAGGCCTTATTATCTAAGCATTTAAATTACTTTTCTGCTATGTTTCAGATGTTAATGGAGAAAAGGGTTGCGTGTCCTGTAGGTAATTGATGCAGGCTTTTATATTTTTAATTGAAAATATCTTGATATATTAGGATATTTTGATAATGTGAAAGATTTGAACTGTTTAATCTTGCATTTATTTTATTTATCTTATTAAAGTTATTTCCATTGAAGGTAGAGTTTGAGATTTTTATCTTGTAATATTTTTTCTTATTTAGCTACATCGAGAAGTTTACTGACTTTCTTCGTCTCTTTGTGAGTGTCCATTTGAGGAGGATAGAATCCTACTCTCAATTCCCAGTGGTAGAGTTTTTGACGCTGTTATTCAAGTACACATTTCATCAGGTATGGCATGAAATAACTCTTTGTGTTTAATATTCATTTATTTTAATATTGTATTTTTTACTCTCATAACCTAGCAAATCATAAAGCATTACATAATGCTGACTTTTACTATAAGTCCTTCCATTTTGTAATTAATGCCATTAAATTGAATGGTACAGAGAACTGAATTTCAAAAATGTCTTAAATTCAGAAACTTTAGTTCCCCGAGTTCTTTTCACAAGTACTTTAGAGGAGAAGAGTCAGATACAGATATGCTAGTCAGGATACAGATATGCTAGTATCTAATTGTTATTTCCTGTTGCTTCCCTTCTTGAGAAAATGAGTTCAGTTCATTTATTGTGAGCTCTCTCCATTCCCAGTGTGTGTGTGTGTGTGTGTGTGTGTGTGTGTATAAAATATAACTTAACCCCAGTTGCCTCAGCAAAAAAACCCCAACTCGTGTACACACACACACATACACACGCACACACGCACACCTCCCCCCTCTCTCCCCCACCTCCTCCTCCTCCTCATCCTGTGGTCTCTATCTCTTTGTTCCAATTCTGTTAAAAAGATGGCTTTTATTTGTGTCTGACACTGTTTTATTGTTTCCTCCAGGAGCTTTCACTCTTAATTATCCCATCTCAGTCATTTTATTCTCATTATTATTGGTTGCTTCTCTGTTGCTGGCAAACATGTCTGCATCTCCCCAGATTTAAAAAAGGAAAAATCAAACCATTTACTTTATCCTTCCAATTCTCCTCAAGTTCTCTGTATTTCTAGATTAACAGATTAAGCTATTTTATACTGCATTGCCTCCGCCTCTTCACATTCTGCTTATTTCTCAGCCCCTGGAACTGGCTTTTGCTCAGAACACTACCTAAACAGAGTAAGCTCTGTTTCTTGGTTGTTTCTTAAAAAGGACATTCCTGTCTATCAAGTTTGCCTTATACTTGGAATGTTCTCCTTCATCATCTCTTGCCTCTTAACTTCTCTGAGTTTCTTTGATCCTCGACTAACGTCTCATCTTCTGCAAGACAAACTTTCAAGTCCTCTTTGGTGTCTTTCTTCTGAGATGATCTTCAGTTTATCCTGTATATATTTAGTTTGCACATAGTAGGGACTATTTTTTGCTTTTCTTTATAATCTCTATCACTTAGCACAGTGCCTGGCACATAGTAGGGATTTAATAGATCATTGACTAACTGATTTAACTCTTTAATCTGTTTTTATGTCTTCCTATCCTTGTGATCCTTCATATTCATTGTTTTTTAATATTATATTAATTATATTGTAAATTACAATTTGTTTAATCATTCTTCTATTATTGAATTTATTTCCAATACTTTGCTACCATTAAAAACTTCTATTGTTAGTATTTTGGTGTGAATAGATCTTTTTTTTTTCTTTGACCGTGTGTGTGTGTGTGTGTGTGTGTATAAAAACACGTAGTATACACACACACTCTCACTCCTCTATAGGATTTCTGGGTCAGAAAGTATGGACATTTTAGTTACTTTTTAAGCATAACTGCAAATTGTTTTCCAGAATTGTTGGACAAGTGCACCAGTTCACAGTTCCACTAAGTGCATTGGACTGCTTGTCTGTGTATATATATTTCCCTCAAATATTCCCTCCAGTCATTTTTCTGTCATATTTATTTTCTGTCATATTTACCAATTTGATTTGTGTATGGTGAACATTGAATTGTTTTGATGAGTTATTTTTACTGATTTGATTGTTAAATGGTCATATGTCATTTGGTTGTTACATAGTTTGCAGTAGAATGCATTATTTTCCCCTGCAAATCTTTTGCTGCTCCAAGTTGTCTTTCTGTTTAGGGCACCTTGACTTTTCTGGATATCTCATTTTGCAACCTGGAATCATCTTCAGTTTTTTTCTTTCCCTAAATCAGTTGCCAAGTTTTATGGGCTTAACCTACATATTTTTCCCTCTCATATATTTAGTCTCTTCTTTCTACTTTTACAGTTATCACCCTAGTTCCTGCATTCTATTATTTCTCACTTGAATAGGTGCAATATTCTTTTGTCAGCCTCCCTGCTTCTAAATTCTTTCTTAATAGTTACTACAGAGCTGCCAAAATAATTTTCCTAAGGCACAGATCTGATTAAGTCATTCCCATTGTCAAGAATCTTGAGTGGCTACCTTTTGCTTTCAAAGCATAAGGCAGAAAATTCTCAACTTCATTTAAAGGTCTTCATAGTCTGGCTCCCAGCTGAACTTTCCAGACTTTGTTTCAAATGACTTCCCTTCACGCCATCTGCTTTCTAGCCAAATTAGATTATTCCAGCCAAATAAATTCCATATTCCTCCTAATTTAGCATTTCCTCTTTTACCTCTGACTTTGTTTAGGTTGTCTGCTATACCTTGTGTTCATTTCCTTCAAGGCCCAAGATTTACTCAACACTAGAAAGGAAGTACTTTAAAGCTAGGGATTAGACAATTTTTTGTTTTGTCTTTTCAGAGTCTATCTTGCACATAGTGAGCACTTAATAAATGCTTGTTGAATTAAATTAAATTTGAGAACTCTACATTCCAGCCCAAACTTAAGTATACTTTGTTTCCTGAATTTGACATTCCATATTCCATCTCCATGCATTTGTATAAGCTAGTCTCTTTTCTGATCTCTTTCAGTCATAGTCTTTAGTTTCTTTTGTGGCTCATTTCAGGTGCTATTTTCTTTAGGAAGTAGGCTCCTTCTCATTTCCCTCTCCCTTGATGTTCCAGTTGTTAGTGCTCTCTTCTTTTTCAGATTATTTTGTATTTACATCTACATTATTATGTCACTTTGTAGAATATAAGGTGTTTGGTATAAGGTGTAGAATATAAATAGGACTTGGCTTTAAATGCATAGTGCCTTGACACATGGTAAATATTGGTAGATGTTTATTGAATTGAATTAAAATTTTATAACAGCAACTAATTTTAACTAGATTAAAAATATTCGTTTGTGAGGCTAGAAAAGGAAAGTTAGAGGAAGAAAGGAAATTAAAATAATTTTAATTAAATTTGATCAGTCCTTGTGAGTACAGGCCACACCTGTGAGGAAAAAACGGCATTGAGTGGTAAAGATGAGACTTTTCTGGAACATAGTAGGTCACATGGAGTTAAGAAGATTGAAGAACTGAAAGATTTCAATTATAGAGGGATTTACAGAAAGAAGCACTAACAGTTACATGTAAGAAAAGGGTGTGGAGCACCATTGTTTGTTTGTAGGTCCTGGAAGGAAGATACTGTTGGGATACTGGAAATGAATTGGGGAATACATATTAAAGGTTGGAAATGTTGAAATGGAGGTAGGGAGATTGGAAGAGAAAGAGAATTTGAAGGATTTAAAATAGGAACTAGAATTTAAGAGTTAGAAGGGACCATAAAAATGACATAGTCCAACCTGATTCTTTTACAAGTTCAGGAAAGTGGAGCTTAGAGGGGACAACTAATATGGTTATTATTACACAGGTATTAAATAAGAGAACTAGAATCTATAACTCTAGCCTCTCTTTCTAGTTCTGGGTCTTTTTTGATTATGCTAAGAACTACCTTGATTTGGACTTGAAATATATTGACAGTCTGTAAATGGGAATCAGGGGATATGGAATAATCTAGGAAAAGGAGGAATTGGAGACATTTTGAAACTAAATATAAGTTTCACATACCCCAAAATTATGATATGTTGTGTTTTAATGCTTATATAGTTGCATATTTGATATTTTGGAGTGGAAATGCTGAAGGCATTGAATTTTTCTTGTGCAACCTATATTCCCCTTATCTAGAACCAGGGTTCTGTGGACCATGGTTTCAGAAATCATGAATTTGGGAAGAAGAAATGGGCACTAAAATTAGAAAGCAATAGAGTGGGTATAAGAGAATAAAGTGAAAATGTTTAAATATGGATCCCATATAAACTTAATTCTTTATGTGACTCTTTTAGTTATTCTGTAGGATACAAAACAAGATAAGATCTAGACATTTAAAAAAAATGAAGCTCACCTTATTATTAGAATCCTAATTCTATTAATTTTATTAAATTGAAAATGTGAAAGTAGAATTTCTGTATTTTGGGAAGGTTCATAGATATGGTCATGGAACAAACAGCTCTATTTCTTCTCTCTTGCCAGCTGAGTTTCCGCCTGTACACTCAGACTCCCATACTTTAGGCTCTTTATTTTTGGCTGCGTGTGGGAGACTGTACTTGTCCATCTAAAATTACATTCAAGGGATTGAGAAAGGGCCTATCTCTGAAAACTTGCCCTGTTACTGGTATGCTTTTATATAAGCAGCCTTGTTCCCTGATTTTACTTTCAGCTTGAGTGGGAGAAGGTATAATCAAACTATGCAGGCTTGTCTTCCCTCTTAGAAGAGAAGCTAAGGAGGCTTGAAGAATGCCCCATCTCTCCAGATCATCAGAGAAAAGGAAGTGTTTCTTTAAAAATGGAAAAAAGGACACAAGGTCACATAATCCTGTGATATCAGTGGGAAAACAAGAAAAGGGATCTTGAAGAAGCAAAAGGGAAGGATTTCTGACTTTTGTCAGGAGGTTGGAGGGTTGAAGATTGTGACAAATAAGAAGGGAAGAGACTATTGCGTGCTAAGCACCAGACAAAAGTCTTCTTCTCCCATGGAGGAGGAAGCTGAAGCTTCTGAGGAGGAAGGAACTGCATTGTGCTCCAAGGAATAATGATGTGGATCCACAGATGTCAGGTGAGAAATCTTCTAATGAGGGTCAGAAGAAGATGAGGCAAGTAAGGGCAGCTGTTTGTCCCCTTGTTTAAAAATAGAGAGGTGAAACCACCCGGGAAAGCACTTACGGCTTATTGCTCTGCCTAACTGCTGTCCACATCTGGTGATACATTTGGGCACAAATGAAGCTACCAAAATGACTCTTTAGAAAACGTTGCTAAAAATTATGAACAGACTTTATGGGACTAGTGTAAGAGAGAGCATTGATGTTACTGTTGTACTATTGTTATTCCTTTATCAGGACTTCAGGAAGAGCAACAGCTTTAGGAAGTGAACAGCTAGTTAATATCTGAGAATAAGATATTTAGAGCTTTGAATAAGGGTTTCAAATGTAGGAATAATATACTTTTGGCTAAGAGATGGGTTGCATTAAAAAAGGAATAGTATTAATTGTATTTGCTTGTATAGTCTTGCAAAACTAATCAAAAGGACTTTAAAAAGTAAAGTTAACAGAAACTTTTCGGATAATAACTTAGGGTGGTTATAGCTCTCAAAGAAGAAAGTAAAGCTACTCAGATGTTCACAAGAGACAAAAGTCCAAAACTATAGCTTTGGATATTTGTACATAAATGTGTACAGTATGGCTAACAACATGAACTAGATAAATCTCAAAACCAAGTGGCAATCTTGACTATGTAATTACCATAGATACTTTTATGTGATGACACTCATTGAAATATGACTCTGAGAAAGATATAGATGCATATAAAGAAATCCAGGAACTGGTAGAATATATATATGTGTGTGTGTGTGTGTGTGTGTGTGTGTGTGTGTGTGTATGGGGGGGAGGGTAAAGAGGGGTGTCATTTCAGCAAGATTTTGCATGAAAATCAATGTAGATAGAAAGAGTAGCAGTATTATTATCAGTGTATAATACAGGGAGATAATCACCAGGCTCTAATGAGCTATATTCTGTGTTAGTGAAAGAACTGAGTGGTATTATGCTGTACCATTGTCAATGATCTTTGAAATATTGTGAAAACAAAAAAGGTACTACAGGTTTGGAAAAGGAAAAAATTCTCAGTTTTTTAAAAAGGGGAAAGTTTAGTATTGTTCTTAAATTTATTGGAAAAAAATAGAACATCTAGAAAAGTAAGGGCAAAGCAACAGTCACCATGTTCATGGAGAACAAAACAAGTCAGATTAACTTAGTTTTCTTTTTTGACAGTTACTAGATTGAATGATCCAGGATTAATATTAGAGACATAGCTCAGGTTTTAACAAACATTTTAAAAAATCTCTCCTTGTGCTTGTGGGCAAAGTGGAGAATTGTAATTGAATAGCTTAAGCATCTTTTAATTGCTTAGACCTAAAAAATAGTCAGTTTGGCTTTTGGGCTGAATTTAAAAGGGAATAATGTAAAGTTGTATACTTGAATTAAAAGAGATGAATTTCATAGACAAAAATTAATGAAGGGATACCCAGAAGCAATTCATTTGGAAAAGATCAAAGGGCTTTGGTAGACTGCATGCCCAATCTGAATCAATAGTATAATATAACAGAATTTCAAAAGTACCTGTGGTCTTCGGTTGCATTGAGGACAAAATATTCTGAATGAGGTGAATGATCACTGTTTATTTTACTTTGACCAGGCCATATTTGTAGTGTTTTGTTTAGTTCTGTATACTATATTTTCAGAAGTTGTAGACAGGATGATGCATATCCAGAAGAGAGGAATCTGATGGAAGGCCTTAAGATCATATCGTAGGAGAATTGATTGAAGAACTTTCACTATATTGGAGAAAAGATGAACTCAGGGGAGGCAGATGAGAGGATTTGAAGTGTTGCTCTGTAGAAGAGAGATGAAACTTACTGTATTGGGCTCTAAAGATTTGATGTCAGAATAAGTTTTTGAGCCACCTTGGGAAGTAGTAAGTTTTTCTGTTACTGCAAGTTTTCAGAGATAAATGGTTGCTTGTTGGGTACATTTTAGAAGAGATTCTTGCTCAGGTTTTGGTTAAATTAAGTGGCTTTTGAGCTCTCTCCTTTTGAAATTTTGTCTCTGTAATAGGGAGGGAAATGGAGATGGTAAGGGAAATGAAGGTGAAAACCAGGAGTTATGTTCTTATGTGTACTTATGTTCTATATATACTTATGGAGATAAGATTTAAGGATAAGGAGTGGAAATCAGGAGAACTGAGTTGTCACCCCAGCTCTGCTAATAAGTATAAACATTAACAAAATAATCTATGTTTGATTTACATTTTACCAAGGAGGGAATTATCCTAAAGCTTATTGTTAGGTTAGCTTTCCTTACATCATATCCTTACAGTATTTTCTTATATTTCAAGATCCATTAACATCATAGATATTGGCAAATTCCACTGGGAATGAATTTCTACGTTCAGGTTTCTTTGAACTAGCTGGGGGTCAGGAATAGTTTGGATTAAAATGGGGTGGGGAGAGCAAGAAAGGACTCTTGCAGAAAACCCTGAAGAAAGGAGACTTGAAAGAATTCCAGGATCCAGAAGTGAGGAGAGCTAAGCATGGGAGATAGCCAGTGAAAGGAGTCAGGAGATGGAGTATTGTGTGTGAGCAATATCAGTGTGTGAGAAAGCATCAAGAAGGCCTTTATTGTATTTGGATGGAGGAGTAAGATATAAGAAATCTGCAGTGATAAGAAAGGACTAGCTGATGGAGGGCTTTAAAATCCAAATAGGATTTTATATTTGGTCTGGGAGGTAGTGGGGGAACACTTAAGTTTATATGAGTAGGGGTGGGGAAGGATGGACAGACTTGTGTTTTAGGAGGATGGACTGGAATGGGGGAAGCCTTGCAGTAAGGAGACTTACCCAAAGTCTATTGAGATTGTCCAGTTGTGAGGTAATGAAAGCTTACACTAAGGTGGTATCTGAATAGTGAGAAAGGCACACAAGGTAGACAAGATATAGGGAAAGGATGGACACATGGGATGATTGAATGAGGTCTTAAGGCAGACCCAGTGTTTTTCATCCTGGTAACTGGAGAATAGGGGTATTCTCACACTAATAAGGAAGTTTGGAAAAAGGGAATGGTTATGGGGAATGATTAACATAGTGAGTTTGAGTTTATAGGATATATTGTTTGAGATGATTTAGAGGCAGTTGGTAATGCTTGACTCTAGTGTGGAACAGATTAGAGCAGGATATTAGATCTAAGAATCATCTTCTTTGAAATGGATATTAAACCCTTTGGAAGACAGTGAGAGTGAGTCACCCAGTGAAGTTGTTTAGGGAGAGAAGAGAAAAGAGGACAGAGCCGAGGAGGAGCCTCTTTATTAGTAGAAAAGACCTGGATGAAGATCCAGCAAAGAAGAATGAAGAGCTGACCCACAGATAGAAGAAGAACCTGGAGTAAAAGCTGTCATGAAGCTACAGAGAATGAGAATTTTTTGAGAAGAGGACAATCAAAAATGTCAGAGGGTATAAGGTGAAGGAGGACAAAAAATGAGTAAAGAATATTATAGTAGATCACCAATAACTTTGGAGAAGCAATTTCTTTTTTTTCTTTTTTCTATTTTTTTAGAAGCAAAGCGAAATTTATTATACATTCTCCCGAAAAAGGCATCCCACCCCTCCAGCATACAATCGAAAGGAGGAAGCACCTTCTGGGGCAGGGTCAACACCTTTACTCACTCTCTCTCTTTTTTTTAAAATAATTTTTTATTGACAGAATCCATGCCAGGGTAATTTTTTACAGCATTATCCCTTGCACTCACTTCTGTTCCAATTTTTCCCCTCCTTTCCTCCACCCCCTCCCCCAGATGGCAAGCAGTCCTTTACATGTTAAATATGTTGCAGTATATCCTAGATAAAATATATGTGTGCAGAACTGAACAGTTCTCTTGTTGCACAGGGAGAATTGGATTCAAAAGGTATAAATAACCCGGGAAGAAAAACAGAAATGCAAGCAGTTTACATTCATTTGCCAGTGTTCTTTCTTTGGGTGTAGCTGCTTCTGTCCATCCTTGATCAATTGGAACTGAATTAGCTCTCTTTATTGAAGAGATCCACTTCCATCAGAATACATCCTTGAACAATATCGTTGTTGAGGTATATAATGATTGGAGAAGCAATTTCATTTGAATGATTCAAATTGGAAGTCAGATTGCAGAAGGTTTAGAATTGAGAGAGGAAAAGAAATGGAGGCACCTAGTATAGATGCTTTCTCTTAATGTTCAATCTTGAAAAGAAGGAGAGATATAGAACTTTATCTAGCAAGAAGGTCAAATATTTAAAGCAGGATTATTATTATTATTTTTTAAGAATTTCCAACAAAATAACCTAACTAGAACCCTTGTGCATTATGTCTGCAGCAGCAGGATTTGGATTAGAGGAGATTAACCCTTCTAATAGTAGTACAAAAATGTATTTTAAACTCTTTAGACCAGTTTTAGAAGCAAAAACTTTAGAGATTTGGAAGAGAACCTGGTGCAAAAGAAAATGGCTCAAGCTGTTAACTGCTCTTTGTTAAGATGCTTAAATGGTGAGAAGTAGCCAAATTACCTGGAACATTTCATCAGGACTATTAAGAAGACTTGAAAATTAATATCTTTTTATTTTTTATTTATTTTAATTAAGAAATTCTATGGCTTGAGTATGACTTTCATGACTAAGGAACTTTGGCCTATGCTTTTGCCTCTCCCTTGCTGTAGGCAGCAGGGAAAGAGCCAGGAGATAGGGAGAGTCAGAAGATACATGATAAGAGGGAGTCTGCTTCAGAACTCAGGATATAAGAGGATTTTATCTAGTATTTATATCTATGATATATATATATATATATATATATATGAATGGCCCTATCTTCCTGTACAGTTAATTACATAGATATACTTTGTTTCTCAACTCTTTTTGGTTAGACCTTGCCTAGCATCTGGCTTTAGGCTCCCGTCATGGTTCTCTTACTGGATTGAGAGGCCCTTCATTTAAAGGGTCTTCATTTAAAACACCTGTTGGATTCGGGCCTATTATGGAACTTTCATTTTCTTCCTTGGCACATCTCTTCTCTTTGTGCTGGTAGTATTCAGATCTGATTATTTGGGGCTTAAGTTGGCTTTCTTGATGGAATCCTACTCACAATCTCTGCATGGTTCTGGTATTTTTGTACACTTGTGGGTCAGATAGATGTTTGGTTTTCTTTATCATTTCTATTATTTAGGGTCCTTTCCACATATTTTCTGGGGTGTGTAGAAGAGTTGAACTTTTGGGCAACTTTTTATATTACCATCTTAATCAGAAGTCCTAAATTCAGTTCTTTACCTTTTTTTTTTAAAATTCATTGAAGCAGACCTTTGGTTTTAGAAGATTTATTTATTCTCCTTTATAATTCCTTCTATATAAGGAGTTTATCCATAACTGTGTATAAAGCTTTTAATTAAATATCTAGAGAAAAAAAATTAAGGGACTGTTTTTACAAAAATGAATTTGTTTTTTGATTTCACATATTGGGGGAATATTTGTTTAGGAAGTAGAGTGCTTTTGTTTTTAAATTTTTAAGGAAGAGTAAATATTTGTTGGTAATTCAGCCTTTTAAAAAATAAGCATTTTCTGTTTTTATTAATTTCATTTTCTGTATTTCTTTTGAATTATAGCCTACCCATGAAGGTTACTTCTCTTGTTTGGATATCTGGACCCTTTTTTTGGACTACCTGACTAGTAAAATTAAAAGTCGTTTGGCAGATAAGGAAGCTGTACTTAGCAGGTAAACAATAAAACTACTTATTGCTAGAAGTTGAAATGGCATTCATTTATATTCCTTGTAACCTAAAAGAAGTGACATAGATGAGACTCTGTTGTTAGACAAGATCATGTTAGCTTAAAGAAGAGTAATGCCATTACACATATTTTACTTAAGTCTCATTTCTTTATTTACCTCCCCTTAATACATTTTCCCAGTTTTTCTTTTTAGCTCACCAACATGATATTGAGAATTGTCTTGTGGAGAAATTCTTTTTTTTTTTTTTTTTTTTTTAATTTTCATCATAAAAGACTTTATTTTCATCAAAGAAAACAAAACAAATTTTTAAAAATAATGAAACATGCCCAGAAAGGAAAAGCATTTTACCAGAAGTTTCTGGGCAAGTTCATAGAACAATGAAGTCTAGAACCCAGGTCTCTTTATACTCAATCCAATACTCTTTTCACTGTACCATGCTGATTTAATAATGTTTATCATCTGCTTTGGGTACTCTAAAAATGCACAGTAACATATTTTGTAAACTTGGTTCACCTGACCTTAATAATAGTTTATTTAAGTTTGCTTAAAATGCCATCTCTTATGTTCATTCTTTTTTTTTTTTTTAATTTTTATTTAATAATTACTTTATATTGACACTCGTTTCTGTTCCGATTTTTTTTTTCCCTCCCTCCACCCCCTCCCCTAGATGGCAATATGTTGCAGTATATCCTAGATACAATATATGTTTGCAGAACCGAACAGTTCTCTTGTTGCATAGGGAGAATTGGATTCAGAAGGTATAAATAACCCGGGAAGAAAAACAAAAATGCAGATAGTTCACATTCGTTTCCCAGTGTTCTTTCTTTGGGTGTAGATGCTTTTGTCCGTCATTTATCAATTGAAACTCAGGTCTCTTTGTCAAAGAAATCCACTTCCATCAAAATATGTCCTCATACAATATCATTGTCGAAGTGTATAATGATCTCCTGGTTCTGCTCATTTCGAAATTCTTGGAGCTAATGCAGTGGCACCCTTTTATGGTTAGTTGCAAGGTTCAGCCTGCTAGTTAAACAGACAAATTCAGTCTAAGGATTTACAGATTCCTAGAATATGACTTGACTGAATTTTTGACTATCTACATATTAGAAGATTAATACCTTAGTATTTTTTAATTGATAGAAGCTTAATAAACCTCTCCATGAGATGAACTAATTTGGACACTTATGAGATGATAATAAGAAAGGAGCAAGAGGATATTGTTAAAATTTTCAGACTAAAAATATTGGCTCTTGTCCACTGTTGTCCCAAACAAATTCCATTACAGTGGGATTTGTTTAGATTTTGTTCAATTAGCAGTTGTCATAATTTATTCATAACCCATTTACATAGAAAATACTGAGTAGATACATTGCTTAGATGTGAAATTGGCTTCCATTTGAATGGATTATCTTGTAAAAGTAGGAAATTCCTTTTTGCTGGAATTGTGCAAGAATAATCACTTAAGTGCGCTATAAAGGGGATTCTTATATGAAATGACAGTTTGGACTAGGTAACCAACAAGGGCAAATCCATCTCATATTTTAGACTTGTAAATGAGGTTATTAGAATGAGGTGCTGTAAAACTACACTTAAAAAACAACCACCAAGAGTAATTATTACACAAATATTAACATTTATTCCTTTCCATACTCATAAAATGCTGCCTTTTAGTTACAAAAAGGGAAGTCCCAAGTTACCATAATGTTGGTTCAGATGTGGGTTATTGCAAGTATATTCATGTATCAGAAACCCTTATTGCAAATTAGCAGTTCCTCTGTCTGACTGATGATCTTTGGAAAATCATTGTTGGTTGATTCTTCATTCTCAGAGAGGATAGAAATGACATCAGTATGTTGGAGTCAAGGTACAGTGTATCTGACTGACTGATCAGATCAGTGTAAGCTTAGAAAAGTGCCACAAGTCAGGCACAAATAGTTCATGTGAACATTTGGAGTGGAGATGTCTCTAAATTTGCTCATCTCATGTTTCTTTTGAGTTATTGCAGTTTGCTTTGCTCATAGAGTATAGCATTTTTTCTGATGTGGGCATGCTGAATAGTACTGTGCTAATGTCTTCCATATAATCACAATTGATTCCAATTTTCTTCAGGGAGACCTTGAGAGTGTTCTCCTATTGCTTCTTCTGACCTTCATGATGAACATTTGCCTTGTGTAGGTTTTTGGTAGAATACTCTTATAGTTGAGCATGATCAGCCCATGGAGTTGTATTTTCTGCAGTCAAGTTTGAGTGCTTAGCAGTTCAGTTCAAGAAAAGACCTCTTTAGACTTCCTAAATCTGAAGTCCAAATGGAAATTTTTGTTTCCTGACATGATTCTGGTATACTGTCCAGATTTCACAGGCATAGAACAATGAGGGTCAGCAGTTCTGTAGATCTTCAATTTGGTAAGACAGTCTAATATCTCTTCTGTCCCACACTTTGGAGCCTTCCAAACACTGAACTGGCTCTGATAATGCATGCATCAAACTTCATCATCTACGTGGACCTTCTTAGAAATTGTATTGTCAAGGTAAGTGAACTTATCTGATCATTCTATGGATGAAAAGATGGATGGTGTAGTCTTGGTGATGGCATGCCAAAATTAGCACAAACAGCAGGGAATCCATTTATATGTTGTTGCATCTCAGTTTCAGAGGTTGCATTAAGAGTGCATTAATCACTTATGAACATATACCAACTCTTTCTCTTCTTGAGTGATGGCTTATAGTCTTTTCAAGTTAAATAATTTACCATTATCATGGTAGATGCATGCCATTTTCGCCCTTATTGAAGGCATCAGATATCATTGGTGAAGGCATCATGCTTGAAAAGCATGAGAGCAAGCACACATCCTTGCTTTACTCTGTTGGGGACTGGGAAAGCATGAGGACATCATTCATTATCCAGAACCCATGCCAGAATGCTTAAAAATCATTAATGTTGAGATGGAGTCAAGATGGCCAAGTGAAAACTAGCACTTTTGTCTGCCTTAACTCTTTCACGTTCTCCTCTTACAATGATTGATAAAAGAGCATCACTCCAAATTCTAATCAGGAAAGCCAAGAAAAAGTGAATCATTTTCAAGAAAGCAGATGAAGACTGTCTGCAGACATTGAGGTAGGGCCTGATCGGGAAGCACATGCAATTTCATCAGTAGTACCACACAGAAGCCCAGCACCCAAGGACATTAAGAAAATAGAAGACCTGAGCTGAAAGAATTCTGCCTCTCTGCTGGTCCTGGAAACAGGAACAGATGTCATCTGACTGTTCTCTTCTACTCATTACCTGGTTTCAGGCCATACATCCTATCAGGAGTGATTGTGATTGAGAGGGAGAATATCTACTTGTATGAGGAACAAGAAACAAATTCCAGAACCATAGCCATGTAGCTCTGAGCCCAAGAAGGGGGAACTCAGTCCTGATCTTTAGCTTTGAACATAAACTTATGGTAGAATAAACCAAGGCAGAAAATCAAAACAAAAGGGAAGCCTCCAATTCATTTGCTATCAAGCAGCAGTACATAGCTAGTGGGCTAAAAGTGACTTGAATCCAGCAGCAGTCTACAGAAACTTAACCATAAGTTAAGAAACCAAACCAATTCTACCAAATTGAAGTCAGAAACTTGCAGACGAGATAGACAGTGAACAAATAGACCTCTTTCTATATCACATCACTTTGGAAATATTGAAACTCGCAGACTCCCCCAACTGTGAACTCTGAAAGTAGTAGGAGGATATAAAAAAACAAGTTCAGGACAGATGTCCATGCATCAAGTAAGCAGAGTCCAGCACTAACCTAAAATCCAAAATCAAGAAATGAGCTTGAAGAATGAGAAAATATAAAAAAGAACAGGAAGAGCTATTATAGTGACAAGGAAATATAAGGCATAAACTCAGAAGGCAATGATTTGAAAACATTTACAAGAAAAGCCTCAAAAAAAAAATGCACATGGGACACGAAAGACCAATACGATTTCTGAAAGAGTTAAAGAGATTTTTTTAAAAAGCAAAAAAAACCCCCAAAAAACCCAAATCAAAATTCCAACACCATTTTATATTAATGCTAATCTTCTGTTAATACTAACATTAATGTTTAGTTTTTTAAATTATTCTATTAAAAAAGCTAATATGATTCTCTTTGTCACAGTTATGTAGAATAGCTGGGCTTTCTTGGTTCCAGAATTGGGTTTTAGAAGGGTCTTCCTTCTATATGAGAAAATATTAATCAATTTATAATAGTTGTTTTTGCAGATAAATTACTGTACAAACTTTGCAGTTTGAAAAATGCTGCTCTCTCCTGATTACAATGGTGATAGGATTTAAAATACCAGAACCATTTTGCTTCCTGAAAAACATTTGGCCTCTGTGGAAATGCTTAGACTTTTTTATTTCCCTCTTAACTTTTGTCACTGATAGTCTTGGTTGTTTGTTTTGAATAGGAATTTCTCTCATTGTTGATAATCTGTTTCTCATCCTGAATAAGTTGTGTTTCTATCATCATATCAGGTATTCTGGACATTAGCTTTTTTTTTTTTTTTTTTTTAAGTTGTTGATTCATCTTGTTAAGTGAGCATATTACCTGCTGTGATATTTATTACTAGTTCACATGATCCTAGTTGTGTGTATAGTTTTTGCCTCCCTCCTCCTCATCTAAGGTTTTAAAGGTCTTGAATAGTCTCCCTAGTAGCTTAAGACAATCAGGAGACTCCTTATAGTGTTAGTACTGTTGCAATCAAATGAAAAAGTGATAAAGCATTGATTAGACAGGCCATCAGAAGTCCTATGCACAGACACTGCAGCTATAGTTTTGCCAGGGGACATCTCCCTGCAACAACTAGTCAATAGAACTCCCTAGATAAAATATATCTTTTTACTTCGAACATCTGATTTCTTTGCAGTATTATCTCAAAAGGAAAAATAGTTTATAGTAATTATTATATTGGTAATCCCAGAGTTTAATATATTTTTATTTTCTCCAAACTGTTTCCTAAGAAGCAGCAATACAGAATGAAGTGTCCATTCATGTTTTTGAAGTTAAATTTTAGAAAAGAACTTTAGTAGCAACTGCTGCTTGCAGGATGTATTTTTAAATGTTTTCTTGTTATAATTTGAAAATGTAGGTGTGGTTATACCACAAGCCCTGCATTGACATCCTGTCCCTTGTGGTTTAAAGTTTTTATTTCATGTTTTAGGCATTGTAGTGTACAAAGGGAGAAGCCAAGAGATATGTGTGGCACATGATTTATTCTAGAAGCTCAGAAAAAACTGGAGTTATTAAGGTACCTATATGTAGAGATGTCATAGTGTTAATCTTGTTGATTGACAATAATATATCAACCCATTGTTCAGAATTGTTGTTCCATCATTTCTCTGTAGTACCTCACATTGCTGACCACCCTCTCTGGCTAAATATAGCTTCTTTGCACTCTTTTCCCTTTTGTTGTTCAATTTCCAGTCGTGTCCGACTCTTCATGACCCCATTTGGGATTTTCTTACAGAGATACTGGAGTGGGTTTGTAATTTTCTTCAGCTCATTTTACAGATGAGCAAACTGAGGCAACAGGGTCAAAGGGCTTACTTAAGGTCATGCAGCTATTAGGTGTTTGAGGCCAGGCTCTTTCCAGTGCTCTAGCCACTGTACTACCTCGCTGCCCTTTGTTGAAAGTTGAAAGTAAGCAGTTTAGATGACAATTGACAGTTGCTGCAGTTGTCTAATTTTTTTGCCTGATAAAGACCAGGCAGCTATATTTTAGAGTAATTCTTTATCCTCTCTAGGGAAATTAAGGCAATTTGAGGCCTCTGGAAACTGAGTACTGGGCCTTGGAATCAGGAAGGTTCCCAAGGTCAAATGTGGTCTCATGAAGTTTACTAGCTGTGTGATCCTAGGCAGGTGACCTGATCTTGTTTGCCTCAGTTTTCTACTCTGTAAAGTGAGCTGGAGAAGGAAGTGGAAACCACTCTAGTAGCTCTGCCAAGAAAATCCCAAATGGGATCATGAAGAGTTGGACATGACTGAAAACAACTGAACAGCAAAAGAAAAAAATGCAGAGAAAGTGTGGTTAGCAAAGTTAGGTGTCACAGAGATACTGAGGATAAGGATGGCGATTCCTCCATTAGATTGGGCAATTTAAAGCATCATTGGTAATTCTGGAATGGGCAGTTTTAGCTGATTGAAGTTAGAAGGCAGATTGCAGAAGGTTCAGAATTTAGTAAGAGGAAAGGAAGAGGAGGAAGTACCAGTGTAGTGGAGGCACTCTATTCTCTCTAATTTTGACAAGGCCTTTGACTGAAAAAAAAAAAAAAAAACAGAAGAGAATCGAGGGATATGTGACAGAGATGATAGGATCCAATGAGATTTCAGTCATTGGCTAGTTTATACCCATTTACATCTGTCTGGGTTTGTTTATGCTTATTTTTCCTCCGAAATCTTTCTTTGTATGACCACTGTGCTGACTTTTGATTATTAGGTTTTTGTTTTTGGCTAAGTTTGTGTCCAAACTTCTTTGTTATTGCTTGTTTAGAATAGGTATATGAGAGAATTATGTGAAAACCTTATGTAATTTGTTGAATATTGTATAAAAGGTAAGGCATTGACTTTCTACTTTTCTTAAGCTAGCTTCAATATTATAGTATAAATTGAGAATTGAACTTGGAATCATAGGACTTGAGTCCAAGTCTCACCTTTGCTATTTACTACTGTGTGATGTTGGTCACATCTAGCTTTCCTGGGCCTCAATTTCCTCATGTGTAAAATGAAGATAACTGATGATTGATAAAAGTTCCTTCCAGCTCAGGCTCTTTGAGTATAGCATTTTAACATAGATGGCAACATAAAAAATCTCACTACTGATAAAATGTGGTTATTTTAGTAACTGATTCATTTTCCTAATTTTAGCAAAATGTGGGCATTTTGACTCATGTGGTTAAAAAGTAACTCTAAATTCTGAAATAAACAGAGGTTTTTTTTTTTTGTTTGTTTGTTTGTTTTTGTTTTTGTTTTTTTTGGTCTCCTGTTGTTCATTTGCACATGCAAACCCTATTGTTATTGACATATATCTAGTACCACAGTTTAAAGATACAATCAAGATGCCTTCACTAGACAATTCAAAATTGTCAGTATCTGGGTCTCCCTAAATATTGCCTGTTTTTACTTAATGCTTATTCAGGATTCTAGGAAGAAAGTAATAACTCTTTTAGGTTCTATGTAAAAATTTAGTATTATTAATCTCATTGGTGCCATCCTGACAACTTTATTATGACTGGTCTTTTAGTGTGTTACTATGTCCCATTTCCATATTGTGTACTATTTTTTTCTTGGGATATAAGATGGACTTAATTAAAAAAAAAAAACTTAATTGAAATAATGCTTATTTAGTAGCCTATTGGAGGCAAAGTGGTATAGTGCATAAGAGTAGTGGGCATGACATCAGGAGGAATCTGGCTAAAATCCTGACCTGACAGGATTCCTAGATTGTCATTATAGAGGAGTTATTTATATATCTTTTGAATTTCTGTTTTCCTATCTGTAAAATGAATACTAGTTGTAGTTATTACCTTTGAGGTTCACAGTTTTTATCTCTATCACTTAGTTTAGATTCTTTTTGTTTTTTTGTGTTGTAGGTCATTCTTCTTCTATCAAATTTTAGTACCTGCCTCACAGCTTTCCTTCTTGTCCCCTTCCTTCATTAATTAATGTACTAAAGTATACACATTAGCTTTTTGATTACCTTGACCTCTTAGTTAAAAATGTTCCTCAAGTTTCATGCTTTATATCTTCACTCCTTCTAAGCTACCCATAGATGGTAACAGAGTAATCTACCATTATTCATAATTGTATGAACAATTCCATGATCTTGATCATGATCCCTTAAATCCCTTGTCCTGGGGTCCTATTACCACTTATACCTTGTCATATCCCCAATCCAAGATATTAGTCACACCCATCACCTTCTCTACTTGAATGCTGCTGAATGAATATTGCAAAAGAAACCCCTTTGACTTTGCTGACTATCTGCTAGCAATCTAATCTCTGTTAGCCCTCATTGCTACATGATTATTATTTTAAAAATTCTTCCTTGATTGACTATAACATGTTTCATAGCAGCAGTTCCAACTTTTTTTCTTATTTAAATAATGTCTTTTCTCCTCCTCAATAAGAAATTGAGTCTCCGACTTTGCTGTTGTTGGGTTTCCAGAATACTGCCTTGGGTTCTAAGATTTTTGAAACAACTTTTTAAATCTTAGGAGTTGTAGGGAGTCATTGGAGGTCATTGAGCAGAGCATTAACATATTCATCTTGATAGCTGAATGAGACATAGATTGAAGGGAAGACTTGAAACAATGACTAGTTAGAAATCTATTGGAATAGTCTAAACTAAGAGGTTATGGAAAACTGAATCAGGCTGTTTGGTAGAAAGAAGGGGACTAGGAGCAGTGTTGTAAATATAAAAACAAGATCTTACAATGATTAAATATCTAGGCTGAATATGAGAAGTAGAGTTTCTGAAGAGATATTTGCACAATAATGAAGAGTACCATGAGCAGAACCAAGAGAACGTCATTTATGGTACAGTGACAACCATATTGTTTTAAGGACAATTTTGAGTGAATAAGTCTTTTTGAATATTTTGAATACCCAAATTAAGTTTGTAGTTAATATGAACTTATAAAGGAAGGCAATATCTGTATCCAGGGAAAGACTGGCAAATGGAAGTATGTATAGAACGACTTAACATATATAGATAGGTGTGTGTGTGTGTGTGTGTGTGTGTGTGTGTGTGTGTGTCTAATCGTAGGCATCTCTAGAGTTAGGGAGGATTGGGAGGGAATAAAAAAGGGAGAAAAATTACATGATAACTTTATTATATATTTAAAAAGAATATCAAGTTGTACATGATGGATTTATATTTTCATGTACAATCATCTTTTTTTTTCTTGTTATAGAAATGCTTGTTTTATGTCTTAAGTTAAGAATAAAAGAGATTAATGTTAGCTTTGATTAGGGTAGTTTCAGTTCAGTGATGAAGTCAGAAACCAAATTGCAAGGGGTTTAGAAGAGAGAATTTAAAAATAAATTCTGAACATTTATCAAATAAAAGAGTATTGCCATGTACAGAACAAAACAGAAAAACAAAGATTGTCCATGAAATTGTGAGTCTCTGTTATATACAGTTTCCTTTTTTTTTTTTTTTACATGTATTCCAAATTCAATATGAAACTTTAAAAGCAATATTGCTTGTTTGTGGTTTTTTTTTTTTTTTTTTTTGGACTTTTCATTTAAAGACTATTGGTTCTTTTGCTTTTTTTTTTTTTTTTTTTGGACTACTATATCTGTAGCATTCCTTTTTTTTTCCATCTTAAGCTGGGGAAAGAAAAACAAAATTCTTTATAAAAATCATGAATAATTAAATAAAATTGATTGCTGCACTCGCTGCATCTGAAAAATGTATGTTTTGTTCTGTCTCTCATGCCCATCTTGTGTCAGGAGAGTTTTTTATAATCAGAACTTTGCAATTGTGATTGAATATTGCATTGATCAAGTTCTCAGATCTTTCAAAAGTTGTTTTTCTTTACATTGTTGTTATTGTTTAAATTGTTTTCTTGGTTCTGTTTGTTTCATTCTGCAATAATTCATACAAGTCTTCCCATGATTCTTGGAAATGGTTCCATTTGTTATTTCTTAAAGTATATTACTGCATTACAGTCATATGCCATTTTTTCAGCCTGCCTCATTTATGAATACTCCACTAGTTTCCAGTTCTTTGCTATGCTACAACATAAGAATCTGCTAAAAATAAATTTGACATGTTAGTTTTTCTTCTTTGATTTTTTTTGGCTGAAGTATAGACATAGTAGTAATTTCATAAGGATCAAGAAACATGGACAGTTTAGTGACTTTTTGTCATGGCTTCTCATTGCTTTGTAGAATGGCTAGATCAGTTCACAACTCCACCAACAGTGCATTAGTATAACATGCTCATTTATACCCTAGTTGATTTGTTGAACATATCAAATAATTGTAAGGATGGGATGAGGGTTTTTTCCACTGACCCAATTACAGAAAACATTGTACAGAGGTGTTAAATAATAATGCTAAGAGTTGTAGCTAATGCTCACTATGTGCTAAACACTGTACTGAATACTTTACAAATATTATCTCTTGATTCTCACAACCACCCTAGTAGATAGGTGCTTTTAGTTATCCCTATTTTATAGTTAAGGAAACTGAGGCAAACAAAACTGAAGTGACTTTCCTAAGCTCACACAACTAGTGGGTGTCAGAAGCTAGATTTAAATTCAGGGCTTGCTGACCCCATGTCTGAAGTGTTATTCACTGTTGGTAAATAACCTTCTCTGCTGGTAGTTCATTGGTTGTTAGGACCCTTGGTGTCCTAGATGGTGTCCTAGACAACTACAGTTACTTCGTGGTGGTTGTGAGGATCAGAGAAAATGTCTGGTCCTCCGTCTTGTTAGAGAAAGTCCTGTTTTGGCTTTTTCTTTCCACCTCCAGTACTTAGCACAGTGTCTCATCAATTTTGGTAGTAATAATAAAAATAAGCATTTAGTTTTTATTAGGTACTAATGATTTTCCTACTGCTGCTTTAAAAAAAAATACAACTACATTTTGAGACTGTTCTCATTTGGCATATTTTTGTGGATGAATTATCACCGGTTGCTCAGCATGTAAATGCTGAAAATGTCTCATTTTACAAACTGAAGTATTTATTAATTTAACAGCTTAATGGAAATTATACTATTTTAGGCTGAGTTAAGGTAGCTAATTAACTAGGTAGATAGAATTTTGAGCCTGGTATTAGAAAGACCCAAGTTCAAATGTAGTTGTATATACTTATTACATGTGTCTGTTACATAGCAGATATTTAATAAAGGATTGTTTCTTATGTTCGTTCTCTCTCTCTCTTTTCACTTCCTTTGAGGAAAGTTCTTAATGTTCTGCCTTTTTTTAAGGTATTGTGAATGGCCCTTAACCTCTTTAGCTTCATGAATTTATAGAGAAAGTTTATTGAACATTTATCCTTTGATAATTAATAGGACTGATACTTTCATGATTTTATATAGCCTTTGAAAACATTGTTCCTTAGCTATTCCTACACTTGTTCTTGATGGAAATCTTTGAGGATCTTGGGACTTGGGTCACACTTGTTGCATTAAATTGATTAAACTTTGATTGATGATCTATGCTGCAGATTCATCTGTTTTGGAGTCTTTCTCATCTCTTTGCTCTAGCTGAAGGAAATGATAGATGGTACTAATAGGATCCTTAACTTTGATTCTGTGCCCTCTGTTTCTGTTTGAGTTAGATAACACTTCCCTATCTATACAATGCCAATCTTGCAATTTTTACCTAAAAACCAAGATAATTTAGAGAAAATCTCATTGTTCTTTAGTTTTGCCGGTAAACGTGCTCAATTTTTTCAGTCTAAAAGGACTTACAATTACAGTTGGGGAGAACATAAAGATATGAATGAATACACACACGCGCGCACACACACACACACACAGGTAAGTGTGTGTGTGTGTGTGTGTGTGTGTGTGTAGTGTACACAAACATGGACGTAGAGAATAATGTAGTATACGCATATATATGTGTGTAGAGAATAAGTAGAGAATAAATGCCAATAAATTAAAGGTAGTTTGAGAGAGACTTCTAGATCTCATTAATCTAGCCCAAGTTTTTCCCCTTAATTTTAATCTCATTTTACCAGTTGCCTATTAAGATATTTCAGACTTGTTATTTTAGTATGCATTCAAACATAAAAAAGACAAGACCTAAACTCATTTTTTTACCCCCATCAAAATTGCCTTTCTCCCAAACTTTTCAGCACTTTTCTGCCAGTCTCCCATGTTGATAACTTTGGCATCATTCTCAAATCCTCACTTTCCCTCAGTTTTCCTCTTCCCCCCATATAAGTAATTTCCAAATCTTGTAATTTTGATTTCCAAAACATTTTTTGAATCTGATTTTTTTCCCACTTATATAATTGCCACCTTATGTAAGATTTTCATTTAAGTCCTCTTTGCTCTTTGCCTAGGTTATTTCAATAGCTTTCTCTTGGTTCTCTGTTAAAGATCTTTTCCTTTTCCAGTCTCTCTTCCACATAGTTGCCAAAGTGATTTTCTTTAAGACTTGACATTGTGATTCCTCTAATCAACTGCAGTGACTTTTTATTAAATTATAAGCTTTTTCCCCTCCAAGGCAATTGGGATTAAGTGACTTGCCCAGAGTCACACAGCTAGGAAGTGTTGTGTCTGAGGCCAACCTAGAAAAAATAACAACAAAATTCATATGGAAGAACAAAAAGTCAAGAATTTCAAGGGAACTAATGAAAAAAACAGTCAAATAAAGGGGACCTCACTGTACCTGACCTAAAACTATATTACAAAGCAGCAGTCACCAAAACCATTTGGTATTATCTAAGAAATAGATTAGTTGATCAGCAGAATAGGTTAGGTTCACAGGACAAAATAGTCAATAACTATAGCAATCTAGTGTTTGACAAACCCAAAGACCCCAACTTTTGTGATAAGAATTCACTATTTGACAAAAACTGCTAGGAAAATTGGAAATCAGTATGGCAGAAACTAGGCATGGACTTAACATTGTACATCAAGATAAGGTCAAAATGGGTTCATGATTTAGGCATAAAGAACAAGATTATAAATAAATTAGAAGAACATAGGACAGTTTACCTCTCAGATTTGTGGAGGAGGAAGGAATTTGTGACCAAAGAAGAACTAGAGATCATTATTGATTACAAAATAGAAAATTTTGATTATATCAAGTTAAAAAGCTTTTGTACAAACAAAACCAATACAAACAAAAGTAGAAGGGAAGCAATAAACTGTGAAAACATTTTTACAGTTAAAGGTTCTGATAAAAACCTCATTTCTAAAATATATAGAGAATTGACTCTAATGTATAAGAAATCAAGCCATTCTCCAATTGATAAATAGTCAAAGGATATGAACAGACAATTTTCAGATGATGAAATTCAAACTATTTCTACTCATATAAAAGGGTGCTCCAAATCACTATTGATAGGAGAAATGCAAATTAAGATAACTCTGAGATACCATTACACACCTGTCAGATTGCTTAAGATGACAGGGAAAGATAAAGACAAATGTTGGAGGGGATGTAGGAAAACTGGGACACTGACACATTGTTGGTGGAATTGTCAATACATCCAGCCATTCTGGAGAGCAGTTTGGAACTATGCCCAAAGAGTTATGAAACTGCATACCCTTTGATCCAGCAGTGTTACTTCTGGGCTTATACCCCAAAGAGATACCAAAGAAGGGAAAGGGACCTGTATGTGCCAAAATGTTTGTAGCAGCCCTGTTTGTAGTGGCTAGAAGCTGGAAAATGAATGGATGCCCATCAATTGGAGAATGGCTGGGTAAATTGTGGTATATGAATGTTATGGAATATTATTGCTCTGTAAGGAATGACCAGCAGGATGATTTCAGAGAGGCCTAGAGAGACTTACATGAACTGATGCTGAGTGAAATGAGTAGAACTAGGAGATCATTATACACTTCAACAATATTGTATGAGGATTTATTCTGATGGAAGTAGATATCTTCAGCTTTACCATTCTGCCAAAAGTGTGATCCATGACACAATAAGTTAAAAACCCATTCTGCTCTTTCCATATGACCTCAATTTCTGGCACCTTTCCTTTTAGCTTATATTATTTATCTACTTAGTATGTATTCTTTTGTGTGTGTGTGTGTGTGTGTGTGTGTGTGTGTGTGTATGTGTGTGTGTGTGTATGTGTGTGTGTGTGTGTGTATGTGTATGTGTGTGGTGTGTGTATGTGTATGTGTGTGTGTGTGTGTGTGTGTGTGTGTGTATGTGTAAGTAAGAGAGAGAGAGAGAGACAGACACATAAAGAAAGAATGATTAGAATGTAAGCCTCTTCCTAGGAGTGCTTGTTTTATTGATTATTATTGTATCCCACATTTTGGCGCCCAAACAGGGACCGACAAAATCCTGATTCCAGGGAAGGCACCCAGAGAGAACTTTTATAATATTTTAAAGAAGAAAAAGAATCCAACATTTGAACTCACCACATTTTGGCAATTCAGCAAAATGCTGAATACATGAATATTTACTTAATGACATAATTGGATTTGGAAGGGTCCTCATACAGGACATCTAATATCTTTTCTTTTTACAAAAATTGGAAATTGAGACCTAACAGAAGTTAATTCCTATATTTGCTGAAGTAATGCTAAGTAGAAAAACTCGATGGAGATAATTCTTAATTTTGTATTATTCTTGCCCTATAGCTTGAATAACACTTTTCCATTAAACTATTTAGCTAGTCAAGAATAGTATAACCTATATCCTTTTTTATTGAGAGGACCAAATTTGAAAAACAATGATTTAGAGCATGTAGTAGTGTTTTTTGATTGTTAACATTTTTAGCTTCTTTCCCCTTATTGTTGGTCTTTTGCCATAAATATATGCCAAGATGCTTTCCTTTTGTTTACTAGAGACACTTGAGAATGAAATGAAATTACCCTTTCTCTTAAGCAATTCTTTCTTTTCTCTGAAGGAATAGAGAGGAGAGTGGAGGAGGGTAGGAAATATTGAGAAACTCGTATGTTTAGATGTTTAGTTTACTGGAAAGGAATGTAAAATACTTTTTATTGAAAAGTCTCATATGTTATTATGCTTTTAAAAAAGAAACAAAACTTTTCATTAGTCTTTGGTTTCTAGGATCTGCAATGAATATGCCTGCTGATGACTTTTATACTCTAAATCAGAGGTTCTCAAACTATAGCCCGCGGGCCAGATGCAGCAGCTAAGGATGTCTACCTCCCTCACCCAGGGCTATGAAGTTTTCTTTATTTAAAGGCCCACAAAACAAAGTTTTTGTTTTTACTATAGTCCGGCCCTCCAACAGTTTGAGGGACAGTGAACTGGCCCCCTATTTTAAAAGTTTGAGGACCCTTGCTCTAAATAGATTATTACCCCTAGTGTTTGTGACCTGTTAACTGATAGGTTGGAAATGAATAATGTTGAATTGGTTAAAGGCTTATGGTGTAGCCAGGAAAGACAATACCACATAATTTGTTGATTTTATTTGAATAAAAGGTTGTCTTTTATTTATGAAATTATTAGTTTTTTTAGTCCATCACTACATTCAACAAGTGTAAAGATTTGATTGTCCATCTTTGTGTTGTTGTTATTAAGTACTTATTTTTCTAGACACTGGAGATACAAGTATAATAAATGAAACAAGCACTCCTAGAATTATGTTCCCTTTTCTCTAACACTGTTACTATTCTAGTGCTAGCCCTCATCACCTCATACCTAGACTATTGTAATAACGGGCTGTTAAGTCTGCCTATCTTAAGACTCCCTGCTCGACAGCAAGTAATCCAATATAGATTAAATATGTGTAGTTCTTCTATACATATTAACACAATTTTCATGCTGCATAAGAAAAATCAGATCAAAAAGGAAAAAGAAAAAAAAAAAAGCAAGGAAACAACAAAAAAGGTGAAAATGCTATGTTGTGATTCACAGTCAGTCCGCACAATCCTTTCTCTGCATGCAGATGGCTCTCTCTATCACAAGTCTATTGGAATTGGCCTGAATCATCCATTGAAAAAAGCCACATCCATTAGAGTTGATCATCTTATAATTTTGTCATTACTGTATGCAGTGTTCTCTTGGTTCTACTCACTTCACTCAGCATCAGTTCATGTAAGTCTCTTCAAGCCTTTCTGTATTCATCCTGCTGGTCATTTCTTATCCACAATTATTAAGCCATTCACCAATTGATGGGCATCTACTCAGTTTCCAGTTTCTGGCCACTACAAAAAGGGCTGCCAAAAACATTTTTGCACAATGGGTCCCTTTACTTCCTTTAAGATCTCTTTGGGATACAGGCTCAATAGAGATATGATTGAATCAAAGGGCATG
Source organism: Antechinus flavipes (assembly GCF_016432865.1). Taxonomy (NCBI): domain Eukaryota; kingdom Metazoa; phylum Chordata; class Mammalia; order Dasyuromorphia; family Dasyuridae; genus Antechinus; species Antechinus flavipes. Next base: position 116,698,669 of record NC_067398.1, on the reverse strand, counting down.
TGGTGTTTGATAGCCCTTTGGCCATAAATAAGGAATATTTGTAATGTACCCAGTTAAAAGACTTGTATGACTTTCCCCACCTCTGTTTAGCTGCAAGTAAATAGAGGAGGCAAATGATGGTGGGTGTTAATCTAGGGTTGAGGTTTGGCAAGGGATGGAAGGTGATATCACTAGAGAGTAGTTTGTCCTGTATTTATTTTGTGTGGGTACCAAGTAGGGCCTTTAGGGGACCTGAAGAGTCCTGGTCAGGCATCTATGCATGCCCTCTCCTGAAGGGGGAATTAACACATCTCAAGCCTCTTTTCTTTTTTCCATTTCACCATTCTATCCTTTTATGTTGATTCTAGACAAGTCATTTATTCTCTGTATGCCTCAGTTTGTTGTAAAATTGGGTCCAGAATAATATCTGTTGTCCAAGTTGTTGGGAGAATTAGAGACATTTCTAAAAAAAATCATTCAGCATAGTGCTTGGTATACACAATCCTTAAAACAACAATAACAACAAAAACCCTCTTTCCTCATTTAGAATTCTTTCTCTGATTTTATTCTTGAGAGTGCCCCATCCTTCCTGGGACGACTTATAGACTTTTGGCTCTTTCCTAATTTTTTGCTTTCCTAAAAAGTATGTTAGACAATACTTGGCTTTTCTTTCTTTCTTCTTTTTTTTAATCCTCTTTTAAGATTCTTTCCCCAGAGTTTTTATGCTTTGTATTTTATTAGTCAATAACAGTTCCTATTATCACCCTTCTCCAGTTTTTGAAGAATGATGAAGTTATGTTCACCTTGGGGCCACAGTAGTGAGAATGCTTGAATTGAGATTTCAAGAACCAAGGGTAAAAGCAATTCTTTCTCTACCTTACATCTAATTTTCTTTTTCTTTCAGGTACAAAGATGCCCTGGTCCTCTTGCTTACTGAGGTATTGAATCGAATACAATTCAGGTACAACCAGGCACAATTGGAGGAATTGGATGATGAAACCCTTGATGATGATGTAAGTAATACATTGTAGAACACTTTTTGATTATTAAAATTTCAATATAATTTGTAATTTAAATCACTAATGGGAATCTGCAAATTTTAATTTTTTTAGCATGGGTAGAGTATTCATTTTTAAGCTTTTTTTTTTTTTTTTTAATCTGCTCTTAATTTGGTTTTGCAAGCATTTTCAGCATACCATGAGTGGGAGTGGAGAAGCATTATTTTTGAGAAATATGTTGGGTTATGTGAGAAACGTTGGTGGATCTGTTTTTGATATGGGTTTGCCCTCTACTGCTTCAGTTTGTCTGTAGACCAGATATGTCTCATTTTCTTGTGTAATTCTTATATGTATACATTTATAAATTGAATCCCCAAAGAGTTTTTACTCAGTGTTGGTGCATTTTCTGTTTTGTGGCTGTTAAATGCCATATTTGCTCTTTTTCTGATTCCTTTTCTAGTTATACATGTACTTTAAAAAAAATTAGTTAATTAAAATACACACACACACACACACACACACACACACACACACACATAGTTAAAAAAACCTTTTTATCTTTCAAAACATATGCATGGATAATTTTACGACATTAACTTTTGCAAAACTTTGTGTTCCAATCCTCCCCCTCTCCCCCCTATTTTGACCACTCCTTCCCTTAGATGGCAAGTAGTCCAATATATGTTAAACATGGTAGAAATATGTGTTAAATCCAATATATGCATATATATTTATACAATTATTTTGCTGCACAAGAAAAATCAAATCAGACCAGGAAAAAAAAAAAAGCAAGGAAACAACAAAAAAGGTGAAAATGCTATGTTGTGATTCACAGTCAGTCCGCACAATCCTTTCTCTGCATGCAGATGGCTCTCTCTATCACAAGTCTATTGGAATTGGCCTGAATCATCCATTGAAAAAAGCCACATCCATTAGAGTTGATCATCTTATAATTTTGTCATTACTGTATGCAGTGTTCTCTTGGTTCTACTCACTTCACTCAGCATCAGTTCATGTAAGTCTCTTCAAGCCTTTCTGTATTCATCCTGCTGGTCATTTCTTATCCACAATTATTAAGCCATTCACCAATTGATGGGCATCTACTCAGTTTCCAGTTTCTGGCCACTACAAAAAGGGCTGCCAAAAACATTTTTGCACAATGGGTGCCTTTACTTCCTTTAAGATCTCTTTGGGATACAGGCTCAATAGAGATATGATTGAATCAAAGGGCATGTGGTGTTTGATAGCCCTTTGGCCATAAATAAGGAATATTTGTAATGTACCCAGTTAAAAGACTTGTATGACTTTCCCCACCTCTGTTTAGCTGCAAGTAAATAGAGGAGGCAAATGATGGTGGGTGTTAATCTAGGGTTGAGGTTTGGCAAGGGATGGAAGGTGATATCACTAGAGAGTAGTTTGTCCTGTATTTATTTTGTGTGGGTACCAAGTAGGGCCTTTAGGGGACCTGAAGAGTCCTGGTCAGGCATCTATGCATGCCCTCTCCTGAAGGGGGAATTAACACATCTCAAGCCTCTTTTCTTTTTTCCATTTCACCATTCTATCCTTTTATGTTGATTCTAGACAAGTCATTTATTCTCTGTATGCCTCAGTTTGTTGTAAAATTGGGTCCAGAATAATATCTGTTGTCCAAGTTGTTGGGAGAATTAGAGACATTTCTAAAAAAAATCATTCAGCATAGTGCTTGGTATACACAATCCTTAAAACAACAATAACAACAAAAACCCTCTTTCCTCATTTAGAATTCTTTCTCTGATTTTATTCTTGAGAGTGCCCCATCCTTCCTGGGACGACTTATAGACTTTTGGCTCTTTCCTAATTTTTTGCTTTCCTAAAAAGTATGTTAGACAATACTTGGCTTTTCTTTCTTTCTTCTTTTTTTTAATCCTCTTTTAAGATTCTTTCCCCAGAGTTTTTATGCTTTGTATTTTATTAGTCAATAACAGTTCCTATTATCACCCTTCTCCAGTTTTTGAAGAATGATGAAGTTATGTTCACCTTGGGGCCACAGTAGTGAGAATGCTTGAATTGAGATTTCAAGAACCAAGGGTAAAAGCAATTCTTTCTCTACCTTACATCTAATTTTCTTTTTCTTTCAGGTACAAAGATGCCCTGGTCCTCTTGCTTACTGAGGTATTGAATCGAATACAATTCAGGTACAACCAGGCACAATTGGAGGAATTGGATGATGAAACCCTTGATGATGATGTAAGTAATACATTGTAGAACACTTTTTGATTATTAAAATTTCAATATAATTTGTAATTTAAATCACTAATGGGAATCTGCAAATTTTAATTTTTTTAGCATGGGTAGAGTATTCATTTTTAAGCTTTTTTTTTTTTTTTTTAATCTGCTCTTAATTTGGTTTTGCAAGCATTTTCAGCATACCATGAGTGGGAGTGGAGAAGCATTATTTTTGAGAAATATGTTGGGTTATGTGAGAAACGTTGGTGGATCTGTTTTTGATATGGGTTTGCCCTCTACTGCTTCAGTTTGTCTGTAGACCAGATATGTCTCATTTTCTTGTGTAATTCTTATATGTATACATTTATAAATTGAATCCCCAAAGAGTTTTTACTCAGTGTTGGTGCATTTTCTGTTTTGTGGCTGTTAAATGCCATATTTGCTCTTTTTCTGATTCCTTTTCTAGTTATACATGTACTTAAAAAAAAATTAGTTAATTAAAATACACACACACACACACACACACACACACACATAGTTAAAAAAACCTTTTTATCTTTCAAAACATATGCATGGATAATTTTACGACATTAACTTTTGCAAAACTTTGTGTTCCAATCCTCCCCCTCTCCCCCCTATTTTGACCACTCCTTCTCTTAGATGGCAAGTAGTCCAATATATGTTAAACATGGTAGAAATATGTGTTAAATCCAATATATGCATATATATTTATACAATTATTTTGCTGCACAAGAAAAATCAAATCAGACCAGAAAAAAAAAAAAAAAGAAAACAAAAGCAAACAACAAAAAGAGTAAAAATGTTATCTTGTGCAACACACTCAGTTCCCACAGTCCTCTCTGTGGGTGATGGCTCTCTTCATCACAAGATCATTGGAACTGGTCTGAATCATTACATTGTTGAAGAGAGCCATGACCATCAGAATTGATCGTCATATAGTCTTCTTGTTGCCGTATATAATGATCTCCTGATCCTGCTCATTTCACTTAGCATCAGTTCATGTAGGTTTCTCCAAGTCTCTCTGAAATCATCCTGATGGTCGTTTCTTACGAACAATAATAATCTGTATCATTCATATGCCAGAATTTATTCAGCCATTCTCCAACTGATGGGTATCCACTCAGTTTCCAGTTTCTTGCCACTACAAAAAGGGCTACCACAAACATTTTTGCCCTCCTTTAAGATCTCTTTGGTCTACAAGCCCAATAGTAATGATTAGTCTTTTATACCACTTAAAATATGCAAATTGCCTCTGGAAAGGTGCTGCATTATATTTTCATCCACTTTGACCCACTGACTACCTTGCATTTTTTATTTTTCTGAGAAATATTGGTATAGAAATACTGATGTTTAAAAGATTGGTGTGAGAAAGCCAGAAGTGCAGTGGATAGAGCACTGGCCTTCGAGTCAGGAGGATGTGCCACTTGACACTTAGTAGCTGTGTGATCTTGGCCAAATCACTTAACTTCAGTTACCTCAAAAAATGAACAAAATAGATATTTAGGGGGATGGAGAGCATTGAAAACATTACCTAATTTCCTAAATGTTAATTCAACTAGCTGATTTCCTATCTAGTTCTAGGTTTAATTTATTGTCTATCAGTAGCTCCTCTCCAAGATCAATATGTATTTTGATGTCTTATTTGCACATTATAATCAGATGAATATGCAGTTTTTATCTACTTGGTTTTTCACGGTGTGGATAGTGCATTTCATATATAAAATGATCTTTGAAAGTATGCTTCAGTCTACTTATGATACTCAAATCCTATACTGATCTCTTCTGCGAGACTTTGGAGCTCATTGTGGAGGCTTTGTGGTGTGCTGTGATTTGATAGAGTTGGCACAATGCTTTCTATAAAGAGTTACTCCTAAGAACCATTGCACTGGACAATCTTTTCCAGAATGTTGACAAATAACTTTGATGAATATTTGTCTCCTGTGTTAAACTTCACTTAATATTGATAATCAGAGGATTTTGGGGAAAAGTTATTTCTCTGGTTTCTTCTATTGAAAAATCCTGTTTTATTTTTACACATGGGAGATAACCTGCTGAAGAACTCTTCAGCTTTGTCCTGTTGAACCAAATGTGGTTTTTTGGCAGTGAGGGATAAACACAGAGATCTTGTACAGTCTGTATTTCTCACCTGATAGTCTTCTCTAGAAAATTGTATGCAAAAGTCTACATGGTCATTTTCATATTTTTATTGAGTATGCCTTCATATTTTAGTGTTTACTGCTCTTTCCAACAATGAATTGCCATGTCTATTTTCTTTACAGAGCATATTCAATGCTGAAGTGATAGAATCCAGATATAGTAGTTCAATTGTAATTGATAAGGATAGGTTGCAATACAAATTTTGATATGTCTGTTCTGTTTGATGTCTTTATTATCCTTCTAATTTCCTTCCTAAATAAATACCTCTTGCAAAATTGGTATTTGGAGAACCTTGGGAGAAAAGAATGAAAAGAGGAGGTAGAGGGAAGAGACTAGAATAAGAATTAATTAGCCACTTGCTTTTAGTATTTCTAATTATTCTAAACCACCTCTGAGGTTTATTTATTGCTGCTACATCACATCTTCTTGGTATCACATTTTTAGTCCCAGAATGAAAGTAACTGTAGCTTTTGTGTATCTTTCTAAAAAAGCCTCATAGTTTTAGTTATGTGACCTTGGGAAGGTTAACAATTTACAAAGCCCTTTATAAAAATAAAAATTGCTTTTTTGTAATTTTCATTGTAATAGAATTGCATATTAGGAAACAATCAAATATTTTGGAATTAGTTATTGGTTTTCTGTTATAATTAATGTGATTTTTTTTTTTAAAGGACCAAGTAATGTTATATGTGATTTGATTTGAATTTTGTCTGTAATTCTATGGACAATGTGCAAAAGGACAAATGCTTCTAGTTACTAGTCAGTTTTGGAGAATTCATTCCTGTATTTCTTTTTATAGCAACAAACAGAGTGGCAGCGGTACTTACGCCAGAGCTTGGAAGTTGTGGCCAAAGTCATGGAGCTCCTTCCCAGTCATGCGTTCTCTACACTGGTAATTAACCATCTGGGGAAAAATCAGTAGTGACTTTTTCATCTTCACTTCAGTAACATGGCAGAGAGGATGAGGAACCCAGAACTGAGGCTTTAGCCCTGGTTCTGAAACTGACTGATTGCTGGATCTTTGGACTGAATTTGTATATCTCTAAAAAGGAAGGATCTGGAGTTCATAGGTCTTTCTCTTTATAAATAGTCTGATTTACAACTTAAACAATACACTTAAGATAGCTTTACTCCTATGTACATAGAAGAATTTGGATTTCAACTTTTACAAACACATTTTCTTTTGTAGCTTTCTGGACTGAGAGAGTATACCTTACTGTCCCCCTAATTATATGGGAGAGGAAAAAGTTAACTATAACTATACCTTATCCTATTCAGGAGGTGGTTGTACAGCATTGCATGCCTGGTGTGATCCTTTATGGTTATTTTGATTTATTGGGATCTTTAATCACATGACCTAATTTAGTTCCTGTTGAAAGCAATATTGTATGAAAAGATCATGTTAAGTCCATATCATCTTCTAAAGAAAGGAAACAATAAAAATCATCAGCTTTTATATACAATCAGCTTTTATGTTACCTTTTTAGCTATGAGGTTTCTTGTATTCTTTTTCCTAGGGAATATTGTGTTTTACTTTGTCTTCTGTTTTTCTTAGTTTCTATTCCATTAAAATACTTTTTTTCATCTCATTGTAAGTGAATAGTAAAGTAACTTATGAAATGAAAAGTAGCCTCATCTCCAGGTGGTGACAAAATTAGCAACAGAAATATACTTTTGAATAAATGGACCTCTCTCGTCACTTTACCAGGCTTTTTTTTTTTTTCCTCCCTACCAGAAAGTTGAGTGAGTCATCAAGTGATTTTACTTAGTTTTGGTGGAGAAGTTGTAGTCTGAGGTAAACCTATTATCAAAATACCAGGGTAGGTACTGACACTTTAGAACAAAACAGATCTTGGCTTAGGAAGTGATTTTGATGTAATAGGATTCTGTGTCCCCCTGATCTTTGTGGAGGGTGGGTCACCTGATCTGGGGAAATTCCTAAAAATGATCCCCACCTAAATCTCAACCCATCCTTCTACCTGCTTCCCACAGGAAACTCCCACCTCTAATTGATCTGGGAATCACTTTGGTCTAGGAAACAATCACCACTCTTATTGATTTGGAAATTAGCCCTAATAGCTTCCTAGCTCCAAACCATAGAAGGCTAAATTAAAAACCAAGACTCTGTACCCCAAACTTTGGTATCTTCCTGATCAGGAAGTGGCCAACTGAGAGAAATAGTTTCTCAGCAAAATAAACCCATTTTTGCCAAAAACCTGGTTTGCATACTGGGACTGCGAATTCTTGCCTGGGGACCTCCATCACTGTTAGGGTATCCTCACTTCTCAACAACTAGATTGTTAGATCTTTTTTTATCCACTTTGCTTTTTGTGAAATCGATGTAATTTCCCTTTATGAATGTTAATCACTAAAGTAATTTTAGTAGTAGAAATCATGGGGGAAATTGATTTGAGAGACTTTTCTTGACCATATATATTTACAAATAGCCAGGATTCATGGATTAAATAATTTCTTTTTCTACTTTTCCCAGCTTTATTATTCATTGTTTTCCTTTACAAATTATAGGTTACAGCCCAGTTGACCTTATCTAGTCTTCACATATGACATTCCATCTCCTCTTTTTGTCTTTGCAGTGACTGTCCTCCATGGTTGGAATGTACTCTCACCTCTCATTAATATCTCTCAGAATCCCGTTTTCTTTAAGATTCAGCTTACGTGCCACTTTCTGAGTGAAAACTTTGCTAATCCCCCTAGCTTTACTGCCTTCCTTGCTAAAATTACCTTGAAGTTATTTTTTATATATTTACATATGAACTTCTTGTCTCCCCATATATGATGTCAGCTCTTTGAAGGAAAGTATTTTTATCTTTGTATCCCAGGCACTGATCATAATGCCAGGGACATAATAGATGGCTCAAGAAATGCTTGTTGCTTGATTGATTCTGCTTCAATACTTTGGTCATTGTATAATTTGATGTTAATGGGATTAAAACATATTTGTGACTTTCATATTTGTTTCTTTGCTTTCAGTTTCCAGTTCTTCAGGACAATTTAGAAGTTTATCTGGGGTTACAGCAGTTTGTAGTTACTTCAGGGTCAGGTAAATCTGTTTTCATTTTCTAATATAAGCAGATACTTCTCTAATTAATGATTCTGTTTCTATCATAATGTTCCCTCATAATCCCTTCCCCTGTAAATAAACTTGAAAAATTGTAAAACCAGGAGGGAAGGGTTAAAAGATGAGGTGACAATAATATATCTCAAAGGGATGTACTTTAGTGAATGAAGAACAGGAGGCCAATTTAGAGCTTATTTACAATCCTGACTGACATGCTCTATTTTTGGTTTAAATCTTTTCTTTTAGGCAAGTACAGATTTTCATGGTCTTTTAAAATATTTACATGATCATTTTTTAGAAATTAGACTATTTGTGTTGGAAGACTTTTTTTAAGTTAGGGTAGTAGAAAAAAGTTATTTTGGTCTTTAGCATGATGTAATTGCTTTTCTACTATTTAGAACCAAAGGAATATGAATTTAGGCATTTGCAGATAACATTCTGCAACATGTCATTATTACTTCTGTTATGACTTAATAATTTTCCACCTTATTTTAAAACTTCTCTTGAGAAGTCTCTGAATTTAGTCAGATTAAATTGCTTTGGCTAATGACTTAATTTTTTATTTTAGCAACTGTGTATATTTTGGTTTAGTTTAGCATTAGTAATTGTTCTTCCTCCTCTTGAAGTTCCCTTCCATTCCCTGCCCTAACAACAATGAAATCTTAATCATTCATCTCTCAGTTTTATAATTCTGCTCAAATCTTATCCATTCATGTTCCTTTTTTTTCCTGTCAGACCTCTATACTCTTTTCCCCTCTTTAATACCTTATCTTTAAATTCTTTCTTAACTTTCTTTAGGGCTTATAAATTTCCACTCTTAAATAGAACACTTTAATTAAAAATGTCAAATAAGGAAGTCATTATTGTCATCTACATTTAGCTTTATGAGCTGGTAGGGTGGTAAATGAAAAGTTAAATCCATCAAAATTCCAAACAAAATTTGCCTCTTTTTTTTTTGGAGTAAAGTGAAGATTATGCAGTGCAATGGAAAGAAGGAAAGATTTGGAGGCAATACAAAAATTCAAAATCTCAGTGTGGCAATTTACTGTTTGCTTGGCTTTGAGCCTTCACCTTTCTGGGCCTCATTTTACTCATCAGTAAAAGGAGAATGTTTTATTAGATAGATGATCTTTAAGTTCCTTTCCAAGTCTCAATCTTATATTTCTAATTTTTTCATTTTTTTAATTCTTTATACAGTACAGGCTTTTCTAATAGAATTTTTTTTTCTTTTTTTTTTGCTGAGGCAGTTGGGATTAAGTGACTTGCCTAGGGTCACACAGCCAGGAAGTGTTAAGTATCTGAGACCAAATTTGAACTCAGTCCTCCTGACTTCAGGGCTGGTGCTCTATCCACTGTGCCACCTAGCTGCCCCTCTAATAGAATTTTAACACTTGATTCATCCTACCTGTACATGTACATGTTCTGTCCTAGGATTCCCTTCTTTTCGAATGATTAGTATTGCCTACTTAGTCTTGTCATGACTGGAGTAGAAATATTAAGAGAAAGGAAATGTTTCTTGGGGAGGCTTTTTGAGCACAATGAATCCTACTTAAGGAAGCTGACTGTTTTTGAATGCCTTTTGACTTAATATGAACCATAATAACTTATTTCTGTTATTATTGGAGCTTTTAAACAAACTAGCCAGCCCCATGGGCTCTAATATGACTTTGGCACACATCAAGTAAAAATATACTTTTTGAATACTGAGATGGATAAATGGCTTCAAACAGGGAGTGGATGAGAATAAAGTTATTTGAATGGACTTTTATTAGACTACTTTCCAAATCAAATTACTTCATGAAATCTCTTAATCTGTAATAAATGAATTTGACTTAAGCACATTAAATCTGTATTTCTTTTGTCTAGAATGGTATCATTTACAACCTGTATAAAATATCAAATTTCCCCTCAGAAATAAATAGAATAAATTTTATTTATGTCAAAATTGTTTTATTTGTCATACAAGTCTTAAGTGCCTACTATGTCCCACAAATTTTGTTGAGTGCTCAAGATCAAAGACTTTAGCTTTTATCTAATAAGATTATGACCTAATAATTCTGTTTTTCTGCAGAATTTGTTGGGTTATTTTTTCTATTGTTTATTTAATAAGTTTACATAGGAATTGGTGCGGGCTGTGTTGTTTTTAGGGATGTAAATTGGAAAGAGTGTTAGACTGAAAGCAGAAGATCATAGGCATTTCAATTCAATAAAATCATAGGCAATTCAAATACATTTCAGAAATTTTTACTTCACTCTTTATTCTATAGATGAGGAACCTGAAGTCTAAAAAGTAACTTACCCAAAGTCATACAGTTAGTAAAAATTAATGAAAGAGAATTTGAACCTAGTTGCAGACTTCAAGTACGGCACTTTTCCTGCTATTTTATACAAGCATGATTCTGAGATAAAATATCGTAGAATCTTAAACCCAAGAGGGGCTTTAGAGATCACTTAGTTGAACTCTTTTCCCTTTAGAGACGAGGCCCCAGAATTCAGGTCTCCAGATTTGCAGTATTGTATTATTTCTTTACATCCCTTCATAGTGTTGCATCCTTACCTATGTATATTTGGTAAATATTTTCTTGAATAATGCTAATAATGTACACAATTTGTTTTTTTTAGACTGGATAAAAAAAACCCCACAAAACTTTTAGTTAGAAACCATCTTGACTTTCTTAATTTTTTTCTTTTTCAAGTTTTTGAATTTGAGCAGAAAATGGTGGCAAATTAGTTCAGACTAGACATCCAGCAAGTTATTGTTTTATTTTTGGGATGTATTTTGTCAAGGGCATTTTGTTGGAGAGGTTTTCCAAGTTGGCAAGCATAGACTAAGTAATGTGACTGATTAGGCTGGGGGGAAGGTTAGTGCCAAGATGGTAGAGGAAAGGCAGGGACTCAACTGAGCTCTTCTAAATTCCCCTCCAAGCAACTCTAAATTAGCCCCTCAAAATGAATTTTGGAGCTGCAGAAAGAACAAAAGAATGGGGTGATGCAGTTTTCTAGCCTATGACGACTTGGAAGCTTGGTAGAAAAGATCTGTCTTATTGGGGTAAGAATGGAGAGCAATCTAGCATAGGCTGCCCTATACAAATCAGCAGCATACAATGGAATTTGTGGGGATGGTTTCTGGAGCTATCTGCCCATAGATGGTAAAGAGGAGGCAATGTTACATTAGTCAGAAGAAAGAGTACAGGAGACCCTTTGCTGACACTAGATGTAGGGTTCATTGCATTGCCTCTTTGCGAGTTCTGGGTTGCAGTCCTGGGGTAAAGAGGGAGGCCATGGGGGAATTGAACTCAGACCACAGTTGTAGGACAGAAAAAAGAGTACTTGTGGTCTCTCATTGAAGAGAGCAATGCCAGGAGAAGGAATGCCTTTACATTTCCTTGGATCCTACAGTTTTGCAAAAACTGAAAACTTTATAGCCCTTCTCCCCAAACAGTAGCAGCACAAAAACCTGGAACTGGGGCCCCCATGAGAGCAGAACACAACTTTAACCTAAAAGTCAAGAAGTAGGCTGAAAAAATTAGCAAACAACAATAACAAAAAATAATTTGACCTATGGTTACTAGGAAGATTTTAACTGAAACTCAGAACAACACATCAAAGTCAAAATAGTTGCATCCAAAATCTGGAAGAAAAATATGGATTTCTGGAAATACCCAAAAAGGATTTTAAAAATTAAATAAGAAAAGTAGAAGAAAACGTTGGGAAAAGAAATGAAAGTGATACCACAAAATCATGAAAAAAAGAGTTGATGGCTTGGTAAAAGAGGCACAAAAAGAAGAAATATGAGAAAGTAACACCTTAAAAAACAGCATAGGCCAAATGGTAAAAGAGGTACAAAAGTCCACTGAAGAAAGTAAACACCTTAAAAAAGCAGATTGGCGCAATGGAAAAAAATAAATTAAAAATTTAGTGAAAAACTCTCTAAAAATGAGGTTACACGAAAAAAGATATACAAAAATCTGCTGAAGAAGAAACTTTCTTAAAAAGTAGGTAAAAGGAAAAGGAGGTATAAAAATTGATTAAAGAAAATAAATCCTTAAAAGTTTGAATTGGACAAATAGAAGCAAATGATTCCATGAGACCTCAACGAAAAAATGAAGCAAAATTTTAAAAAAATGAAAAAATAGAAAAAAGAGTAAAATATCTCATTGGAAAAACAACTGATCTGGAAAACAGATTGAGGAGAGTTAATTTTAAGAATTACTTGACTACCCGAAAGCCATGATCAGAAAAAGAGCCTGGACATCATCTTTTTTATATATATATATATATCATATATATATACACAATATATATATATATATATATATATATATATATATAACACATATATATAATATATAAAATATATAAAGCTACAATAATTTTAAAATATATATATATTATAAATTTTAAAAAATTATTGTAGCTTTATATTGACAGATCATATGAATGGGTAATTTTTCAATATTGTCCCTTGCACTCACTTCTGTTCCAACTTTTCCCTTCCTTCCACCCCCTTCTTTAGAAGGCAAGAAGTATCTTACATGTTAAACATGTTAAAGAATATTTTAAATACAATATATGTGTACATATTTATACAATTCTCTTGTTGCACAAGGAAAATCAGATTTAGAAAGATAAAAATAAAGTGGGAAGAAAAACAAAAATTTAAGCAGTCTGCATTCATTTCCCAGTGTACTTTCTCTGGGTGTAGCTGGTTCTGTTCATCATTGATCAATTGGAACTGAATTGGATCTTCTCATTGCTGAAGATATCCACTTCCATCAGAATTTATCCTCATATAGTATTGTTGTTGAAGTGTATAATGATCTCCTGGTTCTGCTCATTTCACTCAGCATCAGTTCATGTAAGTCTCTGCAGGCCTCTCTGAAATCATTCTGCTGGTCATTTCTTACAGAACAATAATATTCCATAACATTAATGTACCACAATTTATCCAGCCATTCCAATTGATTGGGTATCCATTCAATTTTCAGTTTCTAGCCACTATGAAAAGTGCTGCCACAAACATTTTTGCACATGTAGGTCCCTTTCCCTTCTTTATATCGCTTTGGAATATAAACCCAGTAGAAACACTGCTGGATCAAAAGGCATGCACAGTTTGATAACTTTTTGAGTATAGTTCCAAATTGCTCTCCAGAATGGTTGGATCCATTCACAACTCCACCAGCAATGTATCAGTGTTCCAGTTTTCCCACATCCCCTCCAACATTCATCATTATTTTTTCCTGTCATCTTAGCCAATCTGACAGGTGTGTAGTGGTATTTCTGAGTTGTCTTAATTTGCGTTTCTCTGATCAATAGTGATTTGGAACATTCTTTCATATGAATAGAAATAGTTTGAATTTCATTATCTGAAAATTGTCTGTTCATATCCTTTGACCATTTATCAATTGGAGAATGGCTTGATTTCTTATACCTTAGAGTCATTTCTCTCTCTCTCTCTCTCTCTCTCTCTCTATATATATATATCTATATATATATATCAGAACCTTTAACTGTAAAAATGTTTTCCCAGTTTATTGCTTCCCTTCTAATCTTGTTTGCATTAGTTTTGTTTGTTTGGAAAAAGCTTTTTAACTGGATATAATTAAAGTTTTTTACTTTGTGATCAGTAATGATCTCTAGTTCTTCTTTGGTCACATTCCTTACTCCTCCACAAGTCTGAGAGATAAACTATCCTATGTTCTTTTTATTTACTTATAATTCTTGTTCTTTATGCCTAAATCATGAACTCATTTTGATTTTATCAAGATAAGTGTTAAGTGTGTTAAGTATGGGTCCATGCCTCGTTTCTGCCATGCTAATTCTGGTCATCATCTTTTAAGAAACTATTAAGGAGAATTGCCCTGGTATCGAGGGTAAAAGAGAAATTGAAAAAAATCCATCACTTACCTCTTATAAGAGATTTTCAAATGAAAACTCAGGAATATTAAAGTCAAATTCCAGAGCTCCCACATCAATGAGAAAATATTTCAAGCAGCATGAAAGAAAAATTTAAATATTGGGGAGACAGGATAACAAGATTTAGCAGTTTCTACATATGAAGGAGAGTTTAGAAGGTAATAGAATGGAGAGCAAAAGGCCTAAGTTTATGACTTATGACTAAAAAATCTATTATCCAGACTAAACTGAATATAAATTTTTTGTGGGGTAGGGGGAATGGATATTTAGTGAAATGGAGAACTTTCAGGCATTCCTGATGACAACACCAGCCCTGAATATAAAATCTTTTAAATACAAGACTCAGGAGGAGCATAAAATTGTAAACAGGAAAGAGAAACCATAAAGGAACTCAATAAGGCTAAGTATATACAGTTTTACATGATAAAGTGATACTTGTAATTCCTGAGCACTTTATCATTATTAAGACAGAAGAAATATACATAGATAAAAAGCATGGGTATGAGTTGATGATAATGGGATGATATCTTTAAAAAAAAGTAAAATTAAAAAGTGAGAAAGAGGGATACACTGGGAAAAAGGGGTAAGGGTGAGGGTAAGGGTAAAATGAGGTAAATCATCAAGAAGTGCAAATGAACTTTTACCATGGTAGAGGCTAGTGAAGAACAACACTCGAATCTTGTTCTCATTGGAATTAACTCAGAATAATATACACATTCAATTGGGTATAGAAGTTTACCTTGCCCTACAGAAAAATAGGAGGAAGAAGGGAATAAGAGAAGCAGAGTAGTGGGCTGTCATAAGGGAGAGTGGATTGGAAGAGGTAGTGGTCAGAAGCACAACACTTTTGAAGAGGAATAGTGTCAAAGACAAAGATAAATGAGGGGGAAATTGGAAGAAAGGAAATATATAGTACTCATGACTGAAGAAACATAAATTTTTCTGATAGAGGTACCATTTCTTAACTAGAGAACTGAGATTTATAAAAATGTCATTGACTAACTGATAAGTAGTCAAAGGATTTGAACAATTTTCAGATGGAGAAATAAAAACTATAGTCATATGTTCCAAATCACTATTGATTAGACAAATGCAAATTAAAGCACCTCATACTATCAGATTGGCTAATATGACAATAAAGGAAAATATGTTGAAGTAAGTTTGGGAAAATTGGGACAATACAGTACTATTTGTAGAATTGTGCACTGATTCGATTATTTTGGAGAGCAACTTGGAACTGTGTTCAGATAAAACTCTATATCCTTTGATCCAGAAATACTATTATTAGGTCTGTTTCCCAAAGAGATTTAAAAAAGGCGTAAAAAAAGGCAGATGGGAGGGGAAGAAAAGGACCTAAATGTATAAGAATATAGCCCTTTTTATACTGGCAAAGAATTCGAAATTGAGGGGATATCCATCAATTGGAGAATGGATGAATAAGTCTTGATAGGTAATATGGTGCTATAAGAAATGATGGGCAAAATGCTTTCAGAAAAATCTGGAAAGACTTAAGTGAATTGATGAAAGTGAAAGAAGCAGGCCCATAGTTGTTCACATTCACAGCAATATTGGATGATCATCCACTGTGAATGATCTAGCTATTCGCAGTAATATGACCCAAGACAATTCCAAAAGATTAATGATGAAAAATCCTGTCCATCTCTAGAGGAAAGAACAAATGTAATCTGAATGCATATCAAAGCTTGCTTAAAAAAACAACACTATTTTTATTTTTTATGACTTTTTTTTCTTTTTTTACAAAAATGGGCTCATATGGAAATAAGTTTTGAATGACTATATTATAACTTAAAATGAAATTACTTGCTTTCTCAGTGAAGGAAGGAAAGGAGAGAATTTAGAACTCAAAATTAAAAAAAATATATAAACTGTGTAATTGGGAAAAGTTAAAAAAGATATGCCTGACATAGCTACTCTCTTATAATAACATATAGGGATTATTCAGAAATTTGTCTAAACTCTTCTTGAACCACTGTGTACTAAATGACTTTGATAATGTTACCATCTACAATGTAAATAGTACTTGGTTTTATTTTTCCTGAAATATCCTCTATCTGGTTTCTTTTGGAGAAGTCATTATTCACTCCATTGATACTTTTCAACATGTGAAAAATCTGATTTCCCTCTTCTCTTTTCCCCCACTGTTTTGGGGGAATTGAAAATTGCTGTTTTATTTTGCATTATATAAAGTTTTGTCTTTTCAGTTCCTTTTCTCCAATTTGATTTATTTATTTTGAATTGGCAACTGATTTCTTGGAATACACACAGAGCATCATTTTGCTCATGAGTAGAGTAACATTCATTCGTTCATTTGTTTATTATTCCTGATAACACTGACTAATGTTTTGTGATCTAGTATGGCTTCTGGTATATACTGCAATATACTAGTATATTGCTGGTATATTGGGCTAATGTTTTTGTTACAACAAACTTTTTTTTTTTTTTCATAGAATGTACATTTTGGCCAAGATTTCCACAATTTCATTTTTAAATTCTTCAGTTTTTCAGTGAAGAATACCTAGTTGTAGTTGTAGTTTTAGATGGTTAAGCTTAGAATATCCTTTGTATTTACCACTATTTAATCTGGATGCTATAAAAGATAATTGAGAAGTCAATTTTTTCTATTTTTCTATTTCTATTTTTTCTCAGTAAAGATTGAAATGAAAGATGTTATTCAGACCATTTAATTGTTCTTCCATTTTTATTATTGAATTTATAGAGGCAATGATTATTAAGTATTCTCACTTATTGATGGCTTTATTCCATCAATAAACTTAGAGTTGACTTGTGAGTTTCTTGTAAAGTTAATTTCAGATTCTTTGTTTGTCTGGGTCATATCTAGTTTGTATTTGACCTAAGACATTTTGTATCCTTCTGTTTTTACTTGGGTGGGCATTTTATTCTCTGGATAAAGGAGATGCTTTCTAGGAAAGGAAGTTTCACCAGTTAGCCAAGAAAGGTTTTTGTGCCTGTTTTTTCTCATCTATTTCTGGTCTTGGTTTCTTTTTTTGGTTGCTTAATTTCAACTATTAATGCACATATGATTGGATTTTAATTATTTGAATTACCAAAAGTCTGTATTCCATAATGGAATATGTTTGTACTATTTCCCTTCTTTGTGTATTATTAGTTAAATGAGTGGGATGAAGTAGTTCACCAGTGTATCTTGCCAGCTGTTGCTCCCAGTTTGTGTTGTAAAACTCATAAACACTCAAGATGATTTGGTTTTCTAAACCTGTGCTCTTATGTTTCAGTACTCGTAGATGAAGGAGAGCTCATTTTAATATGTTTCATATTTTTCCTGTTTTCTTTTTTTTTTTGGTGGGAGAGGATAGTGAGAATTCTCTCATCCTTGGTGTGGGAAAAATGTGCGTGGAACAAATCTCTAATGAAGTATATAAACCGTGTGTGTCTGTGTCTGTCTCATTTTCCTCAGTTTATTAGGTGCAAGGCCTATTTTATGATAATTAATTTTTATATGTTAGTGGAACTTTAGGTTGCTTTGACTTTATAGATTCAATTTTTGTATGCTCATTTAAAAATGACTTTGTCATCATTGTAAACATTAAAAAATAAAAGTCAACCACAGTTTCAGCTCATCTGTCTTTTCCTTATAGATAATTAATTAAAGCGCTATACCAGTTAGCACTTTTTTCTACTTTTATCAATTATTATAGAACTTGGTTAAACTTTTATATAATTTTCCTTGCTTGTGATTCTTTGAATTCATTCAACAAACCTTTAAATGTCTATTGTTTACAGTGTGCTAAGCCAAGCATTCATGTAAAAAAAGAATGCTTTTTTATTTTTTTTATCACTGCCATCTGTAGTTAATCCTACGCACAATTTATTTTTTTAAATTAATGTTTTTATTTTATTTTATTATATATATAGTTTTACTATAGCTTTTTATATACAAAACACATGCATGGGTAATTTTTCAACATTGACCCATGCAAAAACTTCTGTTTCAACTTTTCCCTTCTTTCTCTCCACCTCCTCCCCTAGATAGCAGATAGTTCCATACATGTTAAAATATATGTTAAATATAGTATATGTATACATATTTATACAGTTATCTTACTTCACAAGAAAAATAAGATTTAGAAAGAAAGTAACCTGAGAAGAAAAAACAAAAATGCAAGCAAACAATAACAGAAAGAGTGGAAATGCTGTGGGGTGGCCCATACTCAATTCCCAGTGTTTTTTCTCTGGGTGCAGCTGGTTCTGTTCATTACTTATCAATTGGAATTGATTTGGATCCTCTCATTGCTGAAGAGAGCCACGTCCATCAGAATTGATCCTCATATAGTATTGTTGAAATGTATAATGATCTCCTGGTTCTTCTCATTTCACTGCACAGTTTATTTTTAGCAGTTTAATTTATTAAATATTTGAATCATTATTGTGTTCAAGTCACTGCTTAAAAGAATTTGGGAATAGAAAGATGAAGCACATATAACCAGTCCTTAAAGAGTTAGTACTTACTGGGTGAGATAAACACACATTTAATGATATCAGATAGAATTATCAATATCATAAAGTACATAGGGTCACTTGTTTAATATTTAATGAATGTTTGTTGAATTGAGTTATTCCTTCTATCTGCAAAGTGTGGGGGATGTTTGTGGAATAGTAAGTAGTATAGTTTGCTCGTCCTTGTTAAGTACATATAGGAGAATAATGGGAGATAAGATTAAAAAAAAGACATGTATTTGTCCCATCATGTGAAAGTTTTCAATACCATGTTGAAGAGTTTGTACTTTGTATTATAGTATGCAGCAGGGAGATATTGGAGAATTTTGATCAGAAAATTGACATTAGAATGATGCTTGAGGAAAATTAGTTTGGAAATTTTTCTATTTCAGTGCAAAACTTAAAAATTTGAGTAATCCAGTATTATTACATATCCAGTAATATTCAATTTTAAATGAAACAGAGTTTTTATAAGTTTTTTATGTAAGTTCTTTTATAAGAACTGCCTATGTGAACAGGCAGTTCCATTTAATGTAACAAATTATCTGACTTTGATGTAGAAATGATTTTTTTTTCTAAAGTAGAAATGGAGGACAGAGCTGGTAAAAAGGGAAATTGTGAAGAAAGGAGAGTATATTATTATACCCTGCTCTATTGAATGTCTTAAGTAAATCACTTTGAATAGTTAACTGTAGTCTTTTCTGCATTGGGAAGTACAGTGTCAGTCTAACTATTTAAACTCTTATATTGACTTGAAATTTTTGCTAGTTTGTGAAAGAATAACGTAGAAACTTGCTTTGAAGGAAGCCCTACAGTAAATATAACATTCAAAAATAATTTGGTTGCTCTGTTTATTCTTTGGGAAGTTAGGCCTACCTTAATGAAGGCAGCATGATTAAGCAGACTTTAAAATATCTGCAAACCCAGATCTTATAAGACTGTGAGGTTATTTCACAATAAGAAAGTGAGATTCCACCTCCTTCTATGTTGTTCCCTCTGCCTTTACTCCCAAAACTTTCAGAAAAGGAAGAGAAGGAAAGAAGAAAAGAAGGAAATTGGAGACCCTATTTTTTTTGAAGGGAAGAGTGGCTTTTCTTCTGGTCTCTGGGAGAAATAGAGAGAGATCATGGTTATTTAGCACTAGTCTAAATTGTGTAGTTTTCTGGCTCTTGTTTACTTCCCTTGTATTTATCTAATTTGATTCCATTTTCTTTAACCCCTGTTAACTGTAGTCTTTTCTGCATTGGGAAGTACAGTGTCAGTCTAACTATTTAAACTCTTTTATTGACTTGAAATTTTTGCTAGTTTGTGAAAGAATAACGTAGAAACTTGCTTTGAAGGAAGCCCGACAGTAATTTTAACATTCAAAAATAATTTGGTTGCTCTGTTTATTCTTTGGGAAATTAGGCCTACCTTAATGAAGGCAGCATGTAGTTGCACAAAGCTTTATTGCTTCTGCCATAAATGTATCCATATTTCCCTTTCCCTCCCTCCCTCCTTCCTTCCTCTCCCCCTCCCCCTCCCCCCCCCCCCCCCTTTTCTCTCTCTTTCTCTTTCTCTCTTCTGAGGCAATTGGGGTTAAGTGACTTGCCCAGGGTCACACAGCTAGGAAGAAGTGTCTGAGGCCGAATTTAAATTCAGGTCCTCTTGACTTCAGGGCTGGCCCTTTATCCACTGCGCCACCCTACATCTCCTTGAACATTTCCATTCTTTCTTTTTTTTTTTTTTTTAAATAACTTTTTATTGATAGAACGCATGTCAGGGTACTTTTTTACAGCATTATCCCTTGCATTCACTTCTGTTCCGATTTTTCCCCTCCCTCCCTCCACCCCTTCCCCCAGATGGCAAACAGTCCTTTACATGTTGAATGGGTTGCAGTATATGCTAGATACAATATATGTGTGCAGAACCGAACAGTTTTCTTGTTGCACAGGGAGAATTGAATTCAGAAGGTATAAATAACCCGGGAAGAAAAACAAAAATGCAAGCAGTTTATATTCATTTCGCAGTGTTCTTTCTCTGGGTGTAGCTGCTTCTGTCCATCTTTGATCAACTAAGGCTCTCTTTATCGAAGAGATCCACTTCCATCAGAATACATCCTCAAACAGTTTCGTTGTTGAGGTATATAATGATCTCCTGGTTCTGCTCATTTCACTCAGCATCTGTTCATGTAAGTCTCGCCAGTCCTCTCTGTATTCATCCTGCTGGTCATTCCTTACAGAACAATAATATTCCATAATGTTCATATACCACAATTTACTCAACCATTCTCCAATTGATGGACATCCTTTCATTTTCCAGCTTCTAGCCACTACAAACAGGGCTGCCACAAACATTTTGGCACATACAGGTCCCTTTCCCTTCTTTAAGATCTCTTTGGGGTATAAGCCCAGTAGTAATACTGCTGGATCAAATGGTATGCACAGTTTGATAACTTTCTGAGCATAGTTCCAAATTGCTCTCCAGAATGGCTGGATGTGTTCACAATTCCACCAACAATGTATCAGTGTCCCTGTTTTCCCACATCCCCTCCAACATTCCCCATTATCTTTTCCTGTCATTCTAGCCAATCTGACAGGTGTGTAGTGGTATCTCAGAGTTGTCTTAATTTGCATTTCTCTGATTAATAATGATTTGGAGCATATTTTCATATGTCTATAAATAGTTTCAATTTCTTCGTCTGAGAATTGTCTGTTCATATCCTTTGACCGTTTATTAATTGGAGAATGGTTTGATTTCTTATAGATTAGAGTCAATTCTCTATATATTTTGGCATTTCCATTCTTTCAATGAGCCCATCTCAGGTAGGAATTGGTTTAATAAGATAGAATATCAGTTTCGTTCTCACTTTATTAAGAATAGGAAAACAATTTCCCTTAATTCTTGGAAGGAATTTGAATTTTAAGAGGAAACTAACTCATCAAATATGTCTCTGATTGGATATTGGTACATAAGTGAATTTTAAGAATATAATGATTCAAGTGAATTTCTAATTGATAGAATTTCAGGAAGTGTAGTAGGAGATATTTTTAGGCAAGACCCCTAAGAGAAGCGTCTTTTATTTGGGGCATTCTAGGAATTTTCAGAATTGACACTGCACTATCCATTCCCTTTTGCCCTGTAGGAATTTCCTTCTCATTTTGGTTTTTGCAATCCTTTTACTTCCTTTTCCTCTTCTAAGCTTAGCCTGTTAGGTTTAGCTTAGTGGTTGTGACTACTGTGAGAACCCATCAGCCTATTACTTTTGCTGTAGGTTAAGACTCAAACCATATCTTATGCAAAAATCTTGCTAGGTAAAAATCTTGCCTGTCCTTGAGTGTGGACCACAATGCTCTTGCTCTCAGAATGTTTGAATACTTAGACTTAAGTACAAATGTTATATTTTTATTCTCACCAGTCATTGATTGGATGATGCTATATATACCTGACTGTTAACAGCCAGCAGAGGGAGACAAGGTAACATTTTTTGCTTAGCAGTAAAAATTTGTTAGAGGGATGTTAATACAATTCTATTAGGAAAAAATGATTAATACCACAAACAGGAAGAAGCAGTTTGCCATGAGTTTCTCCTCTTTATTAGCTTTTATGATTAGATGAAATAAAAAAATTTCCAGTTGCAAGGAGGCTATTTAATTTGGATTTTGAATTGGGTATAGAATTTGTTTACTTGAATAGATTGTTCTTAAAAGAAATGAGTGCTTGTTATTTTCATTTCTTAATCCTGCCTTTTTCCTATTATCTGTATCCCCTTGGATAAATCACTTTAACTTTTGGGTTCTAAGTTTCTTCATTTCTAAATTCAGGGACTAGATCCTACATTTATTGACCAAAATTTTTTCCAGGTTGGCCTCAGTCATAGTTATAGTCAAGTTGGCTGGGATTTTTTGTTTTGAGGATTTCTTTGACTGTCTTCTGAGTTAGATAAATTATTATTTATAGAAGTAACTCAAAGCATTTTTTACCCTGTGAAACTGACAATAATGGTGTGTTTCAGGTCACAGGTTGAACATCACAGCAGAGAATGATTGCCGACGGTTACACTGTTCTCTCAGAGACTTGAGCTCTCTCCTCCAGGCTGTTGGCCGATTAGCTGAATATTTTATTGGAGATATGTTTGCTGCCAGATTCAACGATGCACTTACGGTTGTGGAGAGGTAAGCAAAAGGCACAGTGTAAGTCATTTCTTGGTAGCTTTGTTATTGTTTTGAGGAACTTTTTATATAAATTCTAAAGGATGATATTAATTCCACCAGAAACCAAGTGAAAACATTTTGCTTTGCATTTTGTTGCACAAAAAATGTTGCTGCTTTTGTTTCTTTGTTGTCGTTTTTTGCTAAATAATATATTTTAATTTTTACTTCACCTTCATTTCCAAATCGATCTCTCACAATTCATCTACTCAGAGAGCTATCTTTGTATGAAAGTTTGATTGAATAGCTGTAAGATTCCACATCTATAGTCTTCCCAGTTCTGTAAAGAGGAGAAGGAAGTGCATTTTCTCTTCCCTCCTTTGGAACTAACCTTGTCATTATATATAATCATTATATATATGTCATTATATATAATCGGCATTTGGGGGTTGTGTTTTGTTGTTTGTTTTTCTTTTTTTTCACTTACATTGTGCTAGTCCATTATTTAGTAGAAAGTCTAGTTAATTATTCTGTGCCACAAATTTTAGGATATTTTGTATAATAGAGATATCTTGTTACTCTCATGCTAGATTTTTTAACTTTCATTTAGTTCTTTCTTCCCCAAATATCATTTCTTTGTTCTTATTGTAATATTAGCCACCATGCTTTCATGGTTTTTGATAAAGGGATCTAGAATTTTGAACTGTTCTATTTTTGTTGCCACTCTCTACTGACCTACAGAGCATTCTCCCAATTTTCTCAATGATTGTAATACACAATTCACCCCCCCCCCCCAAATCTACCCCATTCTTTGTTATTTTGGGGAAATCTGCTGACTGATTTCTCAGCTTTCTTCTTTATTTAATTACACATTAACTTAGGTATATTTAATTTTTAGCATGTTTCAAAGCAGAGCTGTTTCTAAGAGTCAGAATTTTGATATTATACTCTTCAACAACAGCCAGTCTACATTTTTTAACTGATTTCCATTTACTTAGGGACTGTTAAAATAGACATCCACATTCAGCTATGCATTCAAGCTATATTTTTCCACTAGCTCTTTCCATATGCCTACAAATATGTTCAAATGTATCTAATTCCAAATAATTTTACCTCATCTTAAATCTCCTCACTCATTTATTGGTAGTACTTAAAAGATATGTAATTTAATTTTGTGGGTACCTAAGTGCCTATTGGTTATTTTGAACCAGTTGTCTTAGCATCATTTTGAACTTGGCATATCTAAAACAAAACTATTGTTCCTCTGAAATCTTTCTCTTTTTCGAATTCCTTATTTTTTTTATTTATTATTTTGCTGAGGCAGTTGGGGTTAAGTGACTTACTCAGGGTCACACAGCTAGGAAGTGTTAAGTGTCTGAGGCTAGATTTGAACTCAGGTCCTCCTGACTTCAGGGCTGATGCTCTATTCATTATGTCACCTAGCTTCCCCTGA
This sequence comes from Antechinus flavipes, assembly GCF_016432865.1. NCBI lineage: Eukaryota > Metazoa > Chordata > Mammalia > Dasyuromorphia > Dasyuridae > Antechinus > Antechinus flavipes. Next base: position 116,674,237 of record NC_067398.1, on the reverse strand, counting down.
ATTCTTTATTTCTTTTAAGAAGACAATACTTGCAGGCACCTGGCTTTGTAGTTTCTAGAGTCCTCACTCTTTGAAGACTTGTTACTTTCCCTCATCTCACATATATGGTCTATTGCAAGTATAGTTGCAAGTGTACCACCACAGGATCTCTCTGTCCCTTTTTCTCCACTCACACAAATTTTTTAGGCCTTCGTTAACGTTTCACTTGAGCTTTTGCAGTATACTCCTAATTGATTCCCCTGCCTCTATTCTCTTCCCTCTCTAGTTCATCCTTCTTGCATTTGCTAAAAATGACATTTTTGAAGCACAGCTCTGATCATTTTACTTCCATACTCAATATACACTAATAATTCTATATTGCCTTGAGGATAAAATATGAACTCTTCTGTTTAGCTTTTTAAAGTCCTTCATAATATGGCTCCATCCTCTCTTTCCATCTTTATATTACTCTTCTTCGTGCATTTTCCAGTCTAGCCACACTAACCTTCTTGCTCTTTTTCCCTCATAGCACTTCATCTCCTTGCTTCTTTTAACATTGTCAGTAAACATTTATTAAATGTCTACCATGTGTCAAGGAGTATGATATTGGGTTCAGGATATGCTATGTTGCACCAGTAGCATGTCCCTCCTTCTAACTTCTGTCACCTAGAGTCTCTAGTTTTCTTCAGAGCTCAGCTCCAGTACCACCTGATCCTCTATCTTTCCTTCCCCATTATCTTGTTTTTATACTATATAGATAGGTTTGTCAGACTAGCCAAAACAAACTCTTCTGTCATTGTTGGTGGAACCAATACATTTGTACTTTATCATAGTTCCTGGAGTGCTGCATAAGGAGTTGAAATCTTACAAAAAAGAAAATGGTGAGTAGTGCAGCTCAATCGGATCAAGTATATAGAGAAGGCCTTTTCTGAAAAAGACAAATTTGGAATGAATTTAGGAATCTTTTATTGATTTGATTTATTGATTCCAGAAGACTGGAAAAATTATGTTATTTAAGTGTGTCAGATACTTTTCCAGTGCTGCAAAATCTTTATGAGAGTAATCTGCACATAATGGATCTTTGATGGAATTTTAAGAAAGCAACCAGATTTTAAAATTAAAAAAAAATTGTTATTTCATAGCAGACCACATCTTTAAAATTATACAACTGAACAAAAGGGAATATAAGAGAACATTGTATTTTTTGTTAACTGTAAGAATGCATTTGATTCAGAAAAATAAATGCTATTTTAAAAAATCTGTTTTCAAAATATCCAAATCATAAACAATTACTCAAAAGAAATAGGAGAAATAAGTTTGTTCAGTGATCTTCTGATCATTAACATCAAGGGAGGCATAGAACAAGGTGAAATTGCTCACCATAAACTTTCGCTTTTGCCATAGAGGATATTTTGCAAAGAGTATAAGTATAGTATAGAGTACTATAGATGGAGGTCCTGCAGATGTTTGTTAATGACATTGTGGTTGCAGCAAACGTTACAGAACTTTTGAATGAGATCCACAGTCACTCAAGAGTTCAGAAAACTTGGCTATATAGGAAAAAATACAGTGATTAAAGAAAGCCCACTGTCCAGGCTACAATGTATAAATTAAAAGCGTTTAGAAATGAACAGTAGGAAAAAAAATCAGATTGAGTGCTAGATTGCCTTTTAGAAATTCCCTAGTGCTTTTAGCAATCCCAAGTAGCCCCCTAATTCAACCAGTTATTTAGCATCACTGTTCTTCTATTACTGATGAATTACTTTCATGGAATGTTAACAATCTTTGAAGAATTAAAACTGTTGTCAAAAGGCAGTAAGTATAACTAAGTCATATGTAACATAATATGCACAACAAACACAAATTAAAAAAAATACAACAAATGTTTTAGGAGAGCTGTGCATTTATTAAGTACCTAATATATAGTAGGCACTGTGCTTAAGCACTGAGGATATAGAGAAGGGCAAAAACAGTACCTGATTTCAAGATGCTTCCACTCTATTGGGGGAGACAAAATGCAGACAGTAGTGTGCAAACAAGATAATTCAGGATATAATCACCAAAAGGAATGTGGTAGAACTGAGAGAGACAGGAACAACTTCTCTTAAAATATGGTTGTTAACAGGATCTTGGAGAAAGGCACAGAAGTCAGAAGGTGGTGATGAGGAAGGAGAGAATTCTAGACATGAGGGACAATCAGTGCTAAGGATCAGAGTCAAGAGATGAATGCTTTGTGTGAGGAACAGCAAGGAGACCATTGTCACAACATATGTGCCAGGGTGAGGAAGGTGAAAAGAAGGCGTAAGAAAACTGTTATTGAGAACTTTAAAAGCCAAATGAATTTTGTATATTTGTTCCCAGAGATAGTAATAAGGATCTACTGTAATTAATTGAATGGAGAAGTGAGTGATATGGTCAAATCAAAGCTGTGCTTTAGAGAGATCAGTTTGATAGTTGACTGAAGGACAGTCTGAAGTGAGGAGAAAGAATTGAGGGAAGTAGAATAACTAGAAGACTTACCACTTGAACTCCAGACTTGAGTGGATGAGGTTCTGCACCAGTATTTAGAGAGGAGAGTGCTTGAGAGTTGTTATAAAAATTGTAAAAGTTGTAAAAATCTACAAATCTTAGCAAGATTGGACATGAGGGAGTGAAGAGTCAAAGATGATAGCTTTGAGGTTAGAGCCTGGGGGGCTTGGAGTATAGTGGTATCCTTGACAGTAATAGGAAGGTTAGGAAGAAAGGAGAGTTTGGTGGGAAGTGATTTTAAGTTCAATTTTGAGATATCTGCAATATTCACTTTTAGATATCTGATAGGCAGTTAGAGATGTGATAAGGAAGGAGAAATTTTATTTGGTGGTAAAGACAGTTTAGAAGTTACATGGCATAGAGTGGAATGACAACAGTTTACAATCAAAAAAGAGAATTAAATTGATGAGCATGGAAGTGGAACACTTGTGGATGATGATTGGATCAAAGGTCTTACCCATTTCTGTATGTAGCTGAGGTAAAATGGAGAGCTGAAGGTAGATTGAGGAATTAGGAAGTGAAGGTATTTGAAGGACCATCATTATTATGTATATTGAAGTCTCCTAGTATTATATAAAGGCCAGGAATTAGACAAAAGAAAACAGTTATCAGCCACATACTGAACTTATTGAGGAAAGGGTTGTCTTGGAGGTTAGTAGATAGCTGCCAGAATTTTGATTGAATGATAAATTTCTTTTGAATGAATTTCAAAGTAGCAGAGTTTATTGAGTGGTAATAGTAAAAAGAGAGGAGTGGAATCAGTGATATTTCGGCTCCCGTAGCTTGGCCATGCTTAGGGCTGTGAATAAAAGTATTAGAAAGGGTATCAGGAGACAGCCAAGTCTCAGTGAATGCAAGAAGATGGAAAGAGTGAGAAAGAAAATGGATTAAAATGAAACGAAATTTATAACTTTAAGAGAACAGTAGAAGTCATGGGTAATTTTAATGTGAGACACTGGGATTTGGATTGTGGGGGATGGATGGGAATAATGGAATGGTCAGTTGCAGGATGGAGAACACAGTTTAAACATGTTTGGGGAGGGGAGCTTCAGAATCACAAAGGTGAAGAGGGTGGGAGTTGGTTAATATCTGAGAAAGGAATAGGTTGTTATCATCTCTAGGGGATCTTGGTAGAGTGCTCCCAAGGTCAACAAAGGATGTTGTCAGAAAGATAAACTATTTTAAAGGGAGGTGAGACAATCATCTAGTGAAAGAGGAAGAATAACAAATGGACAGCTTAAATTATTCCTATGGTATCCTTACAATATCTGTATATCTAGAGGAAGGCTTCCAGCATAATGTGAGGATTAATAGAAGGATGTTAACATTTGATAGAAACATGGATAGATTGCAAGAAACCAAGATTTCTGCTTGGTTGGTGGGAATATACCAGATCAAAGTATTGAAATACATTTATAAAATGCTAGCAAAGAGCAAAACTTAAACAAATCCAGCATACGGTTTGCTACCTTTTTTTTTATAAATTCTTAATTTATGATTCATAGATCTCTTTTTATGGCTTCAAAGAAAAAAATAATAGATGCTTGGCTTCTTTTCCCTACTTCCTTAATTTATTATTAAAACCGCAAGGCTTTTGTTTGGTTTGCCACTTATACTTTTCTCTCTTAGTTATCAGAGGGAGAAGTTCTGGAGGGGAAAAAAGGTTTTTTTTTTTTTTTTTTTTTTTTTTTAAATCATCTGAATAGAAATGGAAAGCTTAGGTGCATATCTCATGTCAGCAGGGTAAATACTTTTTGGCTTTCTCTTCCCAATCAGTAGGGAATAATTTTCCACTTCAAAGGAGGCAGAATTTTTCCTCTTGGGAAAGAAATTTAGCTACCGTTAGGGTATTTACTGGTAATTTGTATGCAATGTTCTCCTTAGCAACCAACAGTTTTTATAACTTGCCTATCATAGAGATTAAAATGAAATCTAACCTTACTATTGAAACTCTTCTAAAACATTCAGTATTTCTTCTAGGACAAACCATTTTCAAACAACATTTAAACAGAAGACAGTTTATTAAAGAGATTTAAGTTTCATAAGGCCCCTGTGTTATACAAAAATGCCTACTCCTATCTATTTAAATTCAGCAAAACAGCAAATTTAGTCACATTTTGACTTTTGAAAGCCATTTTAGTGTCCTATTCTGTTATTTTGATATAGCTATTGAATAATATAGTTAGTTTTTTTTCACTATTGCTTTCTATTTTTTGTTCCCGTCTCTCTTATCCCCTTCCCCTGCCCCAACAGATTGGTTAAAGTAACTTTATATGGATCCCAGATAAAATTGTACAACATTGAAACTGCTGTGCCATCAGTATTGAAACCTGACCTCATTGATGTGTGAGTATGGATTTTTTTTTCCTGTCTAGGTGTAAAGTTCTATTTTTTTAGGTACAAGATTTACTCTTGACAGAATTCTTACAGAATCCAAAGAAGCCAAAAAATGAGAGTGGTATGGAGATGAGAATATTAATTATAAGTACTCTACCCCTCTTCACTACATACACATATGTGCCTTAGGGTTTTTTCCTTTTCCTTTCCCTCCTTTTTCTTGTCTTCCCTAGTTATCCTCATTCTTTCTCTGTCTCCTTCCTTTTTGCTCTTCATCCTTGTCTTCCTTCTCTCTGTACTTTCTTTCCTTCCTTCTCATTTCCTTTCCTTTCCCTTCCCCTTTTCTCCTAGTTTTCTGCCTTCTTCCTGCCCTTCTTATTCCCTATCCTTTTTTTATCTTCTCCCTTTCTGTCCCTTTTCCTTTCTCTCCTCTTATATTTCTTTCTTCCTTTTCTTCTCTGCCTCATCTTGTTGCTCTCCTCCCTCTCCCCCTCCTTTTCTTTTCTTCATAATCTTCTATCTCTCTTCCCCTTCTCCCCTGTAGGTCTTACTTTCCTCTCTACCTGTCATTTTTCTTCCCTTTCTCTTTCCTTTCCAGCTTTTCTAAGAGCATATGTTGTTTTCCTTTTCCATTTTCTGCTGCAGTCTTCACAAATTTTCTGGATTTGGGGAGTGTGATCAGAGTATAAAGGCATGAATTTCTCATGCCCTAAGTTGGATGATGGTTTTCAGTATTGTTATATCCAGCTTTAAAGAAATCTGAAGTTAGTTTCATGGAAAATGTGATAGTAATTCTAATGGTACTTTGATTTGTCTTGGCCAAAGATATGTATTTCATTTAAGTAAATCAGTAAATACTAGCCAGTGGAGGCAGAACCAAATGACCAATTGGTTAAAAATTACAGGGAAGTATATTTCAGCCTAAGGTAGTACTTTTAAAAAATTAGAATTCTCTGTAAATGTTGCCTTTTGTGGTAATGAACTCTGTATCACAGAAGATTTTCAATTAATGACTAAATGAAAATTTTGGCGGGATAATTTAGAGAGAAATTATGCTTTGGGTAAGTGTTGAACAAGTAACTTGTAAAGTTACTTCTCAGCTTTAAAATTCAGTGAATCCAGTATGTCTTCCTTGTCCCACTTCTCCCTCTTAACCCTTGCCCAGGTTCTCCAAGTACTCATCTAGTAATTTTATTAAATTTGTATTTGATACATTAAGTAAAATCTTCAAATGGAAAAATAAACTTTGTCATTTTCTTTTTCTTCAGCAATTCATTCTTATAAGGAGGTTAAAGAGCACGATTATCAAGCTGATTTATACACAAAATAATTAGAGTAGTACTCCAGATTTTAGATACACTGATTATATTTCCTTTAAGTGGCTTTAAGACAGTAATTTTAAAGCATCTTTTGTTTAGTGAGTTTGATTACTATCTCTACTTTTTTGATTCTTGAGGAGGATGTAACATTACTTTTGATTTCTCTTTTATTTAATAATAATTATTTAACTTTAATGATTTATAAGGCACAGTACAGACTCTGGAGAAAGCAAACCTGTTTCTGTATTTTAAAATTTATCATGTAGCTAGGAGGATACCAGAGCTCCAGAATTTCATTTCTATTTTAGTGCCTTAATAAGGCTCCCTTAAATACCTGTCACTTAAAAAGTATAATTAAAGCTGATTGTAATTGTTAATTAATAATATTTAATAGCTGGCCTTAACTTTTTTTTTTTCTTTTTTGGCTGAGGCTGTTGGGGTTAAGTGACTTGCCCAGGGTCACATAGCTAGGAAGTGTTAAATATCTGAGACCAGATTTGAACTCAGGTCCTCCTGACTTCAGGACTGGTACTTTATCCACTGTGCCACCAAAAAGAACCTTAACTGTTGATGTGAAATTAAGGTAGTAATTTTGAAGATTATACATTATTTTACAAGTTGTATTTTTTTAAAAATAACTTTACTATTTTCTTAATTATTACACTGTAAAGTATCCAGCATTTTTTCATTTGTTAGGTGCTACATGAAAAGGTAATAGCTTTCCACTGTGTCTGTCACATTGATAAAATGCCACTTTTGTTGATGGAATTCCTGTTCCAGAAGAAAACTTAGTTGGTGATAGATTATTACCATAAGCTTTAAAATGTAGTCTTCTTTCTCTTTTCCCAGTCATGCTCAGTCCCTGGCAGCGCTCCAGGCTTACTCTCATTGGTTAGCACAATTTTATAGTGAAGCTCATCGACAGAACCCACAGCAGTTCATCTCGCTGGTCTCCACTGCCATGGAAGCAGTCACACCTCTTATTAGTTCCAAGGTATTGAAATATAGAGAGCCAGTTTTGGCTCAGGGTTGGGAGTCAATAAAAATGATTTTAAAATCCACTTTCTTGTGGAAAGGTCAAAAACTTTTGCAGAAGACCAGTATTTTCAATAAATGCTCATGTTGAACATCTGTGTGCACCTGTTGTGCATTTGACCCAGATATATGGGCAGTCCTTACACTTCTATATATAATATTTTATAGCTTTATAATAGATACTTTGTTCAAAACAATCCAGTAAGATAACAAAATTGTGTTATTCAAGTTAAATGTTTCCCCTTATATTGCAGAACTAGAATTTGGGAGAACCAAGATTTTGTGACTGGTGCTCTTTCTACATATAAAGTATACTGTCTCCTCAGGCTTATATCTTCTTGCTGCCTTGACTTCATCTTTTGCTAGTCTCTGGTAATGTTTGAATAGATAAAGGCAGCAGTATATTCACACTCAGGATAGTATGATCCATGTGAAGTCATTATTAACCTTGAATGATCTGTATTAATATTTCTACAGAAGTATTTTATATTTGGAAAAGAGGAGTGGAGGTAGGAAATGCCTATGTTTGATTTTACTTTGCACATTTTTCAGTAAACATCTGTGAACTAGATATAAGAATTTGGATCTCTTGTCCTCAGAACTTCTGCTCCTAAATTCATGCTTATAGAGTAAATATTTTTCTGCTGAAGGAAAGCATGATAAAATGTAATCAAGGAAATATAATCACAGATAGAAAGTATTCACTTCATAGTCTTTTGGCATTGTATGAGGGAATATTCTCTTAAAAACAGATTTCATGCATACATGTATAGTAAAGGACTTTTCCTCACTGTAAAAGATATAGTTATCATGAAGCATTATATTGGAAACTATGGTGGAAGCAAAAGATGCCTATGAAAACAATGAGAATAAGATTTTGATTATTATTTATTAATGTCAAAAATGTTGGGATTCTAATGATTGTAGAAAAGGATTTTGTTCTTGATTATTTCTGGATTCTTGGTTTATATCACTTTTATTTCAGAATATACTTAGAAATGACTTGTCTTTTTCTATGGAATTAGTAAACTCTTGTTAAAATTAACTTACTGATTTGAAGGTGGTAGAGGGTTTAAGGAAGTTGTGCAGTGGCCTCATGGTAGTAGCAAAAATAGTAGAATATACTGAGGATTGCTTCTCTCACTCACTTCCCACCACCTTATACCAAGTCAAATGAATAGGTGCCAGTTGGATAATAATGAGTATAGGTTTAATCATAAAGGTAGAGTGAACAAAGCAAAATTTTCTTGGTTGGTGCCAGAAAGGTCTTGTCATTCTTGTCATTCTAGGCTAAAAAATGGTACAATCTGTTATTGCTTAATATTAAAATATTAAAACATCCTAGGACTTATTAGCTGCAATTCTTTCCCATCTCTCTATTACTTACTTTTTAAAGTTCCATCCATCTTTCAGAATCCAGCTTGAAATATTAGATTATAAACTTCTTGAGACCGAGAACTGGGTTTTAGTTTATCTTTGTATCCCCCAGGGCCTTGCAGATCCATATGGCATGACTTTGTGGGCCTATGATTAAAGTTTCTAGACCTATGTTATTGAATAATGGATCAAAGTCATCCTGAAGGTAGGTTTTTAGTAGAGCTATAGACAACTACTGGCTCTGTTGTACATTTCCAAGGACTTAATGATGACATAGCATGATTACCATATTCACTGTTACCCTAGAACTGTGAAAAATAAATTTAAAATAAAATAAAAATAAAATTGGGATCAAAAAGAGCCCAAAAGATTGGAACAGTAGGCTGATTTTAAAAGATCAAATTTAATGGGAATACATATAAAGTCCTGTACTGGAATAAGAATCGAATAGGAAAAATAGTTAGATGGCAGTTTATTTGAAAGACCTGGGTATTTTAGTGGATTGCAGGATCAACATGATTCATCCATGTGATATAATAGATTCTGGATTGCATTAGTTAGATATATAGTGCCTCAGATTAAAAAATAATATGATGCTCCTTCTTGTCTCAAGTCACATATAAAATGTCTAAGTCTTAGACATCACATTTTAAGAAGAATGTCAGTAAGTCAGAAGGTGATGATAAAAAGTCCTGAAGGCATGTCATAAAAAGGATTATTTGAAACCAGAAGAAGAGAAGGCTTGGAGTTGGGAGAGTAGTGTATCACAAAAGTGCTGTCTATGTGTGCTTTCTTATATTTTAAAGATTATTAGCATGTGGAAGAGGAATTATTATTAGATTTGTTTTTGCTTTATCTTGGAGAACTAAACTATCTAGGAGTAGTGGCAAGAAGTAGAGGGAGACAATTTTTAGCTTAATGTAGGGGGAAAATTCTCATAGTAGAGCTGTTCAAATTAAATCGACTACCTCTGGTCCTAGTGTATTTTCTGTTATACCTGTAGGGGTGTTGTCTTTGAACAGATCTTGGATAATTATTGTAGGAAATATTGTAAATGTTTTAGGTAGCTTTTGGATTAGATCTCTCAAATCCCTCATAATTCTGAGATTGTGTCTTAAGTATCTGAATTGACTGTAAATATGGCCATCATGGTTAAGTGTCATATTTGATTCCTTTATTATTTATCTTTGCTGCTTACTTGGACCTTACCTAAAAATGACTTTTTTTTTCATCACTGTATTATTGTGTTTGTGTTATTACTTCTTCCTTCCTCTTAATGATTGTAAATTCATGGAATATAGGGCTGTGTTTTGTCTTTTTGTAGGTAATCAGTAGTTATTGGTTTTTCAGACTACCCTATTATCCTAAGGGCATATAAAAAGCCTACATTTGAGTATTATCAATTATAGTGCTTAATGTGAATAAGATTCATTATAAGGACAAGACTTTGAGACAGTTTTTTTTTTTTTTAAAAGCCTCAGAGGATGGATCCAGTTTGAAAAGGAGAGGCGGGGGTGAGGGGGAGCACAGAAATGAGAGAAAAATAAAAAAGTTGCAATAAATTATAAATTGTAGATGAGGAGTGTTGAAGCATTAACCTGGAGAATAATTCTTGGGTGCAGTTAGAGAAGACTTCTTAGAGGAAAGGTGAGTTTCCCATCTTTGAGAGTATACAAGAGAAAAGGTCATTGCAGGCAGGGAAGTAATGTGACCAAAAATCAGAGTAAGATCAAGATTGTAATGTATAGCTTCATTTGGATAGAGAGGTTTTGATGGGAGAGTATAAAGAGGTAAGTAAGGTAGAGTGGGAATTTTGTGCATAGTTGAGACAACTGAATGTTTATATTGTAAAGTTTATAGGGAGTTAAATTTAAAAAGGGTGATTGAAAAAAGCCTGGCTATTCTATTCAGGATGAATTAAGACAGGCAGAAATTTGTGGCAGAGACTTTGGAAGTATTCCAGATAGGAAGTCTGTGGAAATAATGAGGAAGAGTGGAATCTGAAAGAAATTACAGAGGGAGAATTTCTTATGATTTGAGAGTTATGATTTGGCAACATTAAAATTGAAATTTGGTTTAGGAAAGAAAGGAAAAATTAGTGTGTCTTTTAATTAGCGTCTCTGTCCTATATCTAGTTCCAATAAATGGAATTACTGGATTTTGTCTTCCTCAGGTACAGGAGAAATTACTCTTGTCTGCGTGCCATTTACTGGTCTCTTTAGCCACTACAGTGCGGCCAGTCTTTCTCATCAGCATCCCAGCAGTTCAGAAAGTATTCAACAGAATCACAGATACTTCTGCCCAGCCACTTGTGGATAAGGTAAGAGTTGAATTAAGTTCTTTGGCTGGATAAAAATCCAGCTCTTGTTCATAACTTTAGATAGATATTTATTTTCATATCTTTCACTAAAAGATTAATTTTTGCAGATTGTTAGGATTGAACTTCTAAAATGATCACATTCTAGTATTCTTCCTAGTCTAAGCTATTAAGAAAATTCTGGTTTAGGAACAGACTCATAGAAAAAGATTTTGTCTTATCATTCTCCTTCAGAAACAGGTATTTTGACTCCAAATGTAAGTGTGTTTACACTTTCTTTATGGTGTATAGGGTCTGTTTTTTGAGATTGATAAGATTTTAGATAAACCCCCTTTATTAGCTCATGAGAAGTCTCAAGCTAAAAATTAGGGTGGAGGAAATAAGCTGTTTCTACTTGGAATATTTAGAGGAGGGATAAGAATCTTTAGCTATAAATTCAAGGAACTTGAAGGACATTTTCTTTGAAAATCCCCCAATGACATAATATGTAATTAGCCCCTTAGAGAAAATAATAATTTAAGGCAGGAACATGATGGTTAAACTTTCTTGTTTGGGCAGTTACAAAGAGGTAGGAGTGGGGTGGAGTCTGTATGTATGTGCATTACTTGTTGAACTTTCATGTTTGTGATTCTGATGCCAGTGTATGTTTGTAGATTCCCATTTTAAAAAAAATATATATTAGTTGTTCATGGCTGTCTTTCCTAGGCCCAGGTGTTGGTATGCCGAGCCCTCTCCAATGTACTACTGCTTCCTTGGCCAAACCTCCCAGAAAGTGAGCAGCAGTGGGCAGTGCGTTCAACAAACCATGCCAGCCTCATTTCAGCTCTGACCCGAGACTATCGCCACCTGAAATCCAGTGCCATTGTCCCACAGAGGAAGATGCAGTTGGAAGATAGTAAGTGTATTAGGTTACTGATTAATAACAGTGGAATCCTGATAATAGTTCAAAAAATTTTCACAACCATGCTCACATGATCCATATAATAGACTTGGAGGCTATGCAGAAATAGATGTATCTGTATTTCATGGGAGGAGGAAACCAATAAGCCAAAGAGATCAAATGATTTGCATTGAATCCACACAACTAGGTTAGTGGGAAAGTTGTCTACCACACCATTATACCTGCTTTCTGCAAAGTTGTCTGAATAAGAAGGATCTGCAACTTCTTTATCATATCTTAGCTTAACAGTCAAGAGAATTGATGAACTCAGGGGAGATGGATTTCTTGATTAGTGTTTATGTGTTCATCCTTTCAAGCTTGTGAATACTGTCTACTTTGCAAAGGCTAAATTTAGGGGTACAAATAGGATCAAGTAAGATCATCTCTTTTTGAATCTAATCTTTATTATTATATTTTGAGTCGCAATTAGAGTTAAATGACTTGCTCAGGGTCACACATCTAGGAAGTATTAGGTGTCTGAGACTGGCTTTGAACTCAGGTCTTCCTGACTTCAGGGCCTAAGACCATCTGTTTTTGAAATATATTCTGAACGTCAGTATTTACCTGGAGTCAAGGTGATGTGGTTGATGTAGAGCTAGAGGGGACCACAGAAACCATCTAGTACAAGTCTGATTTTATAGATGATGAAGCTAGTGTTTTAGAGTGTTAAGTAGGAAGATTAAAAGAGTTGTCTGGTCATCTGGATTGAGAACCCCAGAGAAAAGATTTGATCCTTGTGCCTCTGACTCTGAAGCCAGTGCTCATCCTCTGGACCATGTTGTTGTCTAGATTTGAAAGAAAAAAATTATATATGATTACTGTACTCTTGCCTAAGATAGCTACCTTGTCTCTTTAGTTAGTTTGATTACTATTAATTTATTATTATTTATGTAGATATCTGCCTCCTTAAAGGTAATTTTGGTATTTTTTCTGTGAATTTTGTTTTGGTGAGTGGGGCTCAACAGGCAAATGAGCTGATCAGGATGCTAAGATGTTTAGTGGTTAAGTTTTTTAAGACGTGGATTGCAATTGAGTGTGTGTTGTAACATTTTTAACTTGCAAGGTACATACCTAGTCAATAAAGACTTGATTTGTTCCCATAGAGAGGCTGCTGAATGAATGTAATACCTGATAACTGAACAAATTTATACTTTCTCATATTCCTTACTTGGTCTCTTCTTGGAACACATCATGATATGTAACTTAAATCTTGATTTGCAGCTAAAGTGATTATCCATCAGACACTTAGTGTCTTAGAAGATATCGTGGAAAGTATCTCTGGGGAAGCTACAAAGTCTCGACAGATTTGCTATCAGTCGCTACAAGAATCTGTTCAGGTCTCATTGGCCCTTTTTCCAGCTTTTATTCATCAGTCAGGTATGAATGAGCTCCAAGGCTTTCAGTGATTTATGGGGCTAATGAGAATGAAAGTTGTTAAGAATTCCTTTGAAGAAAACTGGGTTAGTAAAAGTACAGTGCTTCAACTTGCTACATGGAATGAGAATCAACATGGAAAAGGATTATTTTCTCTTTGGTGTCTGGTTCTGAGAGTATAGAATTTAATAAGACAGATTGGTCATGTTCCATGGTAATGAGTCAAACGGAGGACTCTTCTTTTTCTATCAACCGTTATCACCTTGAGTTTTCTTTAGTCCCTGTTATCTCTAACATGGGAAATGGAGGTAGATGAGAGTAATTTGGATTTAATGTGAGAATAAAACTTCTTTCTACTATTGGGCAATCTTCAGAATGACATACAGCAAGTGTTGTCTTAGTTCCAGAGGCGTAAATGTTTTAGCCATGTGAACTTAAGTTAATGTGTTTTTTTGGCATGGTATTTTGAATTACATGAAAGTAATTCAGGAATATCTCAGTCAACAAATATTTGTTGAGTGTGTCATATTTGCAAAGAATTTATATTATCTGGGAAAGCATGTATCAAATAAGGAAATTTCTCAATTAGGGAATGAAGGGCATTACATGTAACTAATATTTTCTATAATTCTTTTTTCACCCAATATTTTATATTTTCCCAAAACATGCAATAATTTTTAACATTCATTTTTTGGTAAAACTTTGTGTTCTAAATTTTTCTCCCCTCTCCTCTTCTCCCCAAGACAACAAACAATTTGATATATATTAAATATATGCAGTCCTTTTAAACATATGTAATTCATTTTAAAAATATGAATCATGTATTCATTAGCTACTTATTCCATAAACTCAAGATTTTTGATCATAGATAGAAATTGATAAAGCCCTCTCCTATGTTAACACAACATCTCTCTCAGTGTGAGTATACCACAGAATTTGCATTCGAAATGATCTATCATATTTAAGGACTAGGGAATTTTTTGACTTCCAAAGGAGCTTTTAATTGCTACAAAGAGTATTTAAACAGATCATTCCAAAGGTCTTTTCTCAGTGGCCCTTAAGTCTTTTTTTCCTTTCCGTGTATTGCTTACAGTAGTGTCAGTGGATGGGTGTCTCAGTATAAGGAGTTCAGGGAAAGTGACTATAGGGCTTAGAACTGGCCATAGAGTTTGTAGAAAAGAGTTCATGAAGCATAGGGCATTTATTAGATGCGACTGATGAGATGCTGAGTTTGATTCGTTTATTTTGTGTTTATTAGATGTGACTGATGAGATGCTGAGTTTCTTCCTTACCCTGTTTCAAGGCCTTAGAGTACAGATGGGTGTGCCTTTTACAGAACAGATCATACAGACCTTTTTAAACATGTTTACCAGGTAACTGCAGATAAATTAGTTATATATTTCTGTGGCTGCTTCAAGCTTCATAAAAAATGTTTGAATGATAACAAGTAATTCAATATATTACAAGTTTTTGATTCTTTTGCTTGTTGCTTTGAGAACTGCATTGACTTGTGCCATAAAAAATTTCTTGTGTTTCAATGTCTTCCCCCTCTTCCTCCTTTCCCTCATTTCTTTAGAGAACAGTTAGCTGAAAGCATTCTCCATGAAGGGAGTACTGGCTGTCGGGTGGTTGAGAAATTTCTTAAGATCCTCCAGGTGGTAGTTCAAGAACCTGGCCAAGTGTTCAAGCCTTTCCTTCCAAGCATCATTTCACTATGCATGGAGCAGGTTTGCCCCATTATAGCTGAGGTAAGAGCCTGGGAGCAGATGGGGAAACCTTTTTAAGTTTTTAGGCCAAGTGCTTGAAGGATTTCCTTCCCACCACTTCTTCACATTTTTTTTTCCTCTTTAAAAAAATTATTTTAATCTTAAATACAAAAAAGAAAAAGGAAAAACAACTATTACTATGTACACAGTAGAACATGAGAGAATTGAAAATATAAAGCAGTAAATTTCCATTTCAAGAAAATATAATAAATTGTAATGACCGTGTATTTAAAATCAGCTGGAGTCAGGAATTCAGGTTAAGGGAAAAAATCTTCAATCTTTATTGAAGTGAAGAGGTGAATAAGGATTGCGATAGCAATATGGGCAAGAAGGATTGCGATAGCAATATGGGCAGCTGTGACAGGAAGCCAGCTAACAGAGGATCTGAGCTGAAAAGCCGTCGCAATGGCAATGCAAGCAGTCTCTCCTTCCCCTTCCTTTTCCACTCCCCTGCCTCCACCCACCAAAATCGTCATTTCCTATACAACACATCAGGACTTGCACAAAGAGTGGGCTGGGACCATTCTTTCTCCAAGCATATATATTAATAGAGTATAGTCCAATTACTATTTAGCCTCATGTGCTTGGGACCTCAGTGCATCAATTCAAGCCTCAGCCCATTATAATAAATACTATACATTATGTTCCTATCTGTCCCATATTTTCTAGCCTGCCTTGTAGGTTTTTTTTTTGTTGTTGTTGTTGTTGTTCTCTGCTGTGTAATCTTTACCTTATTCCTACCCTTCCTCTCAAGAAGCTGTAATTAAGTGCAGATAAGTTACATAGATAGCTATACTGATACACAGATACATTTATATGCATCTATGTGAGACTCAACTGGGCCCATTTGTCCTGGTTTCTCTGAAGGTAGACATTTTCCCTCCTAAATCCCAAGTCTTTCTATATTTTTTTAAATCCACCAATTCATTTCCTACACTATAGCAATACAATATTCTAACCTTATACATCTAGTAATTTTAAATAGTTTAAAATAATATTGATGAGTATGGCTGACATATAGTATAGTTTCTTCTCTTGATTAAATCTATTTTAGTTTTAACTTTGAGATCATGATTACTACTCCTGCTTTTTTTATATAATAAATTCTACTCCTGATCTTCATTTTATGTTTGTGTGTATCTCTTTATTTCCTATCCCTCCTGATTCCTCTCCTTCACATTTTTAGTGATGAGGAATTTGGTTTGGAAATTAATATGGGAAGGAGTTCATTACAAAGTTTCAGATTACAGAGAAATGAGTTTATTTTAACTTGTGTAAAAAAAAATGGATCAGTGGTGATTGTTGGGAAAGATTTTAATAGCTTTTAGTCATTAACTTGTGCTTCCTCTACTCTTTTGCTGGCCTTAGTTTTGTGTGCATGATTTTCATGCACAAGTCTATAATTATATCTTTCTTTAAGATAGTTAAATATGTGAAAGCTAGTATGATCTTAGAATTCTTAGCCTCTGCACTGTGATTTAGTTGAACCTTAATAAATTAATGTGATCCCTCAAGAAACCCATTCTTAAGATAAAATGTTCCATTATCTTGGGATAGTGTGGTACTAGTGATTAGATAATATGGACTTAGTGTAAGGGTAAGGGGAGGGCAATTTATTGAGAAAGTCGCTGTTGTTGCAGTGATAATATACATGTGTGTATTTATTAAATGTTAGATAACTCTGTACATTATAGTTATGCCCTATCCCTGT